>NW_005354039.1:2021707-2040692 GCF_000412655.1 Myotis brandtii | reverse complement strand
ACCATCAACTCCAGGAAAAACTGAGTCAGGCTTGGGGGGAGAGAAGGCAAATTTGTGCTATCCCCAGAGAGAGCTCCCAGCCCACAGGGAGGAAGGGAAAGATGAGCAGCTCAAGGGAACAGCCTCCTGACAGCTACCCATCTGCTGAGGCGCTTATGTCACCATGGAGACTAGTTGGCCATCTTTCATCCAATCAGAACTGGCCTTACCCAGACAAGTGTTGAGCCTGGGGTTCCTAAGACAGACAAGCGCAGAGCTTTGGGAACAGGATCTAGTCTGTCCCCCTTCTCCCACACACCTGCAGATGGGGGGCAGGCACACCCTGCGCAGCCTTCCCCCAAACTGCATCCTGGGAAATGTGACCCAAATAGAGGGAAGAGGCCTTAGAAAGCCAGCGAGGGGCCAGTTCTGAAGTTTACCAGCCGGTGGTGCCAGGCGCTGATCATGTGTCTGTTGCAGGTGAATGTGGTCAGCAATTATAATGGCGCCTTACCAGCCAGTTACACAACCAGCAGTTGCACATTCGCTGAGGGATGCAGAGTAAAGCTAGGGCGGGTGGCTTTTTTCCACAACTGTTCAAGCCACACCACCCCTCCTCCTCCAGGAAGCCTTCCCTGGTTCCCTCTGGCTAGAAATTTTCTCTCCTTTCTCTAGGCTTTCATGGCTCGTTATCTGTGCTGTTCTTACAGCATAAGACTGGATTTCTTGAGGGCAAAGACGGTGCTTTGCCCATCTGAGTACGACCTAGGGCAGGGGCACAATTAATACGTGCCAAATGCCTGGATGCCTTTCTGCCTCCTGTTGAGAGGTGTTTAAGCCCATGTCTCCTCTCCTCTCTTGGGCTGTAAGCGTTGACAAGTGCAGGCTTTTGATTAATTTCTGTGGTTCCTCAGCCCCTGCCCCAGGCTCGGGCACGTAGACCCTCAGTCAAGGCCTCTTGAATGAAATGAATGGGATGAAGAAATGAGGCCTCTAGTGGGTTTTGTGGCAGACGGGGTGAGGAAGCTGGCTGGCCCCCATGGGGCTGGAGAAAGACTGTCTTCAGGGGTGGCACGCCGGTGGCCTGGGAGAGGCAGGTGAGGGATGGGGCAGGAAGGGTGGCTCGGGCCTCAGCTGGGCAGGGGACACGGGTGTGCTGCTGCCTCTGTGGGGCTCTTCCCCTCGCCCTTGGGTGCTGGAAAAGCTATGTGGCTCAGTCCGTTTAGCTGCGGTGGCTTTAGGCAACTTAAGTTCTGGTATGAAGAGGCTCTGTGCAGCCTGGCAGCCCAGCCCGTCCGCACTGTGCAGAAGCGGGTGTGGAGTGTGGAGGCCTGGAGGAGATGGGGCTGGTCTGGGTGCCCTGGAGCCCCCCCACCCCACCCCTCCGGAGCCCAACAGGGCCCAGGACCCCGCCTCCCCCTGCCAGGCAGAAGGCAATGCAGGACCAGATCCTGCCACAGGGCAGTGAGGTCAGCCAGACCTCTGTTCATGGCCCGGCTTGGCCTTGGGCACGTTGCTCAACTTCACGGTGTCCTTATTTTCCTCGAGTGGCAAATGGGAGTGCCAGTACTTCATAAGGTTGGGGAGCACTGAGTGAGCCAGTCCATGTGCAGGTTCAGCGTGGGGACTGTTGCCTAGTAAATTCTCAGTAAAGGGCGGCTCTCACTGTGATCGGGTTGGCTAATCTGCAGTGAAGCCGCCACCCCTGCCTCCAAAGGCACCGAGGGCTCTGATGTTAAACCTCACGGCCTGTGCACTGGTTGAGGCCCAGCAGGGGTATTCCAGAGGCCAAGGGCTGGTTCTGTGCCCTGACCCACCCGCCTGGGGTAACCAAGAAATGTCCTGACTCAGCTCTTTTCCTGAATCCAAAAAACCAGCCACATTTCAGTGAGACGTAGTGGTTGTGAGCACTCCCGGCCGCAGCCGCATGACCTCACAGGAGAACTTGACCTCCCTGAGCCCCCGTCTCGTTGATACTAAAACTGGAACGATCACACCAACATCACAGAAGGTGTGAGACTTAAATGCAGTCAGATACTTGAAAGCCCTTTGAATGGGACCCCGCTCATGGTTGGCACCATGAAGATACTGGTTTCCTTCCGACCCCGAGCCTCGCTCTGCCATGGTGTGCCGTCCTGCGCGCCTCTGGGTTTGCACCCTAATCATTTTGAGCTCAGGCCTTTCTCTTTTCTCTGGAAAACGTGTATGGGAAGTTTTTCCAATGCTCTACTTTGTATTGTCACCATGCAAAAACGGTTCACTTCTCAGTCTTTGGCTAAAACATTCACCAACTTGATGGCCAAAAACAAGTCCGTACGTCCCTAGCTCCCACGGCACCCAGCGCAGACAAAGTGGCTGAGTGCCCCTTGGCCAGTGGGCATCCTCTGCCCCTTACAGCACAAGCCTTTTTCGGGTGTCTCTGGCCCAGTGCACAGGGCGTGGTGAAAGGTGGCCGCGTGAGGAGCACCTCTGGTGAGCACCAGAGACCAGTGTCACCCTTGGCTTTTGCTCATGTCCAAGGAGAGGGCCCATAGCAGCCGAGCCCTCCTTCCCCACTTGGGCGGAGCCAGGAGGTTTGGCTGCTGGTACATGCCTGCCTGGCCCTGTTGAGGGAGGCACCTTGGGGGTAAGGAGGCAGACCTCCAGGGCCACAGCTTCTTTTCCAGGACAAAGGACCGGCTGTTGATGGCCAACACGCAGCTCCTGGCCCTGAGCCCCCCCGCTCGCCCCTCCTGGCTCCGCCCAAGCCTCCCTCCCCTCCCCTCCGGGCCCAGGGAGCAGCCTGGCGGTGAAGGGGTTAACCGGGATCCAGAGGCGCGGGGACTGGATTGTGTTTAGCTGCTTGTCAAACTTTATTTAGTAGGGGCCGGAGGGAGAGAGGCAGGGTCGGCGAGGAGGAGCCCCAGCCTGCCAGGAGTTAAAACCGGGAGGTTGGGTTTTTGGAGGGGGCAGCCTCCAGTGCCTGAGTCACTTCCTTCGGTGGAGGCGGGGACCTCCCCTGGACGCTTCTCCCGGGCCGGTCTGTGGCGCACGCACTCGGGTGCTGGGACCAGGGACCAGGAGGCGAGCAGAGAGCCCCAATCGGGCTCCCCGGCAGCCTCTCCTCTCCGGGAGGAGGGACAGGGGAGGAGAAAGCCTCGCCTCGCACCATGCGCTTCCCGGCCCCACTCCAGTAACTGTGCCGCCGCTGGGGGGCTGCGCGCTCGGGGCTCCGGACGCGGACGCTCCCTATCTGCACTGAGCTCTGAGCTCCGGTGCCTGCGCCGCTGTCTGTGGGCCGCCGCCGGCATGACCGACGTCCTGCCTCAGCCCGACTGCAGCCTGAAGGCGGTGTGCGAGCCGCTGGAGCGCTGCTGCCTGGATCCGCTGGAGGAGCCGGGGAGCAAGCGGCCCCCCAACACGGGCGCCCGGCTCTGGGGCCGTGTGCGCAGCAAGCTGCTTCGCCAAAAGGTGCTGGTGGGGGACTTGCGGGACCGGAGGGGGTGGACTAGAGGGACTGAGAGAGGGCGGGGTGCTGGGGCCCCTGGGGGTGCCGGTGCCGGGGGCGCTCTGCCCCTCCTTGTGGAGCGCCATCCCAGCTGCTGCCTGACTGTGGAGTCCTGGGACAGACCTGGGGGCTGCTTTAGGTCTGCTCTCCGTGGCCTCAATTCGATGATTAATGCTGGTTGCTACCCCCGCCGCTGACCCCGGCTGCTTTCTCTGCCTTGGGGAAGGGGGGTTGTCTCCTGTGGGAGAGGATTGCCCGGCTCCTTTCTGAGTCCAGGATATGAACAGACTAGGCAAGGGGCTCCTGGGCACCAGTGCCCTCCCTCCCCGCCCCCCCCCGGTGTTCAGCCAAGACCCTAACCCCTTGTATCCAGTGGACATTGCTGGCTGCCCCTATGCTGAGGGGCACGGACAGTGGCACCTCAACGCCATCAGCCGCGGGAGGTTTCTTTGTATGGGACTGTGGCATCCTTGCCCACCAGGGAGGAGGGATTTGGTGGGAGGCAGAGCCGCTGCTGAGTCTGGGGTCCATAGGCTGCCTCTTCAGGGACCACCCAGCTGACTGCTGGCCCAGTGCCAGCCAGGCACCAGGCAACTCAGTCCGTGTGCCAGGGGGTTCCTGACCCAACGGGCAGTCCAGAGCAAGCCGAGCCAGGGAAGACTGCCCATCCTGCTTGCAGCCCCAGACCTGGGTGGGGATTAAAGTCGAGATAGAAGCTGACTGTCTGCAGCTGGGCAGGCTGCCTCGGGGCTGGCTTCGGGCCCTGGCATCGGGCGTCCGAGGAAGAGCCAGACGCAGGGCCTAGCACACAGTCAGTGCTTGATAACTGCAGACAAATGAACTGCCTGAGCAAGGTGTCCTGGTGGCCAGAGCCCTGCCCTGCAAGGTAGTCACAGGGAGGCTTTGGCTGGTCTGCGTGGCTGACGGGGAGTTGCGAGCTCTCCCGGACTCAGAAGGGGGCCCTTTGCACAAGTCCTCGCTGCCAGCCAGCAGAGGTTCCTGGCACCTGCCAAGAGGAAGTGCTCTGGGGCCCATTGGCTCCCGGTCTAGTTTCTTCCCCTGCCAGTGGGGCGCACTTGACCTCCCCGAGGTGACATCGGTCCTGGAAAGTGCTGGGCCGGGCAGCAACCTGAGCTGTCCTGCATTGGCCGCTCGGTCACCTTCAGCCTCTCCGGGGACCAGGCTGGCAGAGCCCTGCTGGCCTCAGCTGCTACCAGAGCCCCTCTGTGCTGAGGCAGCTGTCTGTGCCCGGCAGCACGGAGCCATCCCCCCTGCACCCCTTCTCCCCAAACCCTGCTGAGGCCAGCAGATATCAGCCCAAAGCTCCTCGTCCAGTCACAGACCTCGAGGTTGGCAAGAAACTGACCCAGCAGGAGCCTGGCAGGGCGCCAGCCAAACAGAGCCCTTCCGATTTACCTGCACCTTTGGGGAGGTGCCCGGAGGGTAGGGAGCAACTTTAAACCCTAAAACCCCACACTTTTCCAGATTTTTTATTCTCTCCCTGTGTATCCGTGACTGGCAAAGCCAAGGGTCCACTTCAGGAGTTCCTCAGCGGGCTTTGCCTCTGGGGGTGCCTGTTGGCTCCATGTCTCATGGTGCTCTCTGGGCGAGAGTGGCGGGCCAGCCAGGCGCTGGGCTGCTGAGCGGATTGGCATCAATGCAGCTGCAGGGTGGCTCTGGCGCTGGGATGCTCTGTGTGGCGGGTGATTCGGTCTCCCAGCCCCAGACTTCTGGCAAAGTCTGTCGGTGTCATGGACACGGGGTCTGCACCGTGGACGACAGGGACGTCTATCCGCCCTCCTATGCCTGCTGTGCTGTGCTGGGCTGAGGGGGGGCAGGCCTTGTGGAGCCAGGCCCTCTGCCCACTTCCCTTCCCAGCTGCATTAACCTAGTTTTTATTTATCTTCTATTTTTTGGATCAGGTAGCAGCTTAGGTGGGGTGGGGGAAGGGTGCCAGGGACTGCCCAGCCTGGCAGGAGGGGCCGCCTCAGTAACTGGGCACTAAGGATTTGATGTGGTGGATGCCCCAGTCACCTGTGGCCCTCCTGCTCCCATTTAACCAAAGATGAAAGGCGGGGGGGGGGGGGACTCATCTGGGGCCGCTGTGCTGGGGCTGGAGAATCGGGGCAGATGGAAAAGTCCCAGGACTCACCTGTAGGGCCTCTGGCCCGGGGAGTCTGCTCAGGGCCCACTCACAGGCTCCCCTTTGGGTCCCGGGGGCGATGGTGGGGTCGTTCTTATCCCCAAAGAGAGCTCTGGGGCCGAAGCCTCACTCCGACCTCTGACTTGGCAGTTGGCTTGTTGTTGCAAGCATTTCGCAGAGGAGACACGTGGCATTTGGGTTTGTGGGCTCTGCCAGTCCTCTTGGCGTTTTAACCTCGCATTTCTCCTTTTTCTTGTTTTTTTTAAATTTGCTCCAAATCACACTCAAGGAGACCAGGCTCCGTGCCTGTCCTTCCTCCCACCCTGCCTGCTTCTAAAGTTGCACTTGGAGGGGGAGGGGCAAACCCCACCCCCTGAAGTGTCCAAGGGTTCTAATGGGGTCGCTTGCGGGAGCCATTGAGGGCTAGGAGGGCCCCAGTGCGGGGAGGCCAGAGTACTTGTCTGGGGCTCTGATGGGGAAATCTAGGCCCCATTGTTGCCCTGCGGCCAGGCCAGATACCAGCCGGAGGTGGGGGGTCGGGCAGGGTCCAGGGGAGTGGGGAGAGGTGAGGTTGGTTCCTGATGACCTTGTCGCTGCATTGAGGGGCCGCCATGCGGGTCTGAGAATTCCCTGCCTCCACGGAGCTTCTCTCTGGAAGCTGGAGGCCGGCAAGGTCAACTGAGGGGTTTGCTGAGTTCGCCTGCTCTGTGGTGGGGTTTGCTCCCCTCTGCTTCTAGGGAGCGTCAGAGGGGTCCCTGAGGAAGGGCAGGATGAGGAGCCACCTGTCTGGGGAACCTTCGGGCTCAGGAGGGTCCCTCTCTTTACCTCCTTGATTGCCACCACAGGCAGCTCCTGGCCCCTCCCAGGGGCTGGCGTTTACAGGGACAGTTCTTCCTCGCAGGTGGCACCGGGTATGCACACCCCATACATACACCCAGGCTCGCGGGCTGTGGAGGGGGCAAGGGTGCTGGGGTATAACATCGCTACGGCGTGAGCTCACTTACTTTATTTCATGACCTGGCTCTAGGCATCAAGAAAGAGCTTGAAACCTTATGCAACGGACATCTGTCCTGCCCTGGCTGCCCACTGCTCAGCCCTGACCCGTCCCCTTGGCTCCACCCCTCTCCACCTTGTTGGCTAAAGGGAAGGGACCTGCACCCCGGTCTTCACCATGCACCTGCCCACCAACCCCTAGTGCTCCCTCCGCCGTGGGCGGGGCACAGTGGTGCTCCCCTAGGCCTGGGGGACCCTGCAGCCGCTCCTCTCCTCCAGGGCCTCCGTGTGGGCCAGCTGGGGGGCCGGAGGTGAGTGGCGTGGTCACCCTGCATTCCTGCGTCACTCTGCTTCTCACAGCACTTTCTGGCTCCCTGGAGAGAGAGGACCGTTCTCCTAGGGTCACACGGTGGCCTCCCGACCCCAGTGCTCCCCCTTCTCCTCCGAGCCGGCTCCCGCGAGGCCCGTGTGCTTCCACAGGGCAGGTGCCCTTGACTCTGAGAGTCAGACTCAGAGCCAACCAGACCCACAAACTGAGATTTTAGAGAGGGTCACAGACCCCACGGTGGGAGCCCCGTGCTCGCTCTAAGTGAACTGGGCCGGTGCTGTTGGTTGGCACCTGGGGAGGTTAGAGAAGCCGCTGGCGCCCCCCGGCACCCCTGGGACCCACAGGTGGCCCGGCCAGGCAGCCACGCTGGGCTTGGTGCCCCGGCGTTTGGATGGCCCCGGACCAGGGGGAGCTGAGCCTGCCAGCCAAGGGGGTTCCCGGAAGGCCAAGGCTGCCGGAGCCCAGTGTTGCAGGAGAACCCAGGGGCAGTGAGGCCCCAGGAGGGCAGCCATTTTGGAAAGAGCCCAGAAACTTCTGCAGGTGCTGGTTGCGGGAGTTGCCGGGCACTGGCAAGCCCTCTGCCGAGTGGCCTTGCCGGCTGCCCACATTGTTGGGAGCTGGTCAGCAGGTGCCGTGTTCTGAGAGCTCCCGTGCACCCTAGAGCAGTGATGGCGAACCTTTTGAGCTCGGCGTGTCAGCATTTTGAAAAACCCTAACTTAACTCTGGTGCCGTGTCACATATAGAAATTTTTTGATGCCCTGGCTGGTTTGGCTCAGTGGATAGAGCGTTGGACTGAGGACTGAAGAAATTTTTTGATATTTGCAACCATAGTAAAACAAAGACCTATATTTTTGATATTTATTTTATATATTTAAATGCCACTTAACAAAGAAAAACCAACCAAAAAAATGAGTTCGCGTGTCACCTCTGACACGGGTGTCATAGGTTCGCCATCACTGCCTTAGACTAAGCCCCACTGTCTGTCGTCCCCAGGAGGGGCCCTAGGGAGGTGGGCAGCGGCCATGGAAGCCGCCCTTTGGGATTCTTCTGCAGGGAGGCTGGGAGGGCCCCGTGACCCCGCAGTGAGTGCCCTGGTTCTGCTGTGGCTGAGAGAGAAGCTGGAAGGGCCACTGTCCTGGACAGTGACACCCCAGGGTTGGTGCCTCCGACGTGCAGAGCCAGTGACAGCCACAGTGCCCCTTCCCATCAGACACCAGAGGCCTCTTTCTCGCTCTGGCTCCTCCTTGGAGAGCTCCCGCCCCTCAGGCTGGTGTGGCACTGTCTTAACCTGGCACGTGACCCTGGGCAAATCCCTTCACCTCTGTGGTTCCCTGGCATCCGTAGAACGAAGGGGCTGTGCAGGGTGATCTCCTAGATCCAGTTCACATGATGATCTTGGCCACGGCTCAAGATTCCTATTCCTAAGCCTTAAACTCTCAGCACACTGGGAAAGACTGAGTGAGAGAGGCCACGGGCTGCGCCTGGGCCCAGGCCAGCCCTTCGCTGGGAGGTGGGTGGGCCTTCTCGACCCTGGTCCTGAAGGAGCCCTGGTGGGAAGGCATTTTCTCCATCCCCCGCATCCCAATTAGTTCATTTAGTCCCTGAATATTGACGGGGCACCTTCAGAGGGCTGGCCACTCCACAGGTGGCCCAGGCAGAGGGGCCTTGCTCTCATGGAACGTTCTGTCTATAGGAGTCAGGCAGTGAATGAGATTTCAGGCCCTGGCTGTGCTTCTCAGTGGTTAGAGCATCGGCCTGCACACTAAAGGGTCTTGGGTTCGATTCCTAGTCGTGGGCACATACCTGGGTTGCAGGTTCACTCCCCGGCACTAGTCAGGATGAGCACGGAAGGCAACCCATCGATCTTCCTCTTTCTCTTTCTCTCCCTCTCCCCTCTTCCCCTCCCTCCCTTCCACTCTCTAAAAATCCAATGGAAAAAATATCCTTGGGTGAGGGTTAACCAAAAAATTAATGGATGGGTAATGGATTAGAGGGTAATGGGGAGGGAGAGGCCTTGCTGAGAGAGATAATTTTGAACTAAGATTGAAATGACAAATAGGACTCTTGATAGATCTGGGACAGTGCGTTCCAGGCAGAAGGACCGGCAGGGCACAAACCCTGCGACCGGGGTGACCGCGGTGTGTGCAGAGGTGGACAGAGGCTGCGTGGGGAGTGTAGTTGACCCCAGACGGAGTGGGCAGGGGCCAGAGTGTGCAGGGCCTCGCCGGCCACGCGAGGAGTTCGGTTTTAACCTAAGCGCCGCGGGAAGCACAGAGAGGGTAGCCCAGTTAGTGATGCCGGCACGCTTTGAGCCCAGGCTGAGTTCCAGGCATTGTTCTTAGCCCTGGCGACCTACGAGGGGCTGTTATTATTAGCCACTCATTTTACAGATGGGGAAACTGAGGCTCAGAGATGACACAGATGAGGTCCTGTGAGCGGCTTAGTGCAGGGCCGTGTTGAAACCCAGGCAGCCGGATCCTAGCCATCCTACCGTCCTGCAAGGAGGATGCCCCCAGCCTGCTGGGGCCTGTGCTGCTTCTCAGTTGTCTAGTTGTCTGGGTGCCCATGGGGCCGAGCTGGGTGCGGGGGGGCCTGCCCACTCCCCTTGCTGTGTGTGGTTCCCAGCCAGCACGCTGTGGTGTGCAGGGCCAGGGAAGCGGCCACTGGGAGGCCCCTCCATGGGCACAGGCAGTGGAATTGCTGGTGCCTCTCATTCTTACTAACAGGCTCTGTGCCCGGATAGCCTTCCTGGCTGGGAAAGGGAGGATGAAGTCACCCTCAGCGAAGGTCTTTCATCATTTTTACCAAAGTACCCAAGTTCAGAGGGAGGCCACTGAGCCCACGGCGGTCCCGAAGGCTCGCCTTGGCCTCGCCGTGGCTGCCAGCATGAAGCGTCCCAGCCAGGACCTCAGGTGGCCTCTCGCCTCGGACTCTGACCTCTAAGTGGGCCCTTCCGGTTGGAGACAGGGCCGCCGGGGGCTGCTCTGTGCTGCTTTGACCCTGACCAGTTCCTTTTCCCGAGTGACCCTGTCCTTGTTACCCTGTGCCCACAGCGTGTCCCTGAGCTGGGGTGGGGCAGCTTCCTGGCTGTTAGTTTGACGCCTGGTTCTGGGGTGAAGTCTGCGGCAGGGAAGGCAGCGTTGGGGGGCCAGCTCTGAAAAGACAGGGCCCGGGGCTCCGGAGAATTGTGCCCAGCCTTGGGGTCTCCTGAAGCAGCCCGGGTGTGAGTTCTGTCTGCAGCAGTGCCCGGCCCAAGGGCTCAACGTGCGGCAGGCAGGGGGCAAGCTGGACGCGGGAACGCAGAGCACTGGGGAGGGCAGGTCACGGGGGGGCCATGAGGCTAACCTGCCTTCAATAAAAGCCTCATTCAGAGCGGCCAAACCCTTTCCATATGTGGGCCTCTGGGAACTTCAAAGTTCTGGGCAGGGGGTTGGGGGAGGCAAGCCGAGGCCAGTGGCCCATCCCAGTGCCTGGCACAAGCCTGTCGTGTGCTGGCCTGGGAGTGGGGCCTGACCCTGCGGGGTGAGGGCTGGAGGGCAGAGCTTGCGTGGCCATGGGGGGAAGGCAGGCCTCTGGGAAGGCGGGGGAGTTTACAGAACCTGGTCTCCCTGACCCGGCTGCTGCGCTGGAGGCCAGGATCTAGGCCCTGGCACCCCCTCCCACTCCACCCTGCCACGTCGATGGAATCCTCCAGTACCCTCCCCCGGAGGGAGGAGAGCAGGCTCTTGGCAGCTCCCTGTTCCCCCCGTTGCCAGCCCTGCCCGGCCTCTCACGCCTGTGGTCTGTCCCAATGACAGGCTGGCTCTGGTGTCTGCGGGGGACCCAGCCCAGGGCATGTGAATGCACCCGGAGGAGGCAGGGGAAAGCCAGCCGGGACCGCCACCGTGGCCCAGGCCTGGGAGCCACCGGAAGCGGGCCCCAGGCAGTCAGGGCACCGGCTCGGGGCCTGGTCACAGCCAGCACCGCCTCTGGCAGGCATCCCCAGAAACACGGCCAGACAGCTCTGCCTCCCCGTTCAGCCCCCACCCACCTCTTAGGGCGACAGCGTCGCTGTGCCCAACTGACTCCTTACTGTTAGAGCACTTAGTTCTTATTAGTCCTAAAGACAACGCTGGGCTTCGAGGGACGTCCACGCCGCCACTCAGGGCAGGCCGCGGCCCGGAGAGCCCAGGCGTGCTCGGCCTGCAGAGGGACAGAGGCCGGGCAGGGGCTGTGCTGGGAGGACAGTGGGGCTCTAACGGAAGGGTTAGCATCGAGGGACTGGGGGGAAGAAGTGGAGTCCTGAGAGCCCTGGGCCCCTGGTGAATAGGTCTCTAGGTCTGCATGGACCCATCACCCCGTGAGCACCTCTGTGCCTGTGCCGCCCCCGCCCCCGCCCCCTCCCCCGGCCGTGCTGTCATAGAAGGGCCACCACAGGCCCCTCATGGATTGCAGTAGCCCATGTGAGGGGAGGGGAGGGTGGTGGCAGACTTCGGGCCGGCTGGGAGGTTGAAGGCGTGTGTATAGTGGGAAGACTTGCCCCCCCTCAGAAGGACCCGGTTTGGATCGTGGGCTCTGTCACCTACTCAGGAGAACAGGATGGGGACCCCAGACTCTCCGGTGCCGCTGGAATCCCAAGGGCCAGGGGGAGCCATGAACGGCCAGCACGGGGTCACCTGCCCCAGGCTGGAGACAAAGGGGCGGGAGGAAGGGCTGAGACCCCCTCAGAGGGGACCCCTGAGGACATTCCCAAAATGAAGGTGACACCACCATCGGGAGGGTGCTCAGGTGCGCACTCAGCACCCGCCCCTGCCCTCGGGTCCTCTGATCCTCGGGCCTCTGCCAGGCCGCTGGGTGTTTCCCGTCCCGAACACGAGGCCGCTGAGGCCCAGCTAGGTCAGGTGGCCTCCCAGCTCCTGCCACTCTCCCCGAGTCTGCGGCCTCCCAGGTGGGGACGCAGGGTTCCCCCAGGCGCCCAAGATTCCGTGGCAGGGGCCCTAGTGGTTCTCTCCTGGACATCAGTCCCAGAGGTCGGCCGATTCTCCCTGACAGAGAGACGTCTGGGTAGGCAGACATGATCAGACCAAGTCCAAATGCAAAGGCTGCTCAACATGGTTGAGCTGCTCCCAGTGGCCATGTACAGCCCACTCGTTCATCACTTTCTCCAGCATGTCCTGTGGCCCGTTTCTGTCTCCTGCCTGGGCCCCACCTTGGGGAGCCCCACTGTGTGTGTATTTCCTGTAGGGTGAAGGAGGGGCCCTCTGGGGGTCTCCCCAGCCTGGCCCTTTGCAGCCCCGTCTGCCTCCCTCCCTCCCTCAGGTGATCTGAGGTCCCCGGGTGCCTGCTCCGCAGGGCGGTGGATGGCCCGTATCCGCTGGGACTGGAGGGTGAGCAGTCAGGTGTCCCCATCCACGCCGTCCCAGGGGCCGGCCCCTCTGCCCCCAGCACTAATCTAATCAGGAAATAGCAGAGTCCACATTTCCCAGGGGTTATAAATAGCCACAGCAATGCAGGCAGCATCATTTCTCTGGAAAACGTGCCATGTCCCTCTACTCTGCACCCTCCCTTCTCTGTATTTAAATGACATCCTGAAATAGACTTGGCTTCTAGAGGCTGCTGGCCTCCTGGGAGACAGAGCGCCATTGTCGGGGCGCCGGAGGGCTGGGCAGGCCTCCCTGAGCGGGTACCAGGGTGCACCTGGAGAGGGGATCGGGAATGCGGCGGCGGTGGGAACTTGGGTGGTGGTGGGAACTTTCGGTAAAACTGATCTGGCCTCGGACAGGCTGGTGCGTGCAGAACAGCTGCAAATGGTGCCGGCAGGCTGCGGAGGGCCAGGCCTTAGTGCAGGGGGCAGAGGGAACGGGAGGTTCCCGAGGCCTGGGGTTTCCCGGAAGGCTTTCTGGAGGAAGCAGGGCTAGCTCTGGGCCTTAGCATGAGTTGCTTTTCCTGTCTCCGCTGCTCCCAGGAAAATGTAGGGCTGCGACTTGGCAACTAGAACAGAAGTCGTGGGGAGAGAAGTAACAGAAGGGTTGTGCTGGCGGCGCCTGCCAGCACCAGGTCTGCCCCAGGTGCCAGTCCATGAGCCAGGAGCCCTGATGTCTCCCTTCTAAATAAATAACGGTAACAGCAGCCGTCGTCTTTGCCCAGAGGTGCCGGCGCCAGGCCAGGTGCTCTGTCTTGCAGGGTTAGCCGAGCAGAGGAGTCCGAGAGACTTGACTTTGTCCCCCAGCTCACGCTTTGTAGATGTGTGGCACTAGGCTGGGTCCTCGTCCTCTTTAAGCCTCCATGTCCCCATCTGTACAATGGGAGCAGCTATCAAAGCTTACACCTATGAGGCTTGTGATGATGGTTCATTGAGATGCTGCACATAAAGGGTTTGGCGGAGTGCCAGACTCACCGGAGATGCTCCCAAGTCAGCATTTGCTGTTGCTGTTTTCCATAGCAACCCTCTGAGGTGCGTACGGACACCCCCTGCAAGGAAACTCAGGTTCAGAGAGGTAATGTGACTCGCCCCAATTCACACAGTTGAGAGAGGCACGAACATCTGGGCTCTCCGTCCCTACCCTTTCCCACTCGGGCTGTGTCCAGATTCCACTGCAGGACCCATGGAGGGGCCCCTGGCTCAGTCCATGGCAGCTGTCAGGGGAGGCTGGGGCGGCAGAGTGGCCTGAGGTGATTCTGGCCAGGTGCCGTGACCATGGAGTTGGGCTGAGGTTCATGCTGGTGCTTGGAGAGACCGTCGTTAAAAGGGTGGTCACTGCAGAATGTGTGCTCCAAGGCTAGCGTCTGCCTCTGCTGACAGAGCAGCTGGGGGCAGACCCAGGCCCCGTGTCCGAGACCCCGCCTTCTGGCTGGGATGAAGGCTGGTGAGGGGTTGGGACTAAATGAAGTTTCCAAGGGAGGGAGGCTTCAGGAAAGTGAGGCCGACCTCGGGGCTTCCTTTGGGACCCAGTAGGACCCCTGGCCCCAAGGCTTCCGGGGCTGAGAGCTGGGCAGCAGCCCCGCTGGTGCATCCCACACGCTTCCCTGTGTGTGGGGAGGGGTTGGGTGGGGAGCACGGCGGTGCTCGGTTCTCTCCACACCTCTCTCCTCTCTCCTGTTCTCAATTCTGTCCCTTCTTCGGGTAAGGAACTGACTGCTGAAGGCTGGGCCTGGACCAAAGCTGGCCCAGATGCAGACCCCAGACCCACCAGGTGCTTGGGTGCCTGTCCCTCGCTGGTGTGTGCATGATGGAAGGTTCAGGAAGGACTTCCCTCGAGCTGTAGGAAGCCCCAGGGCCCTGCACGCCCTGGCTTGCCCCGGGTGGGTTTCCTCCGCGGTGAGGCCTGTTGAGCAGCGGGGTTCAGACCGTGCACGTGTCCCTGGGGTGTGCAGGGACTCTCCAAGGGCTACATGGCAGGGGGAGTTTCAAGGGAGTCAGTTTGCAGATCCTCAGCTCCCGTCGGTGCTGTTGTCTAAAAGCGATCGTCTGGTGAAGGGCCTTTGACCATCACCTCTCTCTGCAGGGGAGCTCGAGGCTCGCTGGGGACGTGGCCGGGTCTGCCACCTCCTGGGTGCACAGCAGAGGGGCCACTTGGAATGCTGGGGCAGGTGTTGAAAAGATGAAAGGCTAATGGCTGGGTGATAGGTCCTGTCACCAGGCTTCTCTTCGTTGTTTTTTACAACTGATGGAAATTGGCAGCTGAGAGGTTGTTTAAAATAAATTTTGACAATGGGTATATGTGCAATTTAAAGCAACCAACAAAGAAAGAAGTTAAATATTGCTTAACATTGCTACAATAAAACTACTTAGGCCTCATCTACTTCTTTATGTGAACAGGATGCTTTGTTCTTTACATCTTTCAAAACAAAAAACCCCAAAATGTGAACAGAATTGATGTTATACCCTGTCTCACCCTAGCAAAACATACTATTCGTATACACACATGAACTAACACAGAAAACACGCTCTACCCGTCTGCTTAAGGGACGCCATTCCACCAAAATGGCCCTTTGCTGCTGAACAGTTATTACAGTTTCCAATGCGGTGGTTAATTTTTATTGTATGCTGCTAATTATTATAATAACTGACCCAGAATATGTTTTGAATATTTAGAGCCTTGTGGTCTGAGGAAATCTTTCATTTCCATTTATACAGATATTTTTATTGAAGTGAAATAGAATAGGGTGACAAATAAAAGGCTTTCACATCAAAAAAAATACAAACGAGGGCAAAACCCTTTGGGAAAAGAGACTGGAAACAGGCTCAGGAGGAGGAGGCGGCGGGGGCGTCGAGGGCAGGAAGGGCTGTGATGTCTTTGTACGCGGCGGGCGCTGGGTATCGAATCACATGCTATTTGGACTTCACGGACGCATTTAAGAGAATGAGGTAACAGTTTTATTTTAAGATGTAAATATTTACATTACTTTGGAAATTCTATTCCTTGCAAGTATTTAAACTCGCCTTGGAAATATTCAGATGTTGATGTTAAAACGTGCCGGAGAGTGCATGGTTTTCAGATTTTGTGGGCGCACAAGGGAAGACAGTTTGAAGGCCACTGGGTCAGAGAAACGGAGTCTTGTCCAGTCCCCCGCGAGGGAGGCCTCTGAGCCTCTCCTGTCATCCCCCCCCCCTCCCTGGGGCTCCTGCCTCATGTGGGGGCCGCCCCTGCCGAGAGGTTGGGGACCAGCCGCTTACCACAGGCATCTCACTGAGTCCAGAGCACCCAGCGAGGAAGGTTCTGTTACTGACTGCAGTGAACAGACGGAATAAATGCGGCTTCCTTAGCGAGGTTAGAACTTCCCAGGGCCATGCAGCTGCCAGCGGCAGAGCCAGGATTCAGACCCAGCAGCCTGACTCCCGAGACGGGGCTTCACCTCTGTCTGCATCGAACTGCCTCCCCTTCAGCACCTCCACCACATGGGCTACATCCCCTCCTGTCAGGGGATCAAGCAGATTGCTCACTGTTGGTGAGCCTCAGTTTCTGCATCTGTGAAATGGGTGCTAATCCCATCTCACAGGGTGATGGTCAGGAGTGGATGAGAGGTGATGGGCAAAGGTACCTAACAGTGTGCGCTGCCTCCTTCACTGAGTGGGGGGTAGTCCTTCACTAGCCAGGCCGGGGGGCGGGGGGGGGAGGCGGCTGGAGGCTGAAGCCACCCTGAAGGGTTGATTTCCGGATGAGCCTCAGGCCCCTCTCCTGCCTTCCTGACCATTTAGCCAGCTTATGAGCAGTGGCTGAACAACAGAGAGATCTGGCTGGGTCTCTAGCTGTCATCTCTCTCTCACGTGTGTTCTTTCTTTCTTCACAGTTGGATCCACAAACCGTAGAAACCAAGAACTGGCACACAGATGTGATCGAGATGAACGGGGTGAGCTGGAGAGAGAGGAAATGTCTGCACAGTGGGTGGGCAGCCCGGCCTCTGGCTGGTGTCCTCCGGGTGCTATCCTGCCCCTCAGCCCAGCCCCTCTCCCTTCTCCCCCTACACCCTTCCCTCTCCCACCCTACCAGAATGTCAGGAGCCTTGGGTGCAAGAGGTGGGCTTTGTTTACAGTCCGGGCGAGGGGTCCCTAGGTTTCGGGGCACTCCGCGGGCACTCACGCCCTGCCTCACCCCCAAGCAGATCAAAGTGGAATTCTCCATGAAGTTCACCAGCCGAGACATGAGCCTGAAGAGGACGCCGTCCAAAAAGCAGACCGGCGTCTTTGGCGTGAAGATCAGCGTGGTGACGAAGTAGGTGCTGCCTCCGTCGGGTGCGAGGGCTGAGCCAGTGCCCAGGGCCCCTGCCAGCCCTGCCTGCCCTCGCCTGGCCCCTGAGCAGTTGCCCTCCAGTTCAGTAGCCACAGTGGCAAGTTCGGAAGCCAAAAGCGGCCCGCAGAGGGGTATTCTCTGCCGCACATGCTGCTTTAGAAATACGCGAGCCAGCATTGAAACAGCGGGGCGCTGCCTGGGAAGATGCCAGGTCGGCAGCCTCTCGTCATAAATGGGAAGATTTCAACTGGGCAGGGGCTGGCTGGACTCCAAGGAGTAGCCGCCCCTCGGAAAAGGGCCGGCATCCTCGGCTCGCCACCATCCACGGCTCCAGGGCCCTACCCGCCTCCCGTGGATGGTTACCTGCTGGGTCTTCCATAGCATGAGAGTCTGAGCCCTGTTCTAAGGACCATTCCCTCCTCAGCCTTGGAGCTTACCTCCCAGCTTCCCCCTTTGTCCTGCTGTCCCTCAGCAGGCGGGCCTTGCGTGGGCTGTGTGGGCAGCGTGGCATGGCCTCTTTCTCAGCCCTGTCCCTGCCCCAACCTCCTGATTCCAGAGGCTAGAGCTCTCCAAGGCCAAGTATTTGGGGAGGGGTCTGTGTAGCCATCACTGGAGGCCTCCCTCCACCCTCCCTCCCTTCTCCTCCCCCAGGCGGGAGCGCTCCAAGGTGCCCTACATCGTGCGGCAGTGTGTGGAGGAGGTGGAGAAGAGGGGCATCGAGGAGGTCGGCATCTACCGGATCTCAGGGGTGGCCACAGACATCCAGGCGCTGAAGGCCGTCTTCGATGCCAGTGAGTCGGAGGCCCAAGTAGGAGGCGGCGGGGAGATGGTGCTCCAGCAGGCGTGTAGCGGGCAGGAGAGCCCAGTGGGAGGCGGCAGGGAGATGGTGCTCCAGCAGGCGTGTAGCGGGCAGGAGAGCCCAGTGGGAGGCGGCAGGGAGATGGTGCTCCAGCAGGCGTGTAGCGGGCAGGAGAGCCCAGTGGGAGGCGGCAGGGAGATGGTGCTCCAGCAGGCGTGTAGCGGGCAGGAGAGCCCAGTGGGAGGCGGCAGGGAGATGGTGCTCCAGCAGGCGTGTAGCGGGCAGGAGAGCCCAGAGGAGGCGGCGGGGAGATGGTGCTCCAGCAGGCGCAGAGCGGGCAGGAGAGCCCAGTGGGAGGCGGCAGGGAGATGGTGCTCCAGCAGGCGTGTAGCGGGCAGGAGAGCCCAGTGGAGGCGGCGGGGAGATGGTGCTCCCGCAGGCGTGTAGCGGGCAGGAGAGCCCAGTGGAGGCGGCGGGGAGATGGTGCTCCCGCAGGCGTGTAGCGGGCAGGAGAGCCCAGTGGAGGCGGCGGGGAGATGGTGCTCCCGCAGGCGTGTAGCGGGCAGGAGAGCCCAGTGGAGGCGGCGGGGAGATGGTGCTCCCGCAGGCGTGTAGCGGGCAGGAGAGCCCAGTGGAGGCGGCGGGGAGATGGTGCTCCCGCAGGCGTGTAGCGGGCAGGAGAGCCCAGTGGAGGCGGCGGGGAGATGGTGCTCCCGCAGGCGTGTAGCGGGCAGGAGAGCCCAGTGGAGGCGGCGGGGAGATGGTGCTCCCGCAGGCGTGTAGCGGGCAGGAGAGCCCAGTGGAGGCGGCGGGGAGATGGTGCTCCCGCAGGCGTGTAGCGGGCAGGAGAGCCCAGTGGAGGCGGCGGGGAGATGGTGCTCCCGCAGGCGTGTAGCGGGCAGGAGAGCCCAGTGGAGGCGGCGGGGAGATGGTGCTCCCGCAGGCGTGTAGCGGGCAGGAGAGCCCGGAGGAGGCGGCGGGGAGATGGTGCTCCAGCAGGCGCACAGCGGACAGGAGAGCCCAGTGGAGGCAGGAGGCCCTCTCCATGGAGAGGCCCGATTAGCAAGGGAGGAGCCTCGGCCTCTGCCTGCAGTCGGGTGGCGTGGGCTGGACCATTTCCGAGTCCCTGTGGCAAGGGCTCTTCCTGCACTTTCTCATATGGTCCCCTCCCCTCCAGCCCCTTCCCATTGCTACAGGTAAGGGAACTGAGACTCAGAGAGGTCAAGACACTGGCCCAGGTTTGCCCAGCTAGTAGGTTTTGAGCCTGACTTAAATGCAGATCCTTCTGACTTCAGAGTCCAAATTCCTGGCTCTCGCTAGCTCCCAGGCTCCTGGGGGTGCAAGGGAAGGAGAGACTTTGAGCCTGAGCTGGCTGGCTCCCCTCCACCATCTCCAGGGCCCCAAGTGCCTTCTGGGAGGGGCATTGTTGTCTGTGGCTTTGACTGAAAACTCCTCCGTGGTAGACCTGCCCTTTCTAGGTCTCCTTCCCTCATCTCGCCAGTTCAGGCCTCAGCAGCAGCACCCCCCCCCACTCCCTACCTCCCC
>NW_005354039.1:2008710-2021612 GCF_000412655.1 Myotis brandtii | reverse complement strand
TAGTCGGGAAAGCAGAACTGGCCGGCCTGGCAGTGCCGATTCCAGGGGAGCTGAGAGCGGGTGTGGGTGTCCCTGGGCGGCTGCCAGGCAGACGCATTCGGGAAGCCTGGGCTGGGGGGCTGGGGACACGCTGGCTCCTCAGTGCAACCTGGAGGCTGAGGCTTCGTTGGAACATGATTTTAGCTGTAAAGATGTGCAGTGCCTTCCAGCGCAGGCTGAGCAGTGGGGAGGTTCCAGCTGGAAGGAGGGTGTGTGGCACGTGGTTCGGATGTGGCTCCAGAATTCTGGATGATGAACTCTGCTCCCCTCTCCCTCCCCCCATGGATTTGAGTCCCAGACCACCTGTGGGCACTCCCTGTCTGGGGGAGTGAGTGGGGGCACCCCTGGTAGGTGAGGGATGGGTGGGGAGTGGAACAGCCGCACCCAACCAGCTGAGGGCTGCATGGGAGAGGTGGCTCGGGCCTGTGTGGCCCCTGACCTCGCATCTCCTCCACAGATAACAAGGACATCCTCCTGATGCTGAGTGACATGGACATCAACGCCATCGCTGGCACCCTCAAGCTCTACTTCCGGGAGCTGCCCGAGCCCCTCCTCACAGACCGACTGTACCCTGCCTTCATGGAGGGCATCGGTGAGGCTCCGGGAACCTGAGGGCCGGGCTGAGCCAGGCCTGCTGACCAGCAGAGTCAAGAGCGACATAAGAGCCGGTGGCTCCCCTTGTTCATCGATCTGCTCAATGCACCTGAGTAGCCAGGGGGGGCAGGGTGCGGTCTGCTGGGGCCTGAGCCAGCGGCTGGACCCTCTCGCACCTGCCTCTCTCCCCTCTTGTCCCGTGGGCTGCCCTCTGTGCTTCCTCCTTGGACAGTGACCCCCTTGCTTGGAAACCTGGGTGTCCAAGGAAATCTGCCCCGCAGTGGGTGGTCAGGGGCCAGCGCCCCAGAGCCGAGGAGAAGCCTGGTTAGAGCTGGCGTGCACTTGAGGTGGCTGGTGCCATGGGTGGGGAGGCAGTGGAGGGCCCTGGCCAGCAGGGCTCTGGCCTCCACCCACCGGGGCCAAATCCAGGCCTGGGTGCATCCCTCCTGCCTCGTCTTCCCCTGGGGCAGGTCAGGGCTTCAGCCACCAGGAGAAATGAGCCCCTGGAAGGCACTTGCTGTGCTCCGGCATCTGAGTGGCTGAGAAAACATTCACGCAGTGTCATCCTTGTCTTAAACTTTGCCTGACAGACCGGGGTGGGGAACGGCATCAGCCGCAAAGGCCTGTGCAGTGAGGGGAGGCGGGTGTCTGCTCCCACCAGCTGCCCCCTGGCTGAGTGGCAGGTTGTGGGTGGGGCCTCCTAGAGGAACTGGCTGTTCATAGGGCAGCGGGGGCTCCCCCTCAGGGCCGGCAGCCTCCTGACCACCAGGCGCTGGCCAGGGCCTCCCCGCCTGGGAGCCAAGCCCCGCCCCAGCCCTGTCTCTCCCCACAGCCCTGTCAGACCCTGCTGCCAAGGAAAACTGCATGATGCACCTGCTCCGCTCCCTGCCCGACCCCAACCTCATCACCTTCCTCTTCCTGCTGGAACACTTGAAAAGGTAACGGACAGTGTTCCAGTCGGGGTGGGGGCAGGGAGCCCAGGGCAGGCACCTGCTGGAGAGGACACTCCTGCCGCAGGTCCCACCCCGTGGGTGCTGGCATCTGCTGGGCTCTCCGCAGCAGGGTGAGAGTTTGCTCTTCAAGTTTTTACACTCAAATTCTGTTTTGAAAAATATTTGGGTTCTAAGAACAACCTGGAACATTGGCCACAGAATGCTTAGAAAGGCCAGGCTGGAGCCAAAAACCACGGATGGGTTTTGCAGTCAGTGGGTCATTCAGTCAACTTGGCATATTCCGAATGGAAAGCATCGGCGGCGGCGGCAGGATGCCCTGCGGGGCAGTGCGCGTGCGTGTCCTGTCCTGTCTGTCACGTACAGCCGTGTGCTCCACAGTGTAAAGGTGTGCTTGCTATTGCGTGTCATGGTCGAAAACGTTAGCAGCCCTCGGGTTTTGACCACACTTAACGGATAGGGAGACGGCCCAGCAGGGATTTGCTCTGGTTAGCAGGCCTGTCCTTAGAATCCCAGCTCCCAAATCCTAAACTAAGGCCCTCCCCCCTTCTCCCCCTCTCCTATAATCGGGCCAAACCAGGAGCTGCTCAAGTTGAGGCCTGCAGCAGAGTTGCGACTGAAACTAGCCCTGAAGGTGTCCTTATCACTCACTTTTGAGCCCAGGACTGTCTGGGGTATGAGTGGGGAGCGAAAGTCCCCAGGTGTCCCTTCAATTCACCTCCCAGGACCGAGGCGCCTGGGGAGGGGGCTGTGCTTGGGCCAGGTCCTCCCTGGGCTCAGCCCCGGCCCTCAGGCCCAGCCTCCCAGCGAAGGCTCAGGAGGGCAGCCGAGACCTGGAAACGCCTGGGACTGTGTCTTGTTTTTCCCATTATGAGACATTTTCCCTCTGGTTTGGCCAGGACCAAAGCCCCAACCAATTCCCAAATAGTTTGGCGAGCACTGCGGGGAGGACACACAGAGGAGGAATGGGAAGGGAAAATTCATTAGGTTTTCCACCCTGGGAACCGGGCACAGTCTGTTCCCACATCTGGGCCCCTGGCTGGGGTGTGTGTGTGTGTGTGTGTGTGTGTGTGTGTGTGTGTGTGTAGGGGCTGGGCCGGCTGCACAGCTGCCTCCTGGCATGGCCATGTTTGCCCGTTTCCATAGCAGTCAGCGGGCACATCCATGACTCTTGCCTGGGGGCTGGGAATGATGGTAGATTTGGGAGTGGGGGGAGAGGCGCTGCTCGGGGCGGGTGGGTCTCAGCTCCAGAGACATTTTCTAGGACTGGGGAGGCCCAGGGCCTCTCTGATGTGTGGGGCAGAACTGGCTGCCTGGATATGACCCACAGGAGGCAGCCCCTGCTGCCACTCAGGAAATATCTACAGAGCATCTGGCCTGTTGTGCAAGAGAAGCAGAGGAAGATCCAAAGGGAGGGCCCTAGGCAGTTTGGCTCAGTGGATAGAGCGTCGGCCTGCAGACTGAAGGGTCCTGGGTTCGATTCTGGCCAAGGGCATATGCTCGGTTGCAGGCTTGATCCCCAGTGGGGGGCCTGCAGTACAGAAAGCAGCCGATCAATGATTCTCTCTCATCATTGATGTTTCTCTCTCTCCCTCTCCCTTCCTCTCTGAAATCAATAAATATATATATATTTTTAAAAAAAGATCCAAAGGGAGGCTGCTCTGGGTCCCACGAGACAGACCCCTCTGGATAAGGTTTGTTCCTGCCACAACACAGGGCAGAGCGTTGCGTTTAGTTAGCACCTGCTGCTGGGGCTCCAGCTCCCTACCTGTGCTTCTGTCCCTGCCCCGCCCCCCGCAGCGCGGCCTGACTGGTCACGGGGAAAGCAGGGGTGAAGAGGGTGAGGAGCAGGGGCTCTGGAGGCAGGCTGCCTGGGTCCATCCCAGCTCTCCCACTTGCTAGCTGGACCTCAGGCAAGTCACTTAACCTCTCTGTACTTTGGTTTCTTCATCTGTACAGTGGAGACGATAATACTTACCCCAAGGATGCTGAGGAGGAAGATTTATTCCCGGGAAAGTTCTCGGGCTGATGATGCCATTGTCTCTAAGGCAGAGGTGCTGGTGTGGGTCCTTCTGACCGTTTACCATCAGTTCAGGGGGTGGCCCCGGAGCTGGGGCTCTGTTACAGGAACGTCCTGGGACAGAGCTGGGGACTCTGTCCCTTGTCCTAGTTCCCTCCCTACCAAGAGGTCTCTACCCTTAGGAGAGGAAGGCTGGTAACCACCTTCCAGGAATCTTTCTAGGAGCTCCTACACCTAAGGCCCAGGGTCTGGAGCTCTGAGCAGCTGCTGAGAAATGACTTTTCCCCCCTCCCCTCCCTCTCAGGGTTGCTGAGAAGGAGCCCATCAACAAAATGTCCCTTCACAACCTGGCCACCGTGTTTGGCCCCACGTTACTGAGACCCTCGGAAGTGGAGAGCAAAGCACACCTCACGTCGGCTGCGGACATCTGGTCCCACGACGTCATGGCACAGGTACGACCACGCGGCCGGTCTGGCCGGGAGAGGGTGAGGCCCGCTCCCTGAGGGTGGAGAGAACAGCTCAGAGCCCACTCCCCTTTGCTCCTGAGCAGCTGGGTTTGTGGTTTGCAGGCTGTCACCGGGGAGGCAGGACTTTGGACAGCCCTGCCCTTCCCAGACCAAAACAACAAGTTTATACTCAGGCCCCTAGGCCAGGGACCAGCGCTGGCTTCAGTCCTGGGCGTGCCTGTCTCTGAAAGGAAGCCCAGGGGCAGGAAAACGCAGGGGCCTCGTCCTCACGCGTGGAAGCTCTAGGACTGCTTCTGGGGCAGGAGGCTTCCTTGGGATCCTATAAGACCCAGAGCAGGGTCCAGTCTGAGGCAGGATGTCAAGCCAAAGCCAACCTCTGGAGGCAGGTTGGGAAATGGCCCCAGGCTCCCACCCTCTGCCCTGCAGCGCCCCCTACTGCTGTAAAGGGGCCGGCACACCTGGGCTGCCAAGGAAGGGGAAGTGGCAGGAGCCCACCTGAGAGGGAAGGGGAGCAGCACAGACTGGGGGCCATTTCTTCTCAACAGACCAGAGGAGCGCCATGAGGACAAGGACCTCACCTCAGTCTCCCCTGTCTCCCCACAGGTCCAGGTCCTCCTCTACTACCTGCAGCACCCCCCCATTTCCTTCGCAGAACTGAAGCGGAACACACTGTACTTCTCCACGGATGTGTAGCCCCAGGTGGGAGCTGCGGGGGGTGGCCGAGCCAGCCTCTCTCGCCGGGGGACCGGCACAGACTTGAAAGACTACAATAGGAAACTCCCAAACCCAGCACTCCAGACTCCAAGGGACGCAGGTTTCCAAGAACTGGAACATGTGCATCTTTTGTGCCACCTTGTACAAAGCCAGCCGACCCGGCCCCAGCCTCGCCGCCACACCCGGGCTCCGGCCCTCTGTACCTCTCGTGTGTCTCACGCTCCGTGCCGTTTGGGGGTTGTTTTATGTCTGTCTGTCATGCAGAAAAGGTAGGGGCTGGCCCAGGACGGGCACAGACGGCCTGCTTTGTTCTTTCATTTCCTCCAGCACTTTCTTTCCTCCCGCGTCCAGTCCAAGGGCTTTCATTTGGCTGCGTAACTGCTGCCCGCTTGTCCTCTCTTGGCCCTGCTCCCAGATTGCAGTCTCCTGGCAGCCTTCCTCGGTCCTCTCCACGCTCCCCCCGCCCAGCCTGCCCGCATGCACGTGCAGCCTTGGTTTTCGCTCCGTCGTCGCCTTGAAAGTTGTGAGGAGGCCCCGGGTGGCGGTGACCACGTGACCGTCAGTGCTGCCGCATGCTGCCCCGGCCCCCTCCTGGCCCTCCCCTGTGGAAGCACACCTGCTTTGCCTTGCTGCCTGTGCAAATGTTGGACAAGGAGACAGACTCACACTAATCCTCAGCTTAGCAGAGCTGGAGAGCGGATTTCTGGAATTTTCCACCCGAGGACCATTTCTGGGGTTTATCTGTTCTGTCTCCTGTCTACCGGTGAGGCATCTTGACTGTTTTCTCCTTCTGCTTTTCAGTTCCTTTTCCCTTGGTGGTCTATTTCCTTTGAGTGTAGACTCGCAAGTGACCTGCTATCGAGATGGCCAGAGGGTCAGGAAAGCGTCGGGGAGGTGGGAGAGGCGCGGCACCGGAGGAACGTTCAGAGGAGTGTGTGCAGCGCTGGTGTCCTGAGCGGGGGAGCGGCTGCCAGCAGCACGAGTCCTAGTGGCTTTTCTAGTGAAGCGAGGCCTCCAGGAGGGCAGCTGATGTGGCTGAAGCAGGTGTCCAGACAACGGCAAGCTCCATCCAGGAGACGAGCCCTTCCTGGCGCCTCCATGTACCTCGTGGTACCTCTGCCTTAGATTTTACATCCTCCCCAGCCAAGCACTGCCACGGGGTAGCCCCACGGCCGCAGGTGCTCAGGGCCTGGGAAAGGCAGGCACAGTCCACGAAGGCAGCCCTCAGGGTGCTGCCTCCCAACCCCGACTCCTAGATGCAGCCTTTCGGGTGAACTGCCTCTCATGGGGTTGGGTTTTGCCGGAGACCCTCATTGTTGATGCTCTATCGAGTCAGGGATCGGCAGGTTCCATTCCCAGCTGGGAGACCCCTTGCTCCGTCCTGGAGAGGAGTGAGTATACTTCTGTTTCTTCCCGTGGGAGCCTGTGGTGGCCAGCCTGGCAGGGCAGACACTCCCAGGCGGCAGGGGCTTGCGTTGCAGCACAAGCTCCCCAGCTCTCCTCTGTGGCAGGGAGTAGATGCTGGGCCTCAGGACTGGAGAGAACAGCTCCCGTAGCTTGAGCTCAGGGCTGAGTTTTAAAGAAGGGTCTGCTGGCCCTAAAGCTATAGTGCGTGCTCCGAGGAGGGCCCTTTCTGATCTTGTTTACACCTGTTACTCAATCTTGGGCCGAACGGTACACACGCTGTGCACATTGGAGGAAAGAGAGGCCCAAGAAGAGGGGAATGCCACCTCGCTGGCTACCTGCTAGCAGCTTAGTTAGGAGCCCTGCTCCCTGGGACAGGAGACGGGGACAGAACTTGAGTCTAAAGATCCCAGCGTCTGCCCACCCCTGCTCTTGTTTCCAAAGCCATTGATGGCAATGACTGGAGGCCCAGCTTGAGATAGTTACAGCCAAAAATGGGTGCCTCCCACCTTCCAAAAGAAGGGGTGTTTACTTCTCAGCAGCAGGTAGCCACTAACTGCAGCCCCTAGGCATGCTTAGGCAGTGAAAATGGGAGGAAGGCTGGAAGGGCTGAGAAATGCAAAAGGCTCAGAGTATTTATAAATTCTACCCTGAGTGGGGAAGGGCAGGTACCAGACCTGGACTACGCTGCACCAAGGAAATAGCCCACGGGTTCTCCTGAGACAGGAACTGTGCAGCCCAGAACCCCCAGCCACTGTGCCCAGCAGGGCAGGCTGTGCCCACAGGCTCAGCACACAGGCCGCAGGAATCCCAGGCCTGTCCTTGCTGGCAATGACTATGGGCTGCCGGTTTTTGCCGAGACCGGTGGGATGGGACCCTTCATTAATATTTGACTTTAATACGTGGGTAAGGATATATTTTTTTGCCTATGTTCTGTTTCATCTTATGTAGATTATTATAAATTGATGTAAACCACGTGAGAGGAAAATGTTAATAAAAAAATGCAAAGCCCCAACATTTGCACACAACTCAGCCGTGTGGTGCGGACATTGTGTTCTCGGTGGTCCAGGGAAGACCACCAATCTAAATATTTAACTCTTCAGGCTGCATCCAGATGTGAGTTCACAGGCATCTGTTTACCAGTTCACCTCCCCTGAGCTTTCCTGTGACTCCGTGGGGACGGTGGCAGCTGGAGGGAGGGGAGCCCAAGCCGCCTCCTTCTCTTCACAAGGCCGCCAGGTCACCCAGCAGCCAGCTAGGAAGTACAAATGCCCTGCCAGGGACCTGGCCATCAGCATCCTCAGAGAGATGGCAGGAACTTGTCCATTCAAGTGCAGGCTTCCTATTTTGTGTAAACTTTACATTTTCCTTGGATGTGGCTCAGCTTTGGGGCAGCCTCTGGCCTAATCTGCCTGCAAAGAGGCGGGATCCCCCAGAGAGCCCACTCCCTTTAGGAGCCAGTGGGGTTAATGTAGCTCCCACCAGCCCAAGCCTTTGGACACTTGTTTATTCTGGAGATCAGGAACAGATGTCTCTGAAAATTGGTGTTTGGTTTATGAGGTCATACTGACTCCTTAGCCATCTAAAACAGGAAACGATTCATCTCCTCTCCTGATTGAATAGTCAATGTGGACAATGCTTCACTTATTGAACTGATGGCTACTGACAGCCCAGGGCTCATCCTTTCCAAGGCAGTCGTGAGGGCAGCTTGTCCTGTGTCCGGCTGTTCAGTGTATCTGACCCCATGCACTAGACTGGCTGGTAGGAGATGCTGGGCATCCTAACACTTTGCCAGGTGCCAGGTAGGAGTCTCTGCTATTGCTCTCAAAGTGCTTATAGGTGACATGTAGGGACAATGTAGAAAATCATCCTAAATTAGTTCTCGGACCTCTGAGGACACTCCAGACAGCCTAGCAGCAATGACGCCTCATGCCTGTGAGACGAGGCCAGGCATTATATAGAATTCACCATAGAAGGACATGAGCTCTGCACACTAACTCACACTCATTCCAAAGGAAACAGCAGACATGGCCAGGGAAGGTGTTACCAGCTGGGTTTGACATTATCACTCACATACACACACACACTCGGGATGCCTGGATGTTCCAGCTGAGTCTCTGAACTCTGGTTAAGAGTGGGTGGGCTAGAAGACAGCAGGCAAGGGGAAAGCAAGCAAAAAAAAAAGGCGAAGGAGTTACTGTACTGCAGGAAAAAAGACACCACCACTGGCTAAAGACATGCCTGCCTGCCTGCCCCCAAGTGCAAACGCCTGAACCCATCCGCTTCATCTTGCCACCGAAGCACCAGAGTAAAGCAGAACCCGGGGCAAACCCTAATCATAAAAGGCTATTTTTTGTCTATGATACACAATAAGACTGAGCTTTTGTTGTCAGAAAAGGGCTACCAGGTCAAGTAAAAAACACTAATATGTTAAAGCAAAAGAACACATACCAGAGCAAGGGAGTGGTGAACAGCCCCTCAGCGATGTCTGACTTTACCCAGTACCTGCTGTGACTTCGTCAGAATGAGGGGAGCAGGCTCCTCGCATGTCCTGGAGCCAGGCCGAGTCAGTGCTCAGAGCATAACACCAGTATGTGGCGCAGACCGCAGGCATCCCTATCAGCCGCCCACAGGAGGGCTTTTTAGAAGAGGCCAGTAGGACTTACGCCTGGGGTTTCGATGCGTCCTAGGAAGGGGCGAGGCTGGCTTCTTGGATGGAAGGCCCTGGCTGATATAACAGTCTCGACGAGGGTCACACGACTACAAACCCTGAAAATCTGGCAATCCCAGACTTCTCAGGAGCTTTCTCAATTTTTCTCCTTTGAATGTTCAATCTTTGGGCCACCTGGCACCATTTTGGGGGAATTATGGAATTTGAAAATAAAAATAAACCATTTAAGCTGTAATATAAATACATTTTTTAAACAAGGATAGCAGAAGGCTAAACAAAGTGACACAATTGGTCAGCAGGCATACATGTACCCTGCCCTCCCTGACGGATACGTGAGAGGGATGACGGCATGGAGTTCCGAGGTCGAGCAGCTTCCTGGGTCTGTAAAGTCACCTCCGTTCCCACAGCACCAACCAGCCAGGGGGCCAAGTGTGGTCAGCACCGAATCTCTGTGGAGCTTAACTTCTACAAGTCAACACACTGACTCCTAATCTGCCGGAGAGAGAGAGGCTGGCGTCCAGGAGCAGAGAGTGTGGCTGCTCCGAGGCTGGAGGCGTCCAGTGGCCGGGCGGCTCCTCACAACACGGACTGTCTGAGAGGAAACAAATGTCTTCAGGGTCTGAAGCGAGGGCCCTGAGTGGTGCAGAAATGCCCTCCACAGAGCAGCTCTGGTCCTGGGTGGTGGTGTCCGTCCCCAGAGGCAGGCACTCTCACCGTAGATAATAATCGATTGCAGCAGAGAAAGCAGCAAAACCGCCACAACCAATGACCCCAGCATTTAAGCCAGCTGTAAAGCAAGCAGAAAAGGCATTACCTGTGGTGACAAATGCGGGGCCAGGCTGCATTCACAAAACGTCTGCATACCCACAGATGCAAAGAGAGCAGCTAAGTGCCTGTCAGAGATCTGCGAGGCTTCAATGAAGCCGTGGTCATGATCTAACCCAGTGCTTTAGTTACACTGTGCATTCGTTTAACTTTTCTCATTCCAAAGAATTAATATTTCCAGTCTCATGAAAACAGCTCCTCACAGGCAGGAAACTGGTTAAGAAAACCAGCCCTTGGAATCAAGTGAAAGCATATGGCCTGCTTCTGATTTGTTTATGGAATAAATTCCTGGGAAGGTGATCAAAGCAGTCCTAGAGGGAGCTGAGCTTCCCAACGGCCCTGACAAAGCTGAGCGATGGGAAGACCAAAGGAAAAGTTGCCCTCTAAATCATAAATGGCTGTTTGAGGAGCAAATGCAAATTTTTAATGATAGCAAATCATCCCGCCTCTCCGAAAACGAGGAAACGGGCCTTTTGCTTTGGGTAAGTTGGGGCACAGCAGAGAGAGAGTGGCCGGCCCAGCAACGGACACTGTTAGGAAGTCAAGTCATTGACCCTTATACCACACTCCTGATGGGAATGCCAACAGGGAGAAGTGGCAGATTAGTTTCTTTCTTCGTTGTTTTCAGCTGATAATCCAACATTTCTTAAATGTCTATATTTGGTTTCCATGGGTAGGAATCTAAGAATCCTCAACTGCAGAAAGACATTACTGTGATAACTTGTAATAAATAAAATTGAAACTGACAATTGTATAGTATTATTAAGAAAAACGTCTAAATACTGGAAATGCATGAAGCTGAAAGTTCAGCATGACATGTGGACAAATGGGCTTTCCAGGGCTGAATGGGACCTGGCTATGCTTCCGTACTAGCCTGCATGTGCCCACACTCCAGGAATTACTGTGAGGACGTTCTCCCGTATTTCCAACATGGGGCAGTTCTTTTTCCTAAGACAGGTCTAGATCTATCAGTGGTTCTCACCTCAGAGCAATTTTGCCCCTCAGGGGACATTCAGCAATGTCTGGAGACACTTTTAGTTCTCACAACTAAGAAGTGCTACTAGCATCTCTAGTGAGTAGAGGCCAGGGATGTGCAAACATCCTTAAATACATGGACAACCCCCTCCCCGGAGCAGATGTATCTGGTCCAAAATGTCAAGAGTGCCAAGGAGAAGAAATCCTGAAATTTCCCAAAGTGAGTTGACACATAAGCAAACGTGATTCATTTGTCAGAAGGAAAGAATACCAAGTGCCCACATATGCCTCGGGCTGTCCCTGGAACACTCATATGTTTAGAAATGTCAACTTCAGCATGCTGTCCAAGGCCACAAAGAAAACCACTCGAGACTTGTTTACCAACCTCTGAAACCGATGGCTCCTCCAGTGATGCAGCCACTAATGACACTGTTCTTCCAATCTGACTTCCCCCGGTACTGTGGGTGGAGAAGTGAAGTTTAGAGCCAAAGAAACACGCCAGACAAGACGATTAAGGGGAAAAAGCACAGGGTTTCTAGCTGGCTAATTTAGTCCCGCCCCAAAGGAAACCTAATCTTTTTCTCTTTCAAAAGTATAGCTCCTAAAATTTGAATGTGTTCATAGATGCTTCCTGCAGGTGACACCAGAGCACTGAAACCAAGTACAACATTTGAAAAGTAATCCAAATCTCGTCTCGGGCTCCCCAGGAAGTCTCGTGTTTAAGATCATCAACCAACTTTAAGCCCACAAAAAGAAGTCAAGAGTCATGCAAGCCCAAAGCATAAATACAAAGAGTTTACAATAGGGGCCATTTTATGGACATTCAATCTAGCAAATATCAGACATTTCTGATCTGCTTTCTAATAACATTAAGAGTCTTTCTCTTTAGAAGTCATAAGATGGCAGAAGGCATGGCTTTCGCAGGAGGCAGAGACACTTACAGATTCGACCAAACACTCAGTGCAAGAAAACATGGCGCCCACAATGGCAAAATTTTTGGCGTAGGACATTCCTCTCTGCCCCATGTCCTTAAGAACTTCTTTTGCTGTTGGAGTCCGGTAAGGATCCTTGGGGTCAAAGCCCACATTGGTATCAATGCCGGCGGTGAACACCCCAAATGCACCTCCCAAGACAAATCCTAAAAACAAACAGAGATGAAGATTTCTTGGCATGTTTTCTGAGTTACTGCAATGGGTCATATTCGAATAGCACCTTCTGGGTGGCCACCAGGGAAGAGGATACCCATCCCCCTTGCACCCAAACTCTCCACTTGCCTGGCTTCCACATTACACAACCTAGGCTCTATCTTGTTGACAGCTTCCTCTCTGTCTCCTCCTGGATTTCTTCTTTATTTCATCTTATGTTTCTCAAGATTCAGTCTTTAACCCTCTGTTCTCTCTCTACACTCTCTCACATGTAACCAGTCACCCTTGAGTGCAGCTATCAACTTTGCAAATCACTCCCTTAACAATGGTAACATTCATAATAGTCATTTAATAAATACCATCTGCCAATTGCTATGACATTTTATAGTTAGAGCCTCATTTATTCCTCACAATAATCCTGTGACGTAGATATTTTTACCCCCTCCTTTCTGTAGCTGAAGGCACCGAGGCTCAGAGAGGTTAATTAACTTCCCTAAAGTCACAAAGCTACCAAATGGCACACTCTACATTGCTGTCCACATCTGACCTTCCTGTGCCTGCTGGGCATTTCCATATGAATGTCCTCTCATTACCTCATGGCCAATCCAGTCCCTTGAACAATGCAAGATTAAGGGTACCAAGTCGCCCACAGTAAAAAATCCACATATAACTTCTGACTCCTCAAAAACATTTGTCCCAAGCAAGACCCAGTGAGGAGCCCGAGACCCAATCCAAAAGAGAAAGAGAGCCTGGTCGCCATGACCACCAGCTGCGCTCACCACCGGCCAACACTACTGAGGTGCCCGAGTGCGGTGGCACGAGCCAGGCCATGTCAGGCCATCATAAATGGATATGGGTTTTTAAGTCAAAATGACACCAAGATGTGTGTGTGCATCAGACTGCCATCAAGAACCCCCGGAAATATCTGCGCAGTGTAGGATGGAGAAACCAGTTTGCGGTGGTGGAAGGACAGAAGGGGCTGAGGCAGCAATGTGACTGGCCCGGAGGAGTTCCTGTAGAGCCGTTCCTGCTGATCGGCACCAGTTCAGATGTGGCTACAATGGCAGATGCTGTGGACCTCCCCGAAATGCTGGGTGG
>NW_005354039.1:2005414-2008621 GCF_000412655.1 Myotis brandtii | reverse complement strand
GGGAAGGGAGCAGCAGCAGTGAAGGATTTGACCCTCCTGCCACTGATGGGCACTTCTTTGGGGCCCGGAGTCAGCTGCGCCACCCCACCCCCTCCCTCTCCCTATCCCCTGTAGCCCTCAGTATGGCGAAGGTTCCCGCCTTACCACGTGGGACAGACCTCTGACCCTGGCTCAGAGTCTTTCCCCATCCCAACAGAATGCAGGCTGGTGAGATTGGGGAGATGAAGGATGGAGTCCCAGAGGGAGCACAGCTTCAGGGACCGGTTCATCGAAATCCAACTTACCATCCAAGGTACCATAGGGGACCTCCTCGCCCACAACCTGCCCCAACTGTGGGAGAGGCTGAAGATAAAGAGAATCAGCAAGCCGCCATGATCCAAATCAGCCATCTGCTCATTGTGGATACCAGCGCCTCTACAATGTGGGCATTGCCCCCATCCTCCCAATGCTCCTTCACAAGATGGCAGAGACCAAGGCAGGGGAAGCACCACCTGAGAACCCTGCTCCAGTCACCCACCCAGCAGGGTAACACCAGGCCCCAGGCACCTAGACCCGTGGTCGGCAAACCGAGGCTTGCGAGCCACATGCGGCTCTTTGGCCCCTTGAGTGTGGCTCTTCCACAAAGTACCACGTGCGGTTGCGCATGTACAGTGCAACTGAAACTTCGTGGCCCATGCGCAGAAGTCGGTATTTTGTGGAAGAGCCACACTCAAGGGGCCAAAGAGCCGCATGTGGCTCGAGAGCTGCGGTTTGCCAAGCTGCATTTCAAAAGAAATTTTATGATCCTATTTATTCCTAGGATGAGGGGAGGATAACATTTTTGTTTTGTTATGTGATTGAAAATGTGAAGCATGAAGTTCTTCAAAAATAAAATTTTTACCCTTGGGGAAAAAAGAATTTAGTTGTCCCTTGTTATCTGTGGGGGATTGGTTCCAGGACCCCCCACAAATACCAAAATCTGCAGGTGCTCAAGTTCCCTGTATAAAATGGTATAAATCAATGCACACAGTAAGCTGACCACATCCGTGGACTCCCAACAGAGGATCGAAAACAGCACAGGTCTGGCCCGTGTGGCTCAGTTGGTTGAGCATTGTCGGGGGGCACTGACAGGTCGCCAGTTCCATTCCTGGTCAGGGCACATGCCCAGGTTGCAGGTTCGATTCCCAGTAGGGGGCATGCAGAAGGCAGCCAATCAATGATTCTCTCTCATCGATGTTTCTATCTCTCCCTCTCCCTTCCTTGCTGAAATCAATACAAATATATTTTTAAAAAACAAAGAAAACAGTACAGGTATTTATTGAAAAACATCCATGTACAAGTGGACTCACACAGTTCAAACCCGTGCTGTTCTAGAGTCAGTTGTATATGGTCAGTGAAATCATGGGCACCCCCCTCCAGACGTGCTTGCTTATGTCTCCTTTCCAGTCACTCCAGCTATAAACCTCAGGGGCATTTCTGACTGTTTCTGTGCTCCCCGCTACAACTCCATGTCCACAATTATCATCCTAGTCTAGGGCCTTTATAAAAAACCTTTCAATGCACCCGGAAGACACCCAACCAACTGAGCCACACAGGGCAGAGCTAGGCTAGGGCCTGTCACTTCCACCCTGGAGCACTACAAAGACTCATTTCCACAACTACTTCAGTGATGGATCGGGGTCGAGCACAATGATGAACAAGGACCCAGTCCATACCTCATGAACTTTCAGTCCAGCCTTTCTCCTCTATGGTCTCCCGCTCCACACTGTTCTTTCCTTCACCACACTCCATCCTGCATCACTCCCAGTACCACCTGTTACCCCCCTAAAAAAACATCAATTACTGCCCTAACCGGTTTGGCTCAGTGGATAGAGCATCAGCCTGCAGACTCAAGGGTCCCAGGTTCGATTCCAGTCAAGGGCATTTACCTTGGTTGTGGGCACATCCCCAGTGGGGAGTGTGCAGGAGGCAGCTGATCGATGTTTCTCTCTCATCAATATTTCTAACTCTCTATCCCTCTCCCTTCCTATCTGTAAAAAATCAATAAAATATATTTTTTTTAAAAAACATCAATTACTGCCCTAATGCCTATCGGCAAAAAGCCCAAATCCCCTCCCCCACCCCAACTGGAAATGACGTTTCTCTTCCTCTTTGTCCACCCCCATTCTCTCAATCCTTCAAGACACTGCTCCAGTCTCCCCTTCTCTTGTGGTCTTCCCCAAACAAACAACAAGCTTTCTCTTTCTTCTTTCTACTGTACTTCGCACTTGCACTCTCGCTATACTCGTCTGTCCGTCATTCTCAATGAGATTCCAACTCATCTGCAAATGTGGTCAGCCTCTTTACCCTGCACACAGGAGGGGGCACTGTACATTCTAGACTTCTTTCCCCTTTGCTCACTGCTGTCTGGTCACACTGGCCACAAAGGCCTTTCAGTTTTCAAACCTCAGGCCAGCCCTGGCCGGTGGGGCCCCGTTGGCTGAGCGTCCTCCGGTGCAGAGAGGTCGCCAGTTCCACTCCCGGTCAGGGCACACGCTGGGTCCCCAGCAGGGGGCGTGCAGGAGGCAGCCGATAGATGCTTTTCTCCCTTCCTCTCTCTAAAGTAAATAAAAACATCTTTTAAAAACACACACCTCAAGCCAGCTCCCGCCAGACCTTTGCACGGGATGCTCCCTATTCTGCAGCATCCTTCCGCCAGCTATTCTTCGACATATAAACATAAGAAAGTTCTCTTCCCTCTCCACCGCCTGGCACGGGACAGCTGCTGGGCAACAAGCTATTGAAAGGATGATTCTTTTAAAGTGAACGAATGAACGATGGACGAAGCCAACCATTTCATAACGTCTAGGCCCCGACCCATCGTACCGCTTCTCTGATCCAATTTCCAGAGTCTACAGAGCGTGGCTGGCGTTCACCGGAAGAGACGGGGTGCAGTCAAGGTCGAGGCCCCCAGGCTCCTCTCCTCCCAGGCGCCTGGTCATGGCAGAGGACCCTGCTGCCATCCAAACCCTCAGCCGCCCACGGGCTCCCTCGCCCGGCCTCACCTCCCACGCAGGCCAGCGCTGCCTTGAAGGCGCAGCTTTCCATCGCCTTCTCGATCATCTTCTGCTCCTCACTCTTGGTCGGACTCGGGATCCCGCCCAGGCTCCCGGGCTCCAAGGGCCTGGGCTGGCGCTTGTCACCCACCAGGTGCTGCAGAAGAAGGCTGTACTGCAGCGGCGCTTCGGC
>NW_005354039.1:2001164-2005278 GCF_000412655.1 Myotis brandtii | reverse complement strand
AGCCGCCCGCACTGGGGGCAGCCGCCGCCATGGCTGCAGTCGCCCAAGAGACCCTGGCGTCGTTCTCCCCACAGCAGATTCCACAAACTTCCCGTTGGGGCCTTATGCGCCTGCCCAGGGTGCCGCAACGGCAGATTCGCCACCCGAGCAACTCCGGGGAAGCTGCGGAACTCGAGTCCGTTCGTGCGCGCCTGGCAGAAGAACGATCATGTCCCCCCAGAGCCTCCTGTGAATATTGAATCAGGTTTGTACAGTATTCCCAGTGGCACTGACAAACAAGATTCAGATTCACCACGGCGCCCTCGTCATCGGGCTGCAGCGCGGTGCCTACCGGGATTTGTAGTTCTAACACGTACACCTAAGACATTTCCCAGGAAGCCTTGCGCTGGCACTCGTCCCCAGGTCCTGGGAAGCTCGTGACCCGCGGGGACGCAGCGATAGCGCGCCTGCAAAGCTGCAGTGCGCCGGGACGCCGGCAGGAGGCGCCTCGCCACTGCCCTTACAGTCTATTCCTCGCAGGTGTGAGATGGGATGGAAAGTGCTTAGCATGGTATAAATGTATGGAGTAACTGTTTTGCTCAATAATTAAACCTTTGATGAGAGAGGGGGAATAACAAATCAGTGAACGAGTGAATGAAGCTAACCAAGCATAAGAAAAACCAGGGACTGTGATAGGAAGTGGAGGTGACTGTGTCTGGATGGAGAGCTGGTTGTTGTCAGTGAAGTTAGTGATGTGGGACTAAAATTGCCATGAAAAGCCAAATTGACCTTATGTTGAACCAGGTAAAGTGTTTACCAGCTTGCAAACTCAGAACTGAGGTAAACTGAGATAGTACTATATATGAGCCCAGAAAAAAACTTTTGTAGTTTTTACAGTACTAAAATAGATCACAAATTATTGTGTTGATCCAGACTAGCATGTGTTTGGGCGTAGCCACTAAGAGAAACATAAATGGAAACAGAAGGCAGTGAGGACAGCCAGTCAGCACAGGCAGCATTCTCTGTGCTGCGGAGCCACTGGTTCCAACCAGGCCACTGAAGGAGCTAGTCCTAAGGTCCCCGGCAAGAGGACATTTATTGGCATGAGGTGACAGATGGGATAGAGCTTGGCATGTCTAACTGTAGAAGACTGAAGTAAAACAGAGGGGGTGAGGCCTCCAGCCATAGGGTGGTGGGGTTTAATGGCCAGCAGTTGCCTAATAGCAACCACCAGACTTTGGACCAGCTCCCCACACGCAGCTCTGAGAAACTGCAGGTTGCTCCCCTCTGCCTCCAGTACAGGTCATTTGTCAGCAAAATCTATCCATATTCATGGAGGAGCAGGGCCTTGGCTAGGTAGGGGGCTGGGCTTGCTGGACCAAGAAAGGCTTACCCGTGGTTGGCAAACCGCAGCTCGCGAGCCACATGCGGCTCTTTGGCCCCTTGAGTGTGGCTCTTCCACAAAATACCGACTTCTGCACATGGGCCACGAAGTTTCAATCGCACTGTTGGCCCATGCGCAGAAGTCGGTATTTTGTGGAAGAGCCACACTCAAGGGGCCAAAGAGCCGCGTGTGGCTCGCGAGCCACGGTTTTCTGAGCCGCAGTTTGCCGACCAGCCTTAGTCCATGCAGCTGTTCAATACCATCAGTCTACATAGGTGGTTCTCAATCTCTAGTGGGCATCAGAAGCACCTGGAGAGATTGTTCAACTCTTGATGGCTGGGCTCAGCTCAGAGTTTCTGATTCTGGAAGGTGTGGGATGGGCGTGAAAATAGCATATCCCAGGTGATGCTGATGCTGGCTGGGGACCACATTTCGGGAACCACTAGGCTACATCATTGTCTACAGTGACCTCTCACTAAAAGTGGATTCACACTACTCGGAGCTCCACTGAGGCGGGGACAACTGTTGGGCTCACTGAAGCCTGAGTACGTCATGGGGCTGGGGTCCCACCGCAGGGTAGCAGTGGGCCAGAGAAGAAGGGAAAGGGGCACGTTGCCAATTTCATCTCTAATCTCAAAGTAAGTTTCACTTGCTCAAAAGGCTGGTGTTCAAGGGTTTGGGCCAATTTTTTTTAAAAAAATATATGTTTTTATTGATTTCAGAGAGAGGAAGGGCAGAGGGAGAGAGGGAGAGAAACATTAATGATGAGCAAGAATCATAGATCAGCTGCCTCCCGCATGCTCCCCACTGGGGATCGAGCCTGCAACCTGGGCTTGTGCCCTGACTGGGAATTGAACCGTGACCTCCTGGTTCATAGGTTGCCACTCAACCACTCAGTCACATCAGCCAAGCGGTTTGGGCCAATTTGTTGTAAAAAAAAAAAAAAAGCCATTGATTCCTACCAGTCTTTTGTTTAGCTCTGAAGAAAGGAGCTCAGCTTCACAGGTCCGGCAGCAGCACATGGCCCTGTCCTGCCAGGTGAGGCCAAAATTGGAGCTTGATTGGCGAGGAGGCCCCGGGGAGTGTCTGCCCAGTGGAAGACCTGGATGGAGCACAAAACCCACACCACCACCTGCCGGAACACAGAGCGTTCTGTGTCTGCTAGCACGTTCACAGCTGGAGGAGAGCCTGGACGTGCTCTGGGTTGACAATGACCTTTTCTAGGAGTGGGGCAGCAGGAGGGCAGCTTTGCTGGGACCATGGAACAGGCCGGGTGAGTGGAGTTCAGTATTTTTTGTTATAACTTCTTTTTTTCCACATGAAAACATTCATGATTGAAGTGTTTTTTTTTTTTAATTTTATGGACAAAGAGCTAGCATTGTTTCTGCAGTGAGGTTGATATGTCTTGAATGACCCATTCAAGGAAGTTCACTTAGTCCAACTTATGAAGCCTGTATCTTTCGTATCCTGACACAAACACTGGCAGCCCATATCGAGGCCATATTTCCGGCTCAGACCTACCTGTTTGAGCCGATGCAGCAAGAACAAGAACCTTGGCCAGAGTCTCTCCAATGGCTCCAGCAGGCCTGCTGACCAGACATCTTGCTCTCTCAGGTGCCTCAAGGTAAAAGCTTGTGATAACTTCTTCAACTCCCCACACTGAGCCACCTGCCACTCGAGAGAGACGTTCATCTGCAGGGAACACTGGCAGGCAGGCCTCTGGCCAGGCAGCAGAATGAGAACCTGGCATGGAGTGCACTGCTTGGGCATTCTGCCTCATGCGGACAAGAAGAGTTTGTAGGACTGAGAGTAGGACTGGGACTCAGAATGCTGAACCAACCTGGGTTTTAGGGGGAAACTCCCATCTCCACCCAAGAGAAGGCCCTTTGGTATAAGGTGGGCTCGCTGAGGTCTCAGGAGGCAGCACCAGTATGAGGGGTAGCAGGGAACCCTCTGGGCTGTGAATTGGGTCCACCCAAGAGAAGGCCCTTTGGTATAAGGTGGGCTCACTGAGGTCTCAGGAGGCAGCACCAGTATGAGGGGACCCTCTGGGCTGTGAATTGGAAGCAGAAGGACTGAGGGCTCATGCCCCAGTAGGAAGCCTCAGAAAGCAAGGAACAGCCTGAACACATCAGGGGAGCAGTTAGAAAAAAAAGTCAGATCTCCAAGTCAGTCTGCACCCCCACCCCCAGGTCAGGGGAGCAGATCTGAGAGGCAGACTAGAAGGCTCCCTAAGAGGGTGTGGCTCTTACTGTGCTCCCACAGGCAGAGCTGTCCTGGGATTCCCCAGCGTGGGTGGACCGAAATTAGATCTTATTTTCCTCCTCAAGCCCGCTCTTCCTGAGTTTCCCATCTGGGAGAATGGTGCGTCCATGCTCTATTAGGCTTCGATGCCTTGCTTCCTGCATCCCTTACATGCCTTCTAAATATCTTTCAACCCCCCGCCCTCTTCCTTTGTATACTCATTGCCATTGCCATATCTGGGCTCTAATCATTTTTCATTTAATAGAATCAGTTGGTCTTCATGCCTCCTACCTTGCTCTTCTCCAAACCACCCACAGAGCAATCTCTCGGCACAGAAACGTGATTATGTCCCTGCTCAGACTTCTCCTCCGTGCCAGGATAGAATCTAAACTCAGCGTGTTGCTTTTATAACGTGTGCCCAGAAAGACACATATGTTTCAGTCCAAGTTTAGTTCTTAGTCAAACATTTCCATTCCCAGTTACCTCTTTTGGATCTAGAAGTGATGG
>NW_005354039.1:1995276-2000957 GCF_000412655.1 Myotis brandtii | reverse complement strand
TGCCTCCTGTACGCCCCCTACTGGGGATCGAGCCCACAACCCGAGCATGTGACCTTGACCTGAATCGAACCTGGGACCTTTCAGTCCACAGGCTGACGCTCTATCCACTGAGCCAAACCAGCCAGGGCGCTCAGAATCATTCTTAATAACCTGGGCTCTTTCGTGTTTGGGAGATGAGTTTGGACTTCTTGACTTCGTGTCATTTCTTTGAGTCCTGTCCTCAGTCAAGTGTAAATTCTTAGAAGATATTTATTATTATTATTTCTTCATCCTTTTTGCCTTTGACCTGTGATAGCCACGATGAGAGCAGAAGTATCCTGTACTGTTTCCAGTGACAGAGCCTGAGCCTCCAGCCTGATTCTGGTGGGTGGTCTCCAGGTTCTGGAGCAGATTTCTCCCTCAGCATCATTGTTTGGGAGTTTTATTTACTCGCCCGTACCCAGCCATCCGGATCTGCTGGCTATCTCTTGTGCTGTTGCTCTGGCTTTGCTTACCAGCGTTATTGGAGGTTTGGCAAACAGTCTGGCAGTCTGGTGGGTTGCTAGGACCGACTTCAGACTTGGTTGACGAATCAGACACGTTGGCTACATCTGCAACAGGATGTAGCAGGTGGGTGACAAGTTGTGATCCTGAGATTTGATCTGGGAAGTATTGGAGGCAAATAGAAATATGCATTCTGATTTTCTAGCTCCTTGCACTTCTGACTCAGAAAAGAGTTAGGAGGCTTCAAGAACTAGACTCCTTCTGCTTTTCTGGGAGACAAGATGAACAATAAAGTGAACAATAATGGTTACTTCCCAAAATTATAGATCAAGTTGGTGTTAGAAACATAAGCACCCTACTTCTGCTGTAACCTACGAGGACAGCACCCTTCTTTCCCTTCCTTCATCTCGATCCTTCTCAAGTCTCACCTCTATGTTTTGCTTCACTCACCTCTCTATCAAGCAATTTCCCTTATCAGTGGATCTGCTGCAAAAGACCAGCCTTTTAAAAAGGAAAAGATAAAACAGATGTAAAAACTGTAAAATGGCATTCATCTACAGGTAAAATCTTTTACAGGGAACTCTCAATGAAATGGAACACAATTTTTTGTTTGAATCAATTTTGATTCAAATTTTGTCAATTCGTTTTTGAACTATGGGATTTGGGAAGCTTTTCTATTATAACAATGTTCATTTTGTGCTAGCAGTTTTGTTATAACAGAATTTGAATTTTTGTGTATAAGACATTTTTTTCTCGTTCATTTTGAGATGTCCTGCTGTCCTTTAAATCTTCCTTCTCCACTTATAGTATGTGATCTTTTGAATAAGTCCTATTTGAAATTTCAAAAAGTACTTTTTTTCTTGGATTGGAATTAGAGCTTCCATATTTTTCTCACCTATTTCCTTTAACTCCCTTCCCCAAGCAATCTGTTACTATTTCTTACATGTCTTTCCAGATAAATGTCATGCATATATAAACATTATGTTTGCATATGTATTTTTCTCCACTTAAAAATTTACAAGCAGTTGCCTAGTATGTCCTCCTATTCTGCACCTTCCTTTCTCTTGTGCTGCATCATAGAGATATTCCACGTCAGTGTATGTGACGAGTCCAGGAATCAAGGGGTGGAAATGGGAGTGTCATCACTCACTGCTTCTTCCTCAGGTACAAGTTTGCTTCTTGTTCCTACAAACTTATGTTTTGCTGGTCTAGACATCTTAATTCCAAAGGGGAAAATGCTTCCACCAGCAGTCACCACAATGGTTCCATTGCACTGGAAGTTAAGACCCAGCCACTTTGGGCTCCTCATATCTCTGAATTAACAGGCAAAGAAGGGAGTTACTATGCTGGGTGGGGTGATTGATCCTGACTACCAAGGGGACATTGGACTACTAGTCTACAGTGGAGGGAAAAGAGAGCATGTCTGAAATATGGAGGTCTCTTAGTTACCATGCCCTGTGATTAAGGTCAATGGGAAATTACAACAACCTAATTTAGGCAATTCCTTATCTATCTATCTATCTATCTATCTATCTATCTATCTATCTATCTATCTATTCTGGAGAATGGAGACCAATAAGTGTACAAAGAAATCTCCTTAATTCTGTTCAATGGCCAGATTATATCCCTAATGATGAAAGTGCCATAACTGAATCATCCTCTTTGATTCACAATTAGACTCTTCCCTTTGTTTTTCTAATTTCACAAGTGTATCAATAAATATCTGCACACATACATCTTCGTGCACAAATGCTACTATACCTGAAGACTAAGGAATGTGATTTATGAATCTTAAAGATGACAAATATGTATATTTTTTTCTGTGCATGTTTTGTATGACATCATGTACCTTAGAATTCCATTTCCCAATAGGAAAATGTTGTGATTGTGTATGTTCTGTACAATGTCAGGCATTTTGTAGCTCCTTAATAACTATTTTAAAACAATAATAATTTTCAGAATAGCCAGTCAATTTATGTAACATTACTAACTAAATACCAGAGAGGAAGAGAGAAATAGAAACATCAATAATGAGAGAGAATCATTGATCAGCTGCCCCCTGCACTCCTCTCCCCCCCACTGGGGATCAAGTCCGAAACCCGGTCCCATCAATAATGAGAGAGAATCATTGATCAGCTGCCCCCTGCACCCCTCCCCCCCGCCCCACTGGGGATCAAGTCTGCAACCTGGTCCCCCGACTGGGGAATGAAACCATGACCTCCTGGTTCATAGGTCGATGCTCAACCACTGAGCCGCACCGGCTGGGCAGGACATTCTTTTTAAGTGTGTCTCTTGACCTACATAAGCAGAGAGAGTGCTTTCGGGAAGCCAAAGGATGTTGGCTATTCTTTACAGGAAGCCCAATGAGTCTCCTTGGGCCTCTTGTAACAAACACCCACTAGAATTATGATTTTGGAATCATTTCCATTGCAAATCCCCTCTTTCCACGCCCCTTTCAAAGGCAGCTGTGATATTTGGCTTCTAACCAAGGCCTGCTGCACCAACAATTCTCTAAATTTTATTTATATTTCATGTGCAGCTTGCTCAAACTCTCACTTTCCCAGGTGCCAGATGCTGGCTTGGACACACTCCAGTGGAAAGTGCTTTCCTGTAAAATAATAAAAGTAAAATGCCGAACAAACCGCCTCTTTATATCAGGCTTGCTCCTGGTTTACCAAAGTTAAGTACTTTAATAATGACTTCACTATTTTCCCAAATTTGCAATCCCCCAAATTCCCTCTTCACCTACCTCCACACCAAATTGTCCTTTGACTTCCGTAGGATATAAAAGCTTAGAGTCATTTCGTGTTTCTTCAGTGTTTATTTGAAAATGTTAGAGGAGAGGATCTGTCTCACATGCTTTCAAGGGTGCCTGATATAACCCATCCACAGGTATTTCAAATATGATTTGGGTGAGAAGATAAAGCATGAATCTATTTATAGAATTTTAAAAGATATCAAATAATTTAATGCCTGCTTTAATAGCTTTAACATGTTTTCATATATATATGTGTGTATGTGTATATATATATATATACACACTAGAGGCCCGGTGCACGAAATTCATGCGTGGGTGTGGTCCCTAGGCCTGGCCAGAGATTGAAGGGTGAGCGTCTGGCACAGAAGGGCAGGTCCCAGCTGACCTCAGGGCTCTGGGCAGCACCTGGGCCCCGGGTCCCCCGTGCGCCCCCCTCCACCTGAGTCACGGCCCAAGTCCCCACGCGGAGATGTGGTGAGCGTGGCCGGACACCGCAGGCCAGGTTGCAGCGTGGGCCTCTGGGCCGCCCAGTGGCGCAGCATGAAAGCTGGGTGGGCAGCACGCTCTCTCCCGGCCGGCCTTGCAGACCGGCTCCTGAGAGAACCCATGAGGAGCCCGACCGGCCCCTGTGGTCCTGGAGGCTGCGGCCCTGCCATGTTCCACGCCACACACGTCATAGCAAGTGCTCAAACTCCCGGTTGAACAATTTGCATATTAGGCTTTTATTATATAGGATATTTTTATTGATTTCAGAGAGGAAAGGAGAGGGATAGATATATAGAAACATCAGTGTTGATAGAGAATCACTGACTGACTGTATGCCCCACACTGGGGATCCAGCCTGCAACCCAGCATGTGCCCTGGCCGGGAATTGAACCATGACCTCTGGTTCATAGGTCAAAGCTCAACCACTGAGCCATGTTGGCCGGGTGCTTTAACATGTTTTCACCAAAAAGTGATGCTTTCTGTGTTTTATAATAATACTGTCCCTGCAATGGCACAGAATTTTGGCATGGCACTCTAAAAATTAACCCAGAATTTGCCTTTGTGATAGGGTTCTTCCTTGCTTAAAGGCAGTCCTCAATTCAAAGATCCTATTTGTGAAGCGAGCAGCAATATAAAGTAGATCCTAAGAAAATGAACATAATTTTTTAGAGATTGCCAGTTCACTCTTGGTTTTCACCTCCACTTCCTGCACGGGTTTATGTGGTAGCACTTCACTGAGCTGAAAACCAGTGAAATTCCAGGTTCTATCCTAGAAAAATTGAGAACCGTAGGCATGAAAATTCGTGCCCAAAGCTTGTGGTTATAATCTGGGGTTTAAATGAACTCTGTAAAGCATGCTGTGATTTGCATGTGTGTCTGTGTGGGTGTGAAGCTGCTATAAAATAAAATTTCGGCTTGGCTGCCAAGTATCGATTTTCAAATAGCATTGGGCTCTGTAGGTCTCATTTTCTTTTTCACTCTTTCCGTTAGATGGCGGTAGATATCCAATAAATAGTAACTTCAGAAAGGCTGGTGGAAGGCGGTGAGGAGAGTGGGGTTTTTTTGTTTTGTTTTTGTGTGTGTGTGTGCTTTTTGTTTGTTTTTTTCTTTTCACCTTGTTGTTGGTTTCTGGGCTGACACATATTGAAGATCATAGGTGGCGGGTGGGCGTGGAACACATGAAATTTTTCGTGTGCGTGTGTGTGGCCGGAAGACTTGCCACAGACCACCTGTTTAATCCATGTTCTCTCTAAGCACAGGGTAGCATCTTGCCAACTGGAAAAAAAAAAATCCCTAGAATTTTTTCTCAAGTATCAACAGACGGGACCATTCAGAAGAGCAGCCAGCGTTGATTTAAACGTATGCGGCATCGGTTGCATACACTGGTGGAGAGAAGGACAGCCACTCGCTGGTGGCGAACGGCCGCTGCAGACTGTGGGCTCAAATCCCACAGCATGACCTGCGATCAACCCACACGTATCATGGATTCCCCACGTGTGCCTAGCACCAGATCAGCAACGACACGAGAAATACAGTAATCCTCGTAGAGAATAGAAAACATACGCACAGAAAAATAAGTGCCGCGCAAGACCTAGCCTGAGAAAATACTTGTTGTCATGAAGGTGGTAAGTCCTATTCGCCTTCCACGGGAGAGGTCAGCGGGGTACGAAGTGGCCGAAGGGTTATACTTTGTGTAGGGAGAGAGAGAGGAGAGGGAGAAATAAGAAAGGGTAAGAGACCTTGGGGGGTGGGGGAGGATCGTGGGAATCTTTGGAGACGTCGGGAGAGAACTGAAGATTTGGGAGGGGAGAGGGAACGAAGGGAAGGGTAGGGCGAAGTCCAGCAGCCGTGGAAGGGCGGGCTCAGCGGACCCTTCTTTCTGCACCGAGGCCCCGGCATTCCCGTCGGAGTGGCGCGTTGCCGGTCAGCTTCCGCGCCGGGGCTGTTTCCCGGG
>NW_005354039.1:1988847-1990917 GCF_000412655.1 Myotis brandtii | reverse complement strand
CCCGCTGTCCGTCCCCTCGGTCCCTTCCTCCATCTTTGCACGCACTTCCCCTCCTGTCCCCCAGCCTCACCTTCCTCTGGCTGTGCCTCCCCCGATCCCGGGACCCCACCGGGTTGGGTCTCCTGCGGCAACTCCTGGGTGCCTATGCCAGGCCGCGCCCGACGGGGAAGTTTGACACCCGCGGGCCCCCCAAACCTGGCTTGCGTCCTGAGGAGTCGAGAGCCCGTCCGCACGAGTTGGGAGCCTCCCGTACGGGGTGGCTGCGCTGGGGGGGGGGTCCTGACTCCGTGTCCCCTACTGGGCAGAGTTGCAGGGGAAGGCCTCTTCGTCCACCAGCCACCCGACCCCTCTCGGATACCTGTAGTGGGTGGGGGAGGGCGCCAGCCCCCTACCCATAATGCCCAAACCAGGAAGTTTCCTTTCTTTTCCAGAGAAATGTGCTTTTCTGGGACCTCTCCCCCTGGGACCCTGGACCCAGAGGCCGAGGTCTGGCTGCCCTGCGCCCGGGGGAGGCGGCCGCTGACCGTGGCTTTGGGCAAGAAGGGAGCTCACTCCTCTCCCTTTCTCACTCGCTCTGCGCCCCAGCCCGAACTAGTGGCCACCCAGGAGCTTTTCCTCGTCTGGCCGTCCAGCCATCCTCTCCGGCTTCCCCCCAGGCACAGGAGCAGACCCGGCCTTGCAGATCTTAGTTGCTGGGTTGGCGGGCCACTGTCGCCTTGGCATGCTTCGCGTTAAATGCTGACCTGATCCCATAGGTGCAGATGGACCCGGCGGAACAAGGATTTGGGGAAATGTATACTTCGCTGTCAACTTCTCATTCCTCCCACTTTGCTGCTGAAGTTAGGTTGGGTTTTTGAGTGTTATCTGTTGGACGAAGATGTCCGTTTTAATCAAATGAATTCAGGAACTTTTGTCATGAACCTAAACGAAAAGTTTTGGGGTGCTCTTGCTTCATTCGTGTGCAGCGGGTGAATTCAGCCCCTTCGCTTTCTGAGAAACTCAGTCAGTGGACAGGAGAAGGGCTGTTCTGGGGGCCTTTAGCTTCCTCTAGGGAGGATGGTAACGGCATGCCATGTGTTTCTTTTATGTGTAGAGATTCTTGTTGAGAAGCATGATTTAGATTTAGTGAGAGCAGAAGGCTTATCCTGTGACCCCAAATGTCTCCAGTAAATCATCCGTCCTGAAGCAGTGTCAGGTACAGACTTGGGATTTAAAGTATGAAATACAGTTTCACAAATGCAGCTTGTACATGTAACACTGGAAAGACATGGCTCACTAACCACACAGAGGCGAAACCTGGCATTTTAACCATTTTTTTAAAGGTAATTTTGCCCATCTGTGATTTACATGTTTGGTAGTGCATTCGTATGAGTGGTTAGTCCATTTTTGCTTTACAATGTGGAACCCTTTGTTTCCTTAGTGGTGGTTTTTATAGGCCTTTTGGGGGAGGAATAATGTTCAGAAAGTGATTTACCAAGTAATAATTCCATCCTTAGGACAAGTGTCTATTATAGACCAGAGTCTGTATAAAGTAATATCCTGGTTCGGTAACACCGGTGACTTCTAGCTTTTGCAAACACACAGTGATGGTAAAATGTGACAGACCTAACGCCCACTGTGATTTTCACAGTGGGGAAAATAAATTCGTTGGATAGTAAAACTACGGAGCAAATTGAGCTTTTTCTCGAAAAAGAATATTTGATATGACATAGGCCATGCCTGTCTCTCTATGCCCTGGCCAATCCCTTTGCATGAAAACACGTGGTCTCAGGCCCTAGCCTAAACCTGCTAATTCCACCAGGATGAGAGTCTGGATCACACAAGTTGAAAATATAGTTCAGAATGCTGCACGTGCCCAAACCATGGTGCGTAAGTATTTAAACATTTTATTTTTTTGCTCAGTGTTTTTCCGTGTACTTAGTTCTCTAAAACAAGTCCAGTTTTGAGGCTGTCGTTTCTGTTCTTGGATGTTCATGAATAGGTAACTCAAGATCTTATGCCAGAAACATTCTTATTTGAGGTGATACAACCAGGTAAAAAGACTCCAGCTATGTTTCTTACGGAAAACAT
>NW_005354039.1:1980315-1985920 GCF_000412655.1 Myotis brandtii | reverse complement strand
CGTGGGGACAAATGGACCGTGCTGGGTCCTGGAGCAGTACAGACCTCACCCCCTAGCACGGAACTGCCTCCCTTCCCAGCTCCGGAATGCTGTCGGATAGCTTTGCTCAGACTTGTAGCCTTCGCAGGTTTAATCCTTGCCTTCCAGTTGGCTGCGAAGGCCCCACTGAAGAGCTGTCCACGGCTCTTGCTAATTAATTTGTCTTTTGATATGGGTTGGAATGTGAACCAGAGCACAGAGAAAAGCAGTGGGTTTTGAGGTTAGGGTCATTGATTTGATTCTACTCTACTCTAGTTTTTCTTTTTTTCTTTCTTACCTTCTTTTTATCACTCTTCCTTTTGAGGGGGGTTCTTGGTTTCATATCAGCACAAGTTTGAGAAAGAAGGCTTTTTATTGTTCACAGCAGGGGTGAGGGATGAACGAGTCCCTAGGTGGGTGGGGTCTTCTTCTTGTCTGATAGGGCTTGGTGCTCCCGCTAGCCCCACCCTGAACTAGATCAGCTCCTTACTGCATGGTAAGCATAGGCTTGGCATAGGATGTGTTTATTTCTTCACGTTCCGAATTCCCAGTGAGCAGTTAACCATCAGGGTTCTCAGTTTTCTGTAGTTCATTAATCTGCCATTATGCATACTCAAAGGCACTGAAAGAAAATGGCAATGAATTTATTATTTTTTAAAATTTATCTTTATTATTGAAAGTATGACAAATGACCCCCTTTTCCACCCATTGACCCCCTCCTCCCCACTCCTACCACCTCCCCCGCCTTTACCACACTATTGGCTGTGACCATGGGCTATATGCATACATGCATGTAAGTTCTTCGGTTACTCTCTTCCCAACACCCTTCTCCCCCGCCCTTCCCTCTGAGAATCCTCAGTCCTTTGCATGTCTCTGGATCTATTTTGTTTGTCAGTTTCTTTTGTTCATTAGATTCCACATATAAGTGAGATCATGTGATATTTGTCTTTCTCTGACTGGCTAATTTCACTTAGCTTAATAATCTCCAGGTCTCTCCATGTTGTCTCAAAGGGCTGCATAGTGTTTCATCGTGTAAATGTACCACAGCTTTTTTATCCACTCATCTGCTGGTGGGCACTTGGGCTGCTTCCAGATCTTAGCTATTGTAAGTAATGCTGCTATGAACATAGGGGTGCATATTTTCACTGAAAGAAAATGGCAATGAATTTATTATTTTTTAAAATTTATCTTTATTATTGAAAGTATGACAAATGACCCCCTTTTCCACCCATTGACCCCCTCCTCCCCACTCCTACCACCTCCCCCGCCTTTACCACACTATTGGCTGTGACCATGGGCTATATGCATACATGCATGTAAGTTCTTCGGTTACTCTCTTCCCAACACCCTACATTTTATTTTTTTTGCTCAGTGTTTTTCCGTGTACTTAGTTCTCTAAAACAAGTCCAGTTTTGAGGCTGTCGTTTCTGTTCTTGGATGTTCATGAATAGGTAACTCAAGATCTTATGCCAGAAACATTCTTATTTGAGGTGATACAACCAGGTAAAAAGACTCCAGCTATGTTTCTTACGGAAAACATACTCTTGAAAATTACCAAAGCTGTGCACTCACTTTGAAAGGGGTTATTTTCCCTCTTGATACCAGAGATGTGGTTCAAACTCCTTTTCAGTAATTTTGAGTTCTTGTCTTTCTTGTTGGAAATTGGGGTGCTTGTGATGCCAATTCCATGATAAGACCAGTGAAAAGTCCAGGGCACCCCCAGTTCAGGGTGCTGGGTGGATGAACACTCACCTTTTTTTTTTTTAATTAAACTATATTTTTATTGATTTCAGAGAGGAAGGGAGAGGGAGAGAGAGATAGAAACATCAATGATGAGAGAGAATCATTGATCGGCTGCCTCCTGCACGCTTCCTACTGGGGACGGAGCCCGCAACCTGGCATGTGCCCTTGACCAGAATTGAACCTGGGACCCTTCAGTCCACAGGCTCTATCCACTGAACCAAACTGGCCAGGGCAACACTTACCTTTTTGTTGATGGACCATGTTCGTGTTTCACCAACTACAAAAATGGCTTTAAAGAAGAGAATTTTGTTTTACATCGAAGATAAACCAAAGTTCCAGATTACTAATTTTTTAAAAGTTCTCATTAACATTTGTTCTTTAAGACCATTCGTATACTTCCCATTGGGATAACAAAGGATATGGTTCTAATTAGTTATTGGCTGGCATTTCTCTAAAGAAAATTGAAAAATTATGGTAGGGAAAGAAAATGCCGTGTGGTATTTCTTTTTTTTTTCTTCTTTTATTAATTTCCCCTTTTATGTAGTAAGAAAGTCTGGGGATGACCATATATGTTAAGCCTGCATTTTGCCCAGCTCCTCACCCCTTGGTTGGAGCTGTGAGAAAACAGCAAATAAAAGAATTCCAGCATCTTTTAAAATAATTCTTGACGGAAGGTCATCCTATTCCTACTTGTGTTAGTGGTAGGTGCAAAAGTAATGGAAGCTTCACTTTTTGGCTTCCAAGAACACACATATAAATAGCAGTACAGGAATTGTAATTAGGTGATAATAGAACTTTGAGTGAATTTCTAAGAGCAATTTTGTGAGGAAACATAATCCTGAAGTTAAGGCAGTTAGACTTGTTTTGGGTAGGTTTGTTTTCTGTTTTGTTGGCAGACATTTTTCCGATTTCTGGAGAGCGAGGATGTGAGAAATAGTTGGAAAGTGGTGAAGATTTGGACTTTGGGGATTTTTGATCTATCCCATTAGAAGTTATTTAGTTGTCAGAACCGGAGAGTTGATCTACAGGATCTACTTCCGCATCACAGAGGAGAGCACTGGTTTTGGTTTTAAAGCCACAGGACTCAGCTTGGCCTGGGCTGGATGCCTGGTGGGAAACATTTGGTCAGTGTGGGTGTGCTGACATCAAAGAGCACAGGTTTGCAGGGGTCTGGCTTGGTCCTGGAATGTCCTGCCTGACAAAGGGGAAGAGAGTGTGGGGGCAGGAGCGCGGCGGAGTCAGGGGAGTCTGGTCCAGCACCCCTGGTCTACCCGCTGTAGCTAGGATAAGTGGCACCTTCTTGCTACCCCCCGCGGGTGGCTTGCGCTGTGTGGTTCATTTGGTTCCGACTAAATCAGAGGCGTGGCCTAGAACTCACCTGAATCCCTTTGGATGGGGCAAGATTTGGTACCAACCCAACTCTCTCTCCCTTAAATCCAAATACCCTAGCCACTAAGACAGTGGTTCTCAACCTTCTGGCCCTTTAAATACAGTTCCTCATGTTGTGACCCAACCATAAAATTATTTTCGTTGCTACTTCATAACTGTAATGTTGCTACTGTTATGAATCGTCATGTAAATATCTGATAGGCAGGATGGTCTTAGGCGACCCCTGTGAAAGGGTCGTTCGACCGCCAAAGGGGTCGCGACCCACAGGTTGAGAACCGCTGCACTAAGAGGACGATTTCTACAACACTCACAGGCCGCTTTTGATCAAGATGGTAAGAGATGGCAAAAAGGCACAACTTTGGAAATTGGGGGTTTTTGCCTTCTGCATAAGAAGCCCGCACCAGCCCGGAGAGGTTCCCGCTCTTGACTGTGTGGCTCCGACTGATAAAAGACAACAGTCCAGTTAAAGTAATAAGAGCCATTTTCCTTAAGAGGCCTTTTCCTCGTCCCATTATCTGTAATGCATGTTCTAATCTCATTTTTCTTCTCTGCACAATGAAGCTGTCTAGCGTAGTGCCTAGAAAGACGGGCCTGGGTTCAGATCCTGGCTCTGCCATTTAGTAGCTCTGCTCCTTGTGCAGGTTACCCTACATGTCTGTGGAGATGATAATGGCACCTGCCTTACAGGATCGTTGTAAAGACTACACGAGATCATATACACATGCCTGGCACACGGTGTGTGCCCCGTTAATGCTAGCTATTATTTGTTTAATACATTGTCATGGGATTTAGTAATGCATGTCACAGCTTGAGCCTTTGGAATCTATCACACCATAGAATGGCAAAACTGTGATGAGGTGTATTTTTTTTAACTTTTCAAACAAATGACTTTTATAAGCATACAAGGGCATACAGCTAAGCAGTTGAAAGATTTGCCCTCGAAAAGATTATAATTGAGTAGAAAGACCTGGAAGGATGAAATAAAAGCAAATGAATTATTTAAAAAAAAAAAAAAAAGGCCCTAGCCGGTTTGGCTCAGTGGATGGAGCGTCGGCCTGCGGACTGAAAGGTCCCAGGTTCTATTCCGGTCAAGGGCATGTACCTTGGTTGCGGGCACATCCCCAGTGGGGGGTGTGCAGGAGGCAGCTGACCGATGTTTCTCTCTCATTGATGTTTCTAACTCTCTATCCCTTCCCCTTCCTCTCTGTAAAAAAATCAATAAAAAAAATATATATATTTTAAAAGTACTGTTCCTTAAAGTACTGATAGCGCTGCTAATGACTGAGCTCCACGCTTCTATTTGCCATCGACACAGAGGCAGCAGGTCAGTGAAGCCTAGGCGTGATAAAGGGCAGCAGCTTTAAGAGGATGAGGCATCTTCTTGAGAGAGATTCATCATGCACTTGGTGATGCTTCTGTGGTGTGCCAAAGCCCTTAAGCGTGTCTTCTACTGATGGCAGCTTCCACCTGGGCAGCATGGAAGTTGCGGCTTGCTGCTCTTTCACGTGGGGACAAATGGACCGTGCTGGGTCCTGGAGCAGTACAGACCTCACCCCCTAGCACGGAACTGCCTCCCTTCCCAGCTCCGGAATGCTGTCGGATAGCTTTGCTCAGACTTGTAGCCTTCGCAGGTTTAATCCTTGCCTTCCAGTTGGCTGCGAAGGCCCCACTGAAGAGCTGTCCACGGCTCTTGCTAATTAATTTGTCTTTTGATATGGGTTGGAATGTGAACCAGAGCACAGAGAAAAGCAGTGGGTTTTGAGGTTAGGGTCATTGATTTGATTCTACTCTACTCTAGTTTTTCTTTTTTTCTTTCTTACCTTCTTTTTATCACTCTTCCTTTTGAGGGGGGTTCTTGGTTTCATATCAGCACAAGTTTGAGAAAGAAGGCTTTTTATTGTTCACAGCAGGGGTGGGGGATGAACGAGTCCCTCGGTGGGAGGGGTCTTCTTTTTGTCTGATAGGGCTTGGTGCTCCCGCTAGCCCCACCCTGAACTAGATCAGCTCCTTACTGCATGGTATCGTTCCAGGGGAAAGCATAGGCTTGGCATAGGATGTGTTTATTTCTTCACGTTCCGAATTCCCAGTGAGCAGTTAACCATCAGGGTTCTCAGTTTTCTGTAGTTCATTAATCTGCCATTATGCATACTCAAAGGCACTGAAAGAAAATGGCAATGAATTTATTATTTTTTAAAATTTATCTTTATTATTGAAAGTATGACAAATGACCCCCTTTTCCACCCATTGACCCCCCCCACTCCTACCACCTCCCCCGCCTTTACCACACTGTTGGCTGTGTCCATGGGCTATATGCATACATGCGTGTAAGTTCTTCGGTTACTCTCTTCCCGACACCCCTCTCCCCCGCCCTTCCCTCTGAGAATCCTCAGTCCTTTGCATGTCTCTGGATCTATTTTGTTTGTCAGTTTCTTTTGTTCATTAGATTCCACGTATA
>NW_005354039.1:1967789-1979992 GCF_000412655.1 Myotis brandtii | reverse complement strand
CCGGGGGGGGGGGGGGGGGGGGGGGGGGGGGGGGGGGGGGGGGGGGGATTAAGGGTGGTTGGCTGGCTGGCCACCCCCTGGTCGAACTCCAGTGGAACTCCTGGTTGAGGGAACAATTTGTATATTACCCTTTCATTATATAGGATCCTAGAAGTGGGATCACTGGGTCAAATGGCAGTTCCATTTTTAATTTTTTGAGGAAACGCCACACTATTTTCCATAGTGGTTGTACCAGTCTGCATTCCCACCAGCGATGGACTAGGGTTCCTTTTTCTTCACATCCTCGCCAGCACTTATTGTTTGTTGATTGTTGATGGTAGCCATTCTGGCTGGTGTGAGGTGGCACTTCATTGTCATCTTAATTTGCATTTCTCTGATGATTAGTGACTTGAGCATTTTTTCATATATCTCAGCCATTTGTATGCCCTCTTTGGAGAAGTGTCTATTCAGGTCCTCTGCCCATTTTTTAATTGGATTGTTTGTCTTTTTGTTGAGTTGTATGAGTACTTTATATATTTGGAAATTAACCTTTATCAGATGTATCATCGGCAACTATGTTCTCCCATATGTTGGGTTCCCTTTTCATTTTGATGCTGGTTTCTTTTGCTGTGCAGAAGCTTTTTATTTTGATGTAGTCCCATTTGTTTATTTTTTTCCTTTGTTCCTCTTGCCCTAGGTGTTGTATCAGTGAAAATTTCCTACATGAGATGTCTGATATTTTTTTGCCTATGTTTTCTTCTAGGATTTTTATGGTTCCACAACTTACATTTAAGTCTTTTATCCATTTTGAGTTTATTCTTGTGTATAGTGTAAGTTGTTGGTCTAGTTTCAAAAATTATTTTTTTGCATTTATCTGTCCAATTATCCCAACCCCTCTTAGGGGAGTTTTACCAAATATTCAAATAAGAACCAACATCTATCCTCCTCACACTATTCCAAACAATCCAAGATGAAGGAACACTTCCAAACTCTTTTCACAAGGCCAGCATTGTGTATAGTGTAAGTTGTTGGTCTAGTTTCAATTTTTTATTTTTTTTTGCATTTATCTGCCCAATTATCCCAATCCCTCTTAGGGGAGTTTTACCAAATATTCAAAGAAGAACCAACACCTACCCTCCTCACACTATTCCAAACAATCCAAGATGAAGGAACACTTCCAAACTCTTTTCACAAGGCCAGCATTCTCCTAATTCCAAAACCACATAAAGACACTACAAAGAAAGAGAATTATAGGCCAATATCCCTGATGAACATAGATGCTAAAATCCTCAACAAAATATTAGGAAATCGGATCCAGCAATATATTAAAAAGATCATACACCATAACCAAGTGGGATTTATTCCAGGGACACAAGGCAAGTACAATATTCACAAATCAATAAATCATATGATACATCACATAAACAAATTGAAAGACAAAAATCACATGATCATATCAATAGATGCAGAAAAGCATTTGACAAAATCCAACACCCATCTTTGATAAAAACTCTCAGCAAAGTGGGAATAGAAGGATCATACCTCAACATAATGAAGGCCATATATGACAAACCTACAGGCAACATCATACTCAATGGGCAAAACCGAAAACCATTTCCCCTAAGAACAGGAGCAAAACAGGGTTGTCCGCTTTCACCACAGTACGGGAAGTCCTAGCCACAGCGATCAGACAAGAAAAAAAAAAAATGGCGATGAATTCAGAATCTTTTTGCTGATTTGACCTTCATGAAGCTCTTGCATACTGTTGTTTTACATCTTGCCATTATTTTAAAAGTAAATAAGAATTATTTTTAAAATATATTTTTAAATTGATTTCAGAGAGGAAGGGAGAGGGAGATAGAAACATCAATGATGAGAGAGAATCATTGATTGGCTGCCTCCTGCATGCCCCCTACTGGGGATTGAACCCGCAACCCAGGCATGTGGCCTGACCCGGAATCTTGAACCATGACCTCCTGGTTCATAGGTCGACACTCATCCACTGAGCCACACCAGTTGGGAGTAAATAAGAATTCTTGAGTCTCGGGAGACCTCCTTGATTCTCTGACACCCCTCACATCCAAAGGGCACTGAGTCTTGTTGATTTGATCACCTTAATTGCTCTCAACTTTGACCCTTACTCGTCATCCCTATCATCACTGCTTGAGTTCAGGTTTCATTCAGACCACTGTGTACTAGCAGCCTTCTGGAGCTCCTTGCTTCCTTCCCGTGCTGACCTCTGAAGTGATTCTCTAGACTAGCTTCTCACACTGTCTGTAGTCAATTATCAGCATTATTTCGTGTTGTTAATTTCCAGCCAGTCACACACCAATACACCTGGCCTTACCACACATGATTCCTATACAACCTGAATCCCCTGCAGCTGCCCACTGAGTTGACAACACATAGGCTGGCCTCTGTCCTGTTCAGTAAGATGAGCCCATTGATCACAAGCTGGGATGTTGCTGGAATGTCAAGCTGCTGTAGACGTCTGTAAGTGCTCATTCTCAATTCCCGGACTTGCCTGTTGCCTTGGGCCAGTAACAAACAACTCCTGGACAGGCACTGGACTGCACACCCACCTTGATCAGCACTGCTCTAGACGGTTACCAGAGGGAATGGTAAGCCCCAAAAGACTACTTTGATCGTGTTATCCTCGTGCTTAAGAATTCTTCAGTAGTCCATAATCTCTGGGGTCAGGTCCAAGCTCTAGAGCAGCGGTCGCCAACCTTTCGGACCTCACGGACAACCAGTGGTCCGCGGACCACCGGTTGGCGACCGCTGCTCCAGACCTTGCTCCGGTCTGTTCTTCTCCCTCATCTCCCACCTGTGCGATGTTCTCTCTCTTCTTTTGGGAGCTTCCAAACTCAGCCTGGTTTCCCTGCTCTAAGAAGCTCTCCTGCCTCTGTTTCCTCTGGGGAGGATGCTTTTGGGAGCATCCATAGATCGTGTGCATACATTTGCTAGCAATGAGCCTTTTGTGTTTTATGTTTTTTTGTTTTTTCATTAGACAGTGAGCTCCCTGAGCCAAGGGGAGGGGAAGATGGGCAGTGGGTAGGCGCTGAGAACTGGGTCACGGAAAGCAGCGTGTGACTTTGGGGTCGGTAACTTGCATGCATGGTAGTTTCCACGTCCTTTGCGTTGGAACGTTACTTGGCTTGATTTAAAAATTCACTGTTATAGTTGGGCCTTCATCGAATGGTCTAATTGTAAATGTCTACAGCATGTGGGCGTTTCTGTTTTTGTTTCTGAATGAGTGCTTTAAAGAGCACTTAAATGAGCAAATGGATGCGAAACTCCATTGCCCTGTAATTCTGCGCTTAAAAATAGGAAAAGACTCCACTCTATTTTTGAAATGTCAAAAAGCTTAGGCCATTAAAATAGCCTCCTCTCTGCAGACCTATCATTCCATGCTCTTTTAGTTCAGACATAGTTGGTGTTTCTGTAACCTCTTTCTTCCAAGGAACTCCCACTGCATGCATATTACGTCTTCCGGCACCTAGTCATCAGTAGCTATTAAGTGTTTTAATTTTTCAAAGTACGTTTGAGCTGGAGAATTGAAGCAAAGAGAACCGATTATTAGATCGGGGTCACCGTGTTGGAGGAAAGGTCTCAGTGGAACTCCCTTAAATTCAACTCAGTCCTTTCTGTTCATGAAATCGTGTCGGAAAAAGTGTTCACATCAAAGGATCTCCGTGGAAGAGGAGGGAGCCGAACGTTCTCTTTTTAACAAAGGGCTTCGGGTGTGGATTCACTGGAGATATGCATGGGCTCAGAAATAAGCGAGAGGTAGTTTAGCGGCTTAAAGCATTTGCTGTTGCTTGGAAGGCAGGGGAGCCAGAGCTTTTCAGTTGCCGCCTTTGGGGGTGGGGGTGGTTTTTAAGGGCCTTTTAATGATTTGGCTTTTTTTTTTTATAGATCAGCCAGTGAAGTGCCCCCAACTCCCCTTCATCCTATGCAAAGCCCGAGGGCTGCGTTAGTGCTTTTGTTCAGAGACAACATTGAACTTCAGGTATCCTGCCGAGAGCCTAGGACTAAATCCGTCCTCCCTTTTATGGGGTTTTCAGAAACTGCTGTTCTAACTTCCAGTGAAATTTCAAACATGTGCTTTCTGCTTTATGACAAGTAAGAAGTGGAGTAATTGAAAGTTGCTTGAGTGCTGTTATTTTGGAGTGAAACCCTGTAATGGAAACTTTTGTTCTGTGGCATATGTGATTAAAAACAAACATAAATTTTCTGCTGCTTGCTGGACATAACTCTTGGAGCCAGATATACAATGTCTGTTTGTGTGACCTACTCTTCATAAAAATCCTTTTTAAAAAGCAGTGTAAGCCTCAGGTTCAGCCTTCCTTCCTGTCACACATCACCCACCCCCCACTTGGATTATTTCAGTGGAGACACCAATTACAGGTAAATTCAAGTACCATTTCTACAGTTAATAATGCTCTCTATCTTGGGTCACCCCTGAATAGTCATACAACAGGGTGTGGTGAGTTTTGCTCTTCGAGGGGTAGGGTTTCCCTCTTTGTTTTTCTAGGAGAATTTTATCCAGATGAATTGGGTTTGCAGTTTTTTATTTGTCTTTTTTGGTCAGTATCCCTGGGATAAAAATCTGAATGGATTTAGTCTGTTTAAAATCAGAAGACGTTGCCTTTTCCCCCCACTTTAAATGAGATCAGGTCAAGACAGTTTGCTTTTGATCGTGGTGGCTCACAGCGCAGCTGCCTCATCTGTTACTCATTTTTCGGGGTTTGATGTGAAATACAGAGATTGGGCAGAACAACGTGCAATAAGGGAGAATCGCCATGTTGCCCTCCGAGCTCTGAATGGTAGTGATTGCGGGTGTGAGGGCAGCGTTTTCAGCTCTGGGCACGTGCGTGACTGCAACTGAGAGCATTTATGCCCATAGACCTTCAGGATTATTCCGTTATTATAAGCGAATGCTGAAAGTCTGTTGCCTAGTGGGTGAGTATGGATGCTGGGCCTGGCTTCCTGGGTTTGAATCACTTTCTTTCTTTTTGTTAATCCTCACCCGAGGATGCTTTTCCCCTTGATGTTTAGAGAGAGTGGAAGGGAAGGGGAGACAGAGAGAGAGAGAAAAACATCGATGTGAGAGAGACACATGGATTGGTTGCCTCCCACACGAGGTCTAGAGATTTAGTCTGCAACCGACGTACGTGCCCTTGCCTGGAATCGAACCCGGGACCCTTCAGTCTGCGGCCTGTGGGCCGACACTATCCATTGAGCCAAACGGCCTAGGGCTTGAATCATGTGACTTTGGTGCAGGTTACCTAACAGGTGTGTCACTAGTTCCCGGTCAATGAAATGGAGACCATAGTATCTACGATACAGGAACGTGAAGAGTTAAATGAGTTAACATTTGAAAAGTGTTTAGAACAGTGCCTGGAGCATTGTAAGTGCCATTTAAATGTTTACCCCGGCTCTTGAGTTTCATTCCATATTTTATGGTTATTCATGTTACAGGAGGAAAGAATTTTCAGCTTCTTTCTTTCTTTTTACCCCCCGCCCCCCCGCACTCCCCCAAGCACCTGGTTCTTTGCATCTAGTGGCCCATCGCAGAATCTGGTTTCCCTTCAGTTTCTTACCAGGACAGCAGTAACTACTTGTCGGGTGTTGCTTTGAGGACTGACCTATGTCTTTGAAGGTGGGTAGAATTCCAGGCCAGCTCTTTGATTAACTGGGTATTCATTGTTACTGAATGGATTCATTTTTACTGTGGAGCTGGGAGAGAGTAGGGGAGAGACACTGGTTTGTGCATATTTCTCCTGCCATTTATTTTAACTTTTTATTATGGGACACTTCAAATATCACACAGGTAGGGAACATAGTGCAGTGAGCCCTTACGTACCCAGCACCCAGACAGGGTGATCATGGGCTCACGGGCACCCCCCTCCTACCCCTCACTGAATGACATTGTAGCCACTCCCAGACGGCATATCTGTTTCCTTAACAAACATGTCACTAAGTAACTCTTAAAAAACACACAACCACAATATCCTCTCCTGCCTAAAAACTTCAGTCATTCCTTAGTATCAGCAAATATCCAGTCAGCATTCAGATGCCCCCAGTCCTCTCAATTTTTTTTTAGGTTGGTTTGTTTAAATCCAAATAAGGTCTACACATTGCATTTGGTAGCTATGTCTCTATAGTTTTAACCGGTAGTTTAGGTTAAAAAAGACTTTATTATTTATTGTTCCCTTCTTGCCACATTGGTCTACGTCCTTGCCACATTTCCAACCTTTTCTTACCCATATTTCCCCCTTGATCTAGGTCTGTAGTTTGAAAGTGTCCTAGCCTCCTGAGAGGTCCTGGTGTAGGTCCCCTTGCAGCGGGTTCTCAACCTGTGGGTCGCGACCCCTTTGGCGGTCGAACGACCCTTTCACAGGGGTCGCCTAAGAGCATCCTGCATATCAGATATTTACATTACGATTCATAACAGTAGCAACATTACAGTTATGAAGTAGCAACGAAAATAACTTTATGGTTGGGTCACAACATGAGGAACTGTATTTAAAGGGCCAGAAGGTTGAGAACCACTGCTTATAGGCACGGGGAGCTCAAATGCTGTCCTCAGGACAGCTGGCCCTTCTCCATCTCTGCGCTCCGCTTGTCTCTGTGTGGGCCCGCCCTCTGGCAGGCTGGTCCTCGTAGTGACGACATCAGGACCAAGGGAATCTCATTTGGCAGAGAGAATTGTCTCAGGACCCCCACAGGAGGAGGCCAGCTTGGTCACCGTCCCATCCCAGAGCTTATCAGTACGGCCAGAGAGTGTAATACTCCGATTGGCAGCCAAACCTGACTCCCATCCACACCTGTGTAGCCAGGTGGGCTCATGAACCAGGTGGACTGAGCACCAGGTAGGGTGGATGGCTCACTAAGGAAAAGGAGGGTGTGTTGCCCGAGGGAGGGGGCAAGAATGCCGGGCAAGCAGAACTGCAGGCGTCCGCGAGGGTCATCCACGCTAACCCCGTGACAGCGGGCCCCAAAGCGGTCACCCGGCCTCTGCTGAGGCATTCCTAGTGACCACACCCTCCCATCTCCCGGGAGGCCTTTCCGACATCCGCCATTCTCTCCCCCGGGACGGACCAGCCTTCAAAGAATGGAGACAGTTCTCGCTGCCAAATGCGATTCCCTGGGTCCTTTGACCATTTCTCTTGCTGTGGGTTCAGGTTTCCTCGTCATCCTGGCCATTTGTGTCTGGACCCTCTCCAGGTTTGTCTGGGAAGAGTAGTCCCCACACCTGAGCAGGGAGGGTAAGCTTATCACCTCTTTCGTTCTAGATATTATCTAGACTCAGCTGAGGTTGTATTCGCTCCTCTGACAAGTGAATCACACTGCAGTGACTTACTGACTTCGTTGTCAACCAAAACTCCAGTCTTCCCCCCCAGCCTTATACCTGAACAAACGAGAGCAGTCCGGATTTTATGTCTGTCATCGTTAAGAATCTGTTTATTTACGTGGACTTGGTCAGTTTTTGCCGTCTGTTGAAGTCTTTCTGGATGCCAGTGTGGTCACCCACAGTGATCATAGCCCCTTCCGAGCTTTGAATTATGTGATCCCTTCCAGACCAGGACCTTGTCTGGGCATGGAGACCCCTGGACACACCAGAGACGTCCTCCAGGCTAATGGTGGCCTGTTAGTTAGCTTCCAACCAACTTCAAGTCCAGTCACTTCTAAACCCGCTTAATTGTATTGTTATTCAGCCCCTATCTCTCCATCTACTTAATGTGTTTATTGTAGGAGACCTTGACAGATCGATAGCTTGCTGTAACTTAGATACGGGCTTTTTCCCTTTCAAGGAACGATGGTTTGAAATGACCCATGTTTGGTGAACCCCTGCTTGCTTCTGAATTAATAACTGTAATAAGCTGTGGGGTCTTATTTAAGGCTTGGTATTACCTTCACCAATCTGGAGTTTGCAGAATCTCCCCCTTTTTGCCCTCTTGAAAATCGATACTCCTCCCATCTGTTGGTTGCTGGTGATGAAATCACTGACAACAGTTAGGTGATATTATGGGCATATTTTCTCCCCCGTGGATGTAATTCATACCTTAGGGGAAGAGCTGCTAGATCAGCTGTGCATGTGTGGATTGTTGCTACATTTGTTTCCTGCAGAGCACCCAGTAGGAATCGCTGTGGCCAGACACCCCTGACAATTAGTGTGCAGTTGAGATCACCCCGTTGGTACTTGCTGAAGGCCGTGTGGCAATCATGGCTGCCTGTCCCCCTCCCAACGCCACCCTTCCCCCACCGGCTCATTAGGGCACTAATAGAGCCTGAGGGAGCCTTTTCCTTAATGCCATTTCTCCCCATCAGCCCCACGCAGGGTGCGGATCTGGCTGGCTAATTAAGTGTGGCATTTTGTTTCAGAATTAGCAAGAGACAGTAGCTAGCGACAAAGCAACCTGGTGTCCTTGTGCTGATAGGTTTGTCTTTCTTAATATATGACTTTTTAGGACAAATAGTCCATTTATTCTGAACAATTTACCCTATTTAAAAATGGATTTGTTTTCTTACCCAAGTGCATTTGCCCATTTAAGATGACACATGAATATGTTATGTGCTTTACAGTTCGGTGCCTAAGAATCCGGACATTTCACATGTTAGGCATAAAGATAAATTGGCATTAAATGCCTCCAAACACTTTCCTGGGGGAAGTCACTTCTCTAAATTTGCAGAAGGTCGCTGGCTTCAACTCTCGGGTGCATTGTTTTAAGCTTTTACAAATGTGCTTAAGAGTAAAATACCACTTAATACCACTTGAGCATATTGTCTTTCATTTGGATTTGTGGAAAGTATTAATTTGCAGGGACTGTGGTGGAACACTCGAGTTCCGAAGCACTGCTTTCCTGTGAAGTCTCAGTTCACGACGTTTTCTCTGAGATCATCTGCGTCTGTTCTTCAGTTGCTACGGCCACAGAGGTGGCAGTTACCAGGCGAATCCAGGTCCCTGGAACAAAACGGTGGTATGCTTTCCCGGGGAGAGCGGGATTGGGTTGTGTGCGTAGACAGCACGAATTATGGCTCTGCTGCTGTTTATATTAAAAAAACCATTTATATTCCTTTTCGCAGCGTATACTTAAACACTATTTTTCCACTTAGTAACTTTTTTCCATTTGCAAGAGGAAGCCAGCATTTCATTTTTTCGTTGTAAAAACAATCCTCTTTCCAAAGATAACCACTGTTCATGGTGTCTTGTATAGTCTTCCAGAAAAAAAGAATAGGCATATACTGGGCATATAACTGTCTACGCTTACATATTTTTTACACAGATAGATTTAGCATTTGAAATTAACTTTTTTTTTAAATTTTTACTTCCTGAAAGGATAGTGCCTTCATATGTTTTTAAAAAATTCAATTAAAACGAAAGGCATGCAGGGAAAAGAATGTCTCACTCTACGCCGACCGTATCTGCCTCCCCGGGGGCAGCCACCATGACCAGTTTCTTGTCTCTTCACAGGTATTTTGTACATATACACGCGTGTGAGTGTGTGAGACCCAGACACACACACACACACACACACATATTTTTTAATAGAGCTTGCTCGTATTCTTGGCTGCCTGTGACAGGTGCTCTTATTCTCTCTCAGGTGGGTGGAGACTAGAAATGCCATTGCATAGCCCTGTGGTTACTTTGTATCAGGCCTGCCTTGGTAATGAACCCAACACGGAAGCGAGGAGCCAGTCCCCCACAACACCGCTATTGATGGCTAGAAGGAAAATGGCTTAGCCTGACGCGCTCACTGAGTATGGTTCCCCGGGAAATCGGTTTTCCCTGTCCTCCGAGAGGGGCCCCCTTCCGGACGGACACAAAGCAGCGAGAAGACAGTGTGTGTGACCTTCGCATTGCTGTGCCCTGCCATTTGGGTAAATTAAGAGGTTTGTTCTCTGAGGCTGTCAGTCTTCCCTTCCAAGAGTGTGTGGATTTATACGGGGACAAAAGACTTCCCCACGCAGGCACTTGAATAATGCCGTGCCTTTTGTTGTGACTAGTAGTCGGCGACTTGTATTTAGTTCAGTGTGTGTGGATTTATACGGGGACAAAAGACTTCCCCACGCCAGGCACTTGGATAATGCCGTGCCTTTTGTTGTGACCAGTAGTCGGCGACTTGTATTTAGTTCAGTATAGGTTTTTATTTACTAAAGTGTGTGCATTTTTAGAAAATCCTTTCCCCCCAAATCCAAAGTTATGAGATAGATAAAGTAAGGGACTATGGCCATTATTTTCATTAAGGAAGGATCTTCATTTTATTAGGCTTGTTTGTTTTAGATTGTGAGCTTCTAAGAGGTGTTCAAAATGTGATTTCTTCCACTTAGAAAAGCTACCTTACAGCATCTTCGGGATGCATCTATTTCTTTGAGAGGAATGTACGTACAGATATTACATCAAAAGTCACCTTACCCAGTTTCACACACAACCCTTCCCCTTCCCCCTGAACACTCCTTATTCTTTTCCGTATGAGGCAGCTGAGAAAACTTAGAACTCATTCGATGTAGACTCATGTAGGCAGTACTCATGAAAAATCAAAGGGGTGCTATGGGAATCAAATGGACTTATTAAATAAATAAATAGACAATAGAAACTTTGGAAGGCAAACTGCAAAGATCCAAGTGAACCTTAAATGGGGACTTGATGTAAGAATGGAAAGGGAATTAGTGTCAGTTTAGAAGTAAGAATATTTTCTGAATAATTAGTCATGTATGCAGAGTAAATGTATATCCTATGGGTCAGAACAAAACTGTAACGATGCTTGCCTCATCTTACCCTGAAAGTATTCTTGAAAGCTGTATCTAATAGGAAGACACTGGACATGCTCTAAATGTTCAGCATGGAATGGTTAAGTAAGTTACAGTGCTCAGGGTCAGGTTGAACAGCTATTACAAATGGAGTTTATGACCTTTGCTGGAACATAGAACTGTATGCTTCAGTATTGTGTTCAAAAAAGCAAGATCCCAAATTATACAGATACCATGATTGCAACACTGTTTAAACCATTGTATAAGAAGAAAGATGGAAATAAATACCCCAAATTGCTAATTGTTATGTTAGGGCAGTGGTGTCTATGGTGGTGGGTCTCTGATTTGCAAATGTTCCGAATATAATCACTTTTGCAATGAAAACATAAATTTATATGAAGAAAATAATTGTGCATTTGCCTGAAAGAGTGTTCATGAAGTTTTTGAAGGCTTGCTTTAGTGTAGGGTCCCCCTCCCACTTTTGTTTTAATTCTCACCTGAGGAAATGTTTGTTGATAGGTGTGTGTGTGTGTGTGAGAGAGAGAGAGAGAAAGAGAGAGAGAGAGAGAGAGAGAGAGAGAGAAACATCAATCGGCTGCCTCCTACACCTGCCCCGACCGGGAGTCAAACTGAAACCAGCCATGTGCTCTGCTGGGAATTGAACCCACAACCCTTCAGTGTACAGGACGATGTTCCACTGAGCCACCCGGCCAGCTCCCCCGCCCCGTTTTGATCTAGTTAGCAGTTTAGTGGTGTTTTCCAAAGATGAGTAAGTAACCTTGCTCATAATCCTGTCTTACTGAGCAAAAGAACACGGGGGGAGAGTCAGCTCACAGCCACCTATTTCAAGAAAGCTTTCCGGAAAGAATAACTTGCAAGTGACCTTTTAAAATGAGGGAGAGGATAGTCCAGTGGATTAAGGAAGGAAGATATTCTGGATATAAATAACCATGTGGGAATGGAGGGGAAAGTTGAGAAGGAGAAAGTTCACTTGATCCAGCTGAAGAGAGTAAGTGTGGGACGGAGAAAGGCGATGCATGTTTGAAACCTGATGGGTGACGGAGCAGCCCACGCTCAGTGGGAACATGTTTACCTTTTATAAGGAAACAAAGGTCCCTTTGGCAGATGGCCAGAAAATGCATTCTAGGTGATGCTGACCTGGAGGTGCGACTTCGTGCGTGAAGACTCGGGGGAGCTGACTGCGCTGTTCTGTTCGCAAGGTGATAGTGGCCTCTCTGGGGGTTTGGGCTTGGAATGAGAAAGGAGGTCTGGATTCCAGACATGCCACATAGTCGGAAACAGATGCTTTTCTACCAAGGCGGCCACACTCAAAGCAAAGAGCCTCACCCTGGCCAGGCTGCAGGGAGGCATTTTCTGTACTCTCCCTTAGATCATAAAGAGACTCTGGGCGTATGGCTTCTGTTTGGTAAATAAAGCAAAGAGTTTCCCGCTACAGTATAGTGTTG
>NW_005354039.1:1960284-1967373 GCF_000412655.1 Myotis brandtii | reverse complement strand
AAGATACTTAAAAAAAATTTTTTTTTAATTTATTGATTTTACTTTTTTATTAAAAAATTTTAAAATTTTTATTGATTTGAGAGAGAGAGAAAGAGAAACGTCAGTTTGTTGTTCCACTTATTCATGCATTCATTGGTTGATTCTTGTATGTGCCCAGACTGGGGATTGAATCCACAAACCTTGGCACATGCTCCCACCGTCTAAGCTACCTGGCCTGGGCTGGGGCAAGTCACTTTAACCTTTACGGATGTCTGGTGTGGGATGGGGTTTCTCTGAGAACCTAGAGACCTGTGACCTGGCCAGACAGCAGCCAGAGAGGCTGACCGCTCGTGGATGTCCTGGCTCAGATCCACCTCCTACTCTCTAGCTTTCAGATCTTGGGAAAGTTACTTCAAAAAATTTTTTTTAAATTTATTGATTTTACTTTTTTATTAAAAATTTTTTTTTAAATTTTATTGATTTGAGAGAGAGAGAAAGAGAAACGTCAGTTTGTTGTTCCACTTATTCATGCATTCATTGGTTGATTCTTGTATGTGCCCAGACTGGGGATTGAATCCACAAACCTTGGCACATGCTCCCACCGTCTAAGCTACCTGGCCAGGGCTGGGGCAAGTCACTTTAACCTTTACGGCCCCAGTTTCCCCATCTGTAAAATTGGAATGCTAACAGTACGTACCTTGTAGGGTTGCTGTGGGGATTTGAGGTGACACATGAATCTAAAAAGCCCTCAGTAGCCCTAACTGATTTGGCTCAGTGGATAGAGCGTTGGCCTGCGGACTGAAGGGTCCCAGGTTCGATTCCAGTGGGGGGGCATGTGCCTTGGTTGCGAGCATATCCCAGATGTGCAGGAGGCAGCTGATCGATGTTTCTCTCTCGTCGATGTTTCTGACTCTCTATCCCTCTCCCATCCTCTCTGTAAAAAATCAATAAAATATATTTAAAAAATAAAAAAATAAAAAGCCCTCAGCATAGTGGGGGGCGGCACCTGGTAATTGGCCAGGAGGTGGTCACGACTGTTCCGCCAGCCCAGAAAGCGTCTAAGGCCAGGGACTCTGTGCTCTTCATCCTGGAGTCATTTCTACTTTAGTACGTTTGCTCTAACTTATTAACAAATATTTGGCACAAATATTTATTGAAAGAAGGAATGAATGGTTTGGACTGAGAACGGAAGCGTTGGCAGGATGCCGGTAGAGAGAGGAATGGAATTCCAAGCATAAAGGTGAGTCGGCGAGTTAAACAAAGGCACACATTCTTCTTTACGTCTGTGCTGTAATCCTCATGAAACAAATGCCCCTGTTGCATAACGGGGGGCCGTGTGGTCAGTCAGTGTTAAACTGGTGAGGAGACTGAGGCCCGGAGGGAGGTGGCACACAGCTGACCAGCCTCTAGGCTCCAGGCCTCCTATTGCTGGGTCAGTGGTATTCTTGGCATTTTTCCTGATAGCTCTTAAAAAAAAAGCCAAGCAGTGACGGTAAGACATTGCCAAGTTTTGCTCGTAGAACAGAGAGATAAGCATCCTGAAAAGAGGGAAGTGCCGCCGTGCTATTTTCCCGAGTAGTTTTGTGTATCTTGGCCTCTGGAAAGCAGGACGCGTTCCCCGGTCCCCGGAGCCTGTGCCTGAGAGGAGAGCTGTTTTCCCGAGGAAGGGCCGGGGTCAGGCCCGGGGTGCCGGTCAGACCTCCTCTGTGGAAAGCCTCAAGTGGCTGTAACTCATCGCTGTAAAAACAAACATGTTACCTCCCGGAGCAACAGCACGGAGCTCTTAAGAGGGGGATTACCGGGGCTGAAATATGGGAAACGCAAAGGAAGGAAGGAAGAAAGAGCCAGGTGCTTCAGTTTGTGCATCTGGGCTGATGAGGTTGAAGTGCTAAAGAGAAATTCCATTCTGATGACTCAGGGCCACAGTATTTTTTCCTGTTGGGCCCGCGGTGAAGGGAGAGGAGGCGCATTATCCCCGGGTCTGTCCAGGCAGGCAGATAGCGCCCTGCCCTTCCCGTGTTGAGGGATAGCGGGGACCTGAACCCTTGGCACCGCGCCCGGGGCCCTGAGGTCACGGGAATTTGCCCTGTGCTTTGAGGAGGTTATTCCGTCGCGAGCTGGAAGATAGAAGCCGGAGTAGAGACGAGCAGAGTCGGCATGAGCGGCCCTGGACGCATACTTGGCTTCGGCCTCCAGAGCTCGGAAAGGGGCTGCTGGGGCCGGCCAGCTGTTTCCCTGCAGGGAGAACTGAGATGGTCTGAAACTCAGAGAGGGAATCGTCTCTGAAGCCAGTTCTCAGTACCGAACCACCTTGGCGTGCGTTCGAGTACTTTCTGCAACCCAGCACGGGTCTCATTGGAGCTGTGATTCGCAGTTTGCTCTGCGCAGAGAGGAGCGGTGACATGGAGCAAAGGTGACCATCTGCACGCCTGGTCATCTTCCTCCACCGTGACTGTGGACGGAACTTGTTTTCTATGTGTTTCTGTTTAAAGACACCTTATGCGATATAAATTGTCGATTCAGTAATACTGAACTTTTGGCCTCAGCACTGCACCCCGTGCCTGAACGAAGCTCATCTAACGTGTTTTCTCCATAAGGCACGTCTCAGCCGTCTTGCACTTAGGCACTTCAGCACGATGCTTGGGGGCCATTTTAAACTGAAATCACAACAAAAAGCACAAAAATGCGGCACTAACAGACCGCCAACAGGACTGTTTGCAGTCTGAGTTGAAACGAGGAGGCAGAGTGTTGCCTTGTTTAGCCTCAGCTGGGAATATGTGTGGTGGGTGGCTCGGACTTCTTCCACGCTGTACGTGTCTGCTAATGACCGTGAAGGTGTCACTAGATTGAGTTGGGGCTTGCAAAAAATTTTAGCAAGTAGATGAATTCACAAATACAGAATCCTTGAATAATGAGGCCTGACTATACCCATTTCCCCAAAATATTATCTTACATGTGCAGAACAACCTCTATAACTTAATACTGCTTGGTTTTGGGGCCCACTCCTCTAACAAGTTCCTTTCTTCTCCCCTCCTTTTTAATCCTGGGGTTATTTAAAAAATTAGGAAATACAAATTTGCGAAAGGAAAAGCCCTTAAAAGCATCCAAATGCCACCAACCAGAGATGATTATTGTTTACATTTTAGTGCCTATCTTTCCAGAGTTTTTTATGCAAATATATATCCATCATCTACACCCTCACATATTTTGCATATGTATATACCTAAATATATACGTTTAAAACTACATTAGTATCCTGCCATACTTACTGTTGTATAATCTGCATTTTGCAGTTCCTCGTTGCTGGAGCCTAAAGTGAGAGGCAGGAGTGAGTGGTGAGGAATGAGGCCAGATGGGCAAGTGGGGGGAGGCAGCACATGAAGGGACATCGGGGTGTGGGACTCTGCCCTGAAGGGTTCTAGGCAGGGACATTAATCTCATCATGGGGTTAACCATGATGGGATTGATGCTCTCATAAGAAGAGGAGATCGGAGCTTGCTCCACCTCCACAATCCCCCATCCCCATGTGAGGACACACAGCAGCAGGAAGGCAGAGGTCTACAAACCAGGAAGAGAGCCCTTACCAGACACCGACCTGCCAGCACGTTGGATCTTGGGTTTCTGGGACTCTCCAGAAATCAGTGTCAGTTGGTTAAGCTGCCCAGTCTGTGGTTTGGTTTAGCAGCCTGAGCTGACTAAGATCGGCTGAGACAGGAAGTGACCGAGTTTATCCATCAAGGCTTGTCGCCAACGAAGACAGGGAAAATGGAAGTGGGTGTTGGTTTGTGGAGGAGGCCGGGGAAAGTAAAAGCAGGTGGAGATGTTCAGCTGTCCAGTTGCTTGTGGACAGCCCTGTGGACAGGTAGTTCTGTGCCTGAGCAGATCTGTGGGTCACCAGCAGATAGAGCCATGAGAGGGGCTGAGAGCCCCAGAGAGTTTGTGGAGAGAAGGAGGTGGCCTGCGGGGAGATCCTGGGGAGCAACAGCATGGACCTGGGGACAGGACAGCAAAGGAACAGAGGAAGGAGCACAAGTGGGGGTGGTCACAGAGCCCCAGGGAAGGTATATCAGAGAGGGGGTGGAGCATGAAGTTCAGAGTACTATAAATCTTCATCAAGCAACCTCTGCACTTTATTATGGTTACTAACAATACTTAACAGCTATACAGCGCTTACTCTGTGCAGGCACAGCACTGCAGGCTCCATACAGCCACCCCATGGGACACCACTGTTGTTATCCCCATTGTACAGACGGGGATACTGAGGCACCGAGCCGCGAAGTAACTTGCTGAGTCATGTAGTACATGGTACCTACAGGGCGCCAGCAGCCTCGATCAGTCTGACTCCAGCACCCACAGTTTGACCTAAACTTTTTTTGCTGCAACTCTCAGGCTTGACTCCAGCACCCACAGTTTGACCTAAACTTTTTTTGCAACTCCCAGGCTCGCCTTGGCAAAAAGTGGGTAACTGTCCTTCCAGCCTCAGTCACAAGTCAATTAAACCACAAACAAATTCTATCCTTCCTTAAGTGCTGGCCTTGTGGGGGCAATGATGATGGATGGCCAATTGTGGAGAATTCTGCATTCCAGGGTGCTGAGGTCAGTGTGGGTCTGAGCCCAGTGGCACTGATGCTCCTGTGACTGCCTGGCTGCCATTCATTCTCTGCGAGTGGACTACCCTCCCTGCCCCCCATCCTGGGCGCCTTCTGGCTATTGACTGTTGACTGTGCCTTTGCCTGTTGCTCTCCTGCGTTTCTGGCTTTATGGCAGTTTCCTTAAAGAATCCAGGGGACCCCAGGCCAAGGGCAGGGGTGGGAGGGCTCCTGTCACCCACCCCTCTGGGCCCAGACTTGCCTCACTGTGAGGAATGCCGCCCCCACCCCCCAGCCCTGCCCAGACTCATGCCTGAGGTTTTACTGCTTTCGTTCACTTCCTTACATGGAAGTGGGGTTGCCAGCCTCTGCCGGGAGAGCAGAGCGCCTGCAGCAGGAGGTTTGTTTCCCCACAGCTGACAGACACCCTCTGGCTCACATTTTAAAAGTGTATTTATTGAAAAAGACCAGGGATTTAATCACACACGTCTGCAAAAAGAGAGCTTGGGCATCTCAACAGAGAGCATAGGCAGTAAACATTGCAGTCTAGTTTCTGAATGCTGTGGGTGCTACACTTATCTCCAGCTTTGTGATTGTGAGAAAGTTCTATGGTGGAGGCCTGGGGGGGGTCGGGGGGGTATTGGCAGGGGGTGGAGGCGGGCTATGAGGGGTCAATGGGAAAAAAAGGGGACATGTGTAGTACTTTCAACAGTAAAGATTTTTAAAAAATGAAGTTCTAATGTGATCAATGGGAGGAAAAAGGGGACATGTGTAATACTTTCAACAGTAAAGATTTTTAAAAAATAAAGTTCTAATGTGAGCATTAAGCTTTTAAATCTTAAGATAGGTTAAAAAAAAGCTTTTTTGGAGGGGAGGAGTAAACATATAAACATATGTATGTGTATTTATCAACATACATGAGCATACATATGCTTTTCTCACTGATTTGAGAAAAAGAAAAGAAACTCCGAGGGGATGAGCCAAAAGGTAGAAGTACTCTGACGTGTGAGAAAGTTCTATGGTGGAGGCCTGGGGCCGGGGGGGGGGGTATTGGCAGGGGGTGGAGGCGGGCTATGAGGGGTCAATGGGAAAAAAAGGGGACATGTGTAGTACTTTCAACAGTAAAGATTTTTAAAAAATGAAGTTCTAATGTGAGCGTTAAGCTTTTAAATCTTAAGATAGGTAAAAAAAGCTTTTTTTGAGGGGGGAGAAGTAAACATTATATAAACATATGTATGTGTATTTATCAACATACATGAGCATACATATGCTTTTCTCACTGATTTGAGAAAAAGAAAAACTCTGAGGGGATGAGCCAAAAGGTAGAAGTACTCTGACGAAACAGTGGTAAGAAAGAACACCCCGGCCCAGCCGTCCATCCTGACAGGGGTAGGGTAGCCCTTGAAATTGCCAGGAGGTCAGCTGCTGTAAGTTTAAGAAATGCTTTGTCTCTCTCAAGGGGACGCTTGTATAATGCACAGCACAGTGTTCTACCTGTTGTTTCATGAATGGACAGGCCTGGGCCTTGTAAAGGGTGGGCTTCTAGAAAGTAAAGGTTGACAACAGTGGATTCTAAAGTATTTGGGGGAAATAATGAATGTAGTCTGTTTCTTATGGAGCTGTCTTTACCGGTTTGGTCCGTAATTTGTTGGTCCTCTTGTGCCAAATTTACCAGATTGTCTAATTCTTTTCCCTGCTTCCTTCCATCTTGGGCACAGATCTTTGGATATGTTTTGCTGGTTTTTTTTAAGTGAAGCATCCAGGGGTGATTTTTTTTAAATGGATTACTCTGCCTTACATCTCTGAGGTTTGTTACAGTGGAATCTGAATTATTTGAAAGCCATAATTCAAGATTGTAAAATTCTGGAAGCATGTGATGAACTCTGGTTTAGTTTTTGGGGACTGGATGGGGGGGTGAAAAGACTGATGGTGGCCTGCCAGTTTGCTTCCCCCACCCTCCCCCCAAATACTAGATACTGTTCCCGCCTAATAGAAGAGATTAAGAATAAAATCAAACCCCGTACTCCTTCTGATTGTGATTTATTTTGAGCTTAAAATAGCAAACCTTAAACTTTGTGATCTCCGTCCTCACTCCCTCCCGCCACCAGATCCCTTTCTTTAATTGTATAAAAAGATTTTGAAATTCTTCCTTGATTCTTCCCTGCCTCCAGGTGAATGGGCACCAGCTTTGTTGTACTGTCTGTGATGTTGGTCTGAGTTCCTTCTCTTCTTGCTCTTTTGCAGTTAAAAGATTCCCTCCTGTGACAGATCGGTGTGATTCAGAGGACATTGAATTTGTCAGGTGGATGGAACTGCCTTCTGAGCTAAGGCTTCTTTTAAGCAACCTCTTTTCCCCTTAAAAAAAAAAAAAAGATTTCTGAAGCATCAGGCTGTCATCAACCTACTAATTGTTTTGCCTCCAAGCAGGACCAAGTCTTGGGGCAAATTACTTCTGCCTGTTGAGCTGTTAGGCCTCAGCATTCTCCTTCCAGAAGCTGCTGGCCAAATGGCTGTTATCACA
>NW_005354039.1:1908711-1960092 GCF_000412655.1 Myotis brandtii | reverse complement strand
TTGGGGGGTTGGGGATGGGAGTGGAGGTGATGGGAGTGGAGGGCCTCACTTTGCTGCCCTTTTCAGATTGAGGAAAGGAGGTGGGGCTCTCGCAAAGGCCAGCGGAGGGAAGAGGAGACTCGCTCTCTGCTCTTCCATTTATGAAATGTGGGTTCCATATTCTTGTGGAGAATTTAGTCCTTAACCTCAAAGTGCAGGAGGGGAGAGGGAGAGGCCCAGTTCTATTAGGTTTACTTCAAGAGCCTTGTTCCAAGTGAAGCATCAAGTGGTGATTTTTAAAAATTGATTTTTAGAGAAAGGGGTGTGTGTGTATGAGAAAGAGAGACAGACTTGGATTTGTTGTTCCACTTATTTATGCATTCATTAGTTGATTCTTGTATGTGCCCTGACCAGGGATCGAACCCGCAACCTGGACATATCGAGATGATGCTCTAACCAACTGAGCTGCCTGGCCAGGGCATGTGGTGATTTTCAATCCTGACTGATATTCAGAGTCACCTGACGAATTTTAAAAAATACACATTCCCAGCGCTTGCTCCCTGTCGTGTCCCCAGCACATCGCACAGTGCCTGGTACATGGGACAAGCGCTATGGAAAACTAGTTAAATGCACGGGGAACGCCTTCTGTCTGATCATAATGTGCATGAAAGTGAGTAGGTACATTTCCTAGCCAGCCATTCAGACACACAGGGTCAGAGCGAGCTGTAAGCTGTAGCCTCCCTTCCCGTATCAAGTCCCATAGGAAGTCATGCGGCTTTGGCCCATCCCAGGTAAGGTCCTGATGCTGATTATTGTTAATGGGCTTATAGGCCTCTACTGTACTCAGGTATCTGCCGCTTTGTGATCTAGAACGAGACCAAGGAAGGGGACGCTGGCAATATATAATCACAAGTATAAGAATTACAGCTTTCGTTTATTGGCCATGCAGTTCGCCAGGCCCTGCCTCAGGGCGTTGTTTGTGTTTGTTTAACTCTCACATAACCGTTTGAGTGAGGCGCTATTGGACTAAGTGTTTTTTCTCAGTCATGCTGATAAGTGGTTGAGCCAGTATTTGAACTCTGGCCTTTTGCCGAAGCTGTGCTAAACGGCCTAAAAACTGACCAGGGCTGTCGCTTCAGGAGGCTCCTTAACGTGTGCCAAGCACAGAGATGGAAAGTACTTTACATGTGCTGCCTCATTTCATTTTCACAAGAGCTGTATGTGTATGTTACATGCCGTTGAGTTGGCTTCAACGCCTAGCGACCTTATGAATGAATTATGTCTCCAGGGCCCTGTCCTCAGCAGCCCTGCTCAGCTCCATAGACTCCTGCCTATGGCATTTGTTAGGGAGTCGGTCCATCTCATATCTGGTCTCCACATATCCTGCTGCCTTCTATTTCCCCAGTATTGCTGTCTTTTCCAAAGAACCCTGCCTTCTTACGATGTGCTGGAGGTAGGACAGCTTCAGTTTTGTCATTTTGGCCTCCAGTGATGTAATAGGCTTAATTTGCCTTAGCACCCACTTGTTCACCTTTCTGGCGGTCCAGGGTACCTATAGAGCTCTCCTCCAGAACCATATTTCAAATGAATCTGTTTTTTCTTATCAGTCTTCTTCTCTGCCCAACATTCACATCTGCACGTAGTAATTGGGAATATGTGGGTGTGGGTGATCCTGGCCTTGGTCTTTAATGACACATCTTTGCTCTTGGAGATCTTTCCTGATTCTTCCATTTTTGCTTTTCTGAGATGAGTCTCAGCTTCCTGTTGATTTCTTGGCTGCGTCTCCATTTGAAATGATGATTGAACCAGGTAAGCAGAAGCCTTCACACTGCCCCCAAGCTAATAAGTGGCAGAATTACTTGATCAGTTCTCTCCAGAGTCTCTCTCTTTCTCTGTGCCCCTCTGTGTCCAATGGGGAGAATGGTGTTGGACACATTTGGGAAGCAAATATGGCCCCGTATTTTGGCAGGAATTTCTCAGCAAGGGTGTTACTGAGGACAAGGCAGGCTAGGGTCTTGAACACACCAAACACAGACTCTTGGGAAGAGGAGAGATCGGGAGAGTGACTGAAATCCCTTAGTTCTTTGACAACGGCCTTCTGAACTTCCAAGCACATAGAATCCATCCACCCCTTGTCATCTTTTAGTTAACCCAGCCCCACCTCCACCCCTAACACACACACACATTCCCACAGCCTGTCCCTACCCCAGGGAAGAATGTCTGTGGCAGCAAAGAAAGAGCCCTTTGAGCAGCCAACAGGGTGAAAACAGCCAAGGCCCCAGAACCCCAGGGACATTTCCAGCCCGAGATTTGCTACCCTAACCCAAAGGGGCTGCTGATTGGCTGATCAACACGGAAAGATTAGAATTTCTCTGAAAGGGCAGAATTGACAAGATTCTAAAGAAGGTAAAAAGCAGTGTGAGAGGTAGCAGTGGTAGGAAGCAGGAGGGGGCTGCCCCAGACACCCTGCTGGTGGAAGAGGTGTTAGGGAGTCTGCTCTCAGACACTGGGGTCTACTTCCAGGCGCTTTCCCTGGGCCTCTCTACTCATTATCCACACCCTGAGCACCCACTGACTTCCCAGCATCTCATTTCTGACTCCGTAATCCGAACACACTTGTCTGTTCCCCCAGGTTCCTCTGGGGCTCCCAGGGCAGCGAGCTCAGACACCTCCTGCAGTCACTGAGCTGCGCGGAACCCTGGGCACTCCCTGCCAGACCTTCCTCGTGTGCCGGGGGAGTAATCTCTTCCACAAGGAAACTCGCTCCTGGCCTGTTTTTCTGGAAACATCTTTTCTGACCTTTGATAGTGACTTGGGAAAGGGACTCACTCTGACCTCAGCTCTATTTTGTGTAAATTAATAGTGTAAAGTGTGAGTCTGGAGGCGATAGGGAGTGGTGGGCCAGTGGGCACTCTGTGCCCCATTCAAAGGTGCAGCCGTGCCAGAAGGCGGACTTGGTTGGTTGAATCTTCCAGAATGTTTACAAAATGTGGAATCCTGTGATTTGTGAGTATTGTTAGTTACTTCAAGTTTAAAACACCGTGCAGGAGTCAAATGACATATCTCAGGGCCAGTTTGGCTCTTGGGTGGCCTCTTGGTGATTTTGGCCTGAAGAGCTCCCACTGGTGCAGCAACTCCCAGCACTGTGCTCTGTCTGTGCCTGGCAGTCTGTGGGGCACTGTGGGGGTTTGCTCAGGGAGGCCCTGGGAACATTCAGGAATCTGAAGTGTACGTGTTCCAGGGAGTTTATAGTGTTCTTACAGAGAAATGGCACTGCCCGGGTCAACCATGAAGAACAGAAGCAAGAGAAGCTGGCATGCAGCCGTAGCATGGTGTGGTAGGGGTCAGGAGGCCAGCCCAGGTCCCGGGAGTGTACAGAGAAGGCCCCAGGGTGGAGGTGAGGGCAGGACTTGCCATGAACCTGGAAGGGGAGGGGACAAGGAACCTTTTAGGAAAATTTCCCAAAGTGAGCTCAAAAGTGGCCATAACACATACTCCACATAGCACAGCACCATTTTCAAAGCACTCCCCAGTGTGTACTCCTGACTGCAGTGCTGGGCAGTGAGGGAAGTCACGTTTGCAGACACTGAGGAAAATGTGCCAGGCACTGAGCATCTGCCAAGACTTTATAGTCTCTCCCTCATGTTATCCTCCCAACAACCCCGTGGTATTAATCCCTGTTTTCGAGTAAGGAAATGGAGGCTCAGAGAATTAAAGCGATTTACCCAAGTGATGCAAATTAGCAAGTGACAGAGGTGGGATTCAAGCCCACACCTGTCTCCCAACACTCAACCTCCTTCCTTCACAAAAGTGTTCTGGACCACCCAGCTGTAAAAGTCAGACCCGGGACTCGAACCCAGGTCCTGAGAGGGCTCAGGCTCGTTGGGAGTAGAGGAAAAAAGTCTGCACTGAGGGTGGGCTGGAGAAGCCAGCTAGAAAGTCCATACCAAATGCCCGATGATGTAAGCAGCCATTAAAGGGCTTTGAGCAGAGCCATGGGAAGATGATTGTGGCATTTAAGGGAAATTACTCTGGTATGATTTTGTTAGAGGCGCTGGAGGGGGAATGACGGTCTGGGGAGGCTAATGAGAGGGCGCGGGCCTGGGTGCTGACAGAAGGCGTGGCTTGACCCAGGGACAGGGCCGAAGACTTGAGGAAACGATTTTCAGCCCCTTTTGGCACTTCCATGAGTACTTTAAAGAGAAATGCTTGCTGTTACGAATCGCTAGTATGTTGCAACCATTCCTAGAGTTCTCTGGTGAGCCCTTGGGCATCTGACTCCATGAAAAAAAAAATCCATTTCCATTTTGCACCCAATTTTCTCTTCTCAGTGAGTTTCACAGTTGGTAGGTGGTTTGTTATTGTTGGTTTTTAAATTTTCCCCAGTGCGGCCCTTGCCTGAAAGACAACACTGACCCTATTGGCCACAATCGAAAACATTTCGACCTCTGCCCAAGCATTTCTGGATCTTTCTCCTTGTTTCGTTTCTAAGAGTGAGGAATAGGAACTCTGGGAATCCCAAATCAAAGCTTGGTGCTTTTTTGAGGTGGAAATGAGGGAAGGGGTTTCCTCCCTTCCCACTTCTCGCACCACTGTCACCGCCAGCTGCCTGCAGAGGGACTTTTCAGAGCCGGATCATTTGTCAGAGGGGAAAGTCAAAAGCTCTGGTCACGTTTAGCAATTTGAAACAAATAAACAACAACAAAAATCTACCATACGTTTGGCCCCGTGCCGTCTGTGTGACCGAAAGAGGCCTCCTGCGGCCCAAAGCATGACCGCTGGCCGATGCAGAGTGAGCAGGTGAGAGAAGCCACGGATGCAGGGCAGGGCCTTTCAGCTGACGGGAAAATAACCCTTTTTGGAGGCCGTGCTTGTACAAGGAGCGTTTGTATAAGCTTTTTTGAAGTCAGAAGTATATTTGATCGCCTTGAAGTTTGGGGCTAACCTGCATGAGGTGGGAACACGAGTCACCTACGTCCCCAGCTCTCCTTGTAGAAGTTTTAGCAAGTTATGTAGCAGGTGTTTTGTTTTTTAAGTGGAAGAGTTATTGAGTTAAATGACTTTTTTAAGGTTACCATTTGCAGAATATTCATAATAATTTACAATTTTAGCCGTCTTTAAGTGTGCATTGCAATGGCATGGGGTACATTCACATTGTTGTGCAACCATCACCACCATCTATCTCCAGGACTTTCTCATCTTCCCCAACCTAAACTCTGTATCCATTGAACCATAGCTCCTCGTTCTCTCTCCTTCTAGCCCCTGGTGACCACCATGCTACTTTTTTTTTTTTTTTAATCTTAAAGGTGTTTATTGGGATGGTTCCCCGCTCGTCCTGATTCAGGTGCTTTGTGCTGCTTCCTTCCGAAGGAGCATCCTCTGTAAGCCTGGCCTCCTGGAGGCTGACAGGGGACAGTGGAGCAGCCACCCCGGCTGCCATTTGTGCGTGGCTAGGACGGTGGTGGTTTTACAGTATCCTGGGCATTTCGCATCCAGGAAGTAGGGACGGGGCTCTGCACCAGGAGCTTCTCCTCGTGTTGAAGGATGAAGGAGATCCTTAGAGAGAGGCACGCTGTCATGGGGAGGTCGCCCCAGCCAGAAAGGCCCACCGTTCCACTTTCTGCCTCTAGGAATTTGACTTAAGTACCCCACATAAATAGATTCGTGAAGCATTTGGCCTTTTGTGTCTGGCTTACTTCATTTAGCATAATATTTCCAAGGTCCATCTATGCTGTAGCCTGTGTCAGAATTTCCTTCGTTCATAAGTCTAATATTCCATTGTATACACACACCACATTTTGCTTATCTATTCACTGTCGGTAAACAATTGAGCTAAATTTTAAGGCAGCGGTTCTCAACCTGTGGGTCGCAACCCCTTTGGGGGTCGAACGACCCTTTCACAGGGGTCGCTTAAGATCATCGGAAAACACATATCGAATACATAATTACATATTGTTTTTGTGATTAATCACTATGCTTTATGTTCAATTTGTAACAATGAAAATACGTCCTGCATATCTGGTATTTACATTACGATTCATAACAGTAGCAAAATTACAGTTATGAAGTAGCAACGAAAATAATTTTATGGTTGGGGGTCACCACAACATGAGGAACTTTATTAAAGGGTCGCGGCATTAGGAAGGTTGAGAACCACTGTTTTAAGGTCTCTTCTGTACTTTCATGAGTCTCTTATTTTCCCTTTGTAACCTTTTTTCTTTTCCTGTGCATAACATAGGACTGGCAAGTATGGATTCTTTGGGGGGAGGATTATTTTAAATTTCTTTAGTAAGATCTTTGGAAGAAATACATATGATTGAATGACAAGGTATTACTTGTTTTCAGTGTCTGAAGGCTGGAAGAAGTCACTGAGAAAAGGTGTCTAAGATGTGGAGAGCAGACCCACCTGGCGTGGGTGCCCAGGGAATCCTTCCTGCCTTTCCAGAACCCTCTTGTCAGTCATCTCCTTGGAGATTCCATTCCCCACCCCCCACCCCCCCGCCTGTGACTTTTCCTGGAAGTCCTGGAACTGGGGTCATTAATATGGAGCTGGGAGTCAGTGGTCCACTTCATGCAGGACAAGTGCCTCAGTTGAAAGATTTAAAATTCACAAACATTTTAGTGGAGAGAGAGTTATGATACCTGCGAAGGAGCTTACCCTAATATTTACCTTTAGAAATTGACAGGTTATTTAAAAATAGTGAAATATGTTGGCACAGGGAAGGGAGGATGGAGCCCAGCGCCTGCCCGCCCGGCAGTAAATTAGCAGAGGCGCGCATCCTGTGAATTTACGGCGGTGCAGCGGGGTCCTGCTGGAAGGCTCTGGAGAGCCCGCTGGGTTGCTTTAGAATAAGGCCGACTGGAAGGTGCCAGTCCTGAGCGGAGGGGAGAGCTGCCTTTGCCCTCAGTGGAGCTGAGTTTTGGCAGCCCTGCTCCTGCATTTTAAAGTTGCCTAAGGCTCCTTTTTCTTGTTTTAACCAAAACATCTATTGGGATATTTTTCTCATTTAAAAGTAATACAACCCAGAGGAACCTGACTGGTCACATTAAAGTGGATTTGAATTGTTAAAAAAAAAAAAAAAAAAGTAATGCAAGATCATTGTAGAAAATTGGAAAATACAAAAAGTATGGGGGGTGGGGGGGGGGAGTGCGGTGGGCACGTCCAATTGGCCTCCTCCCAGAGGCAGTTGATGTTCTTTTGTCACAAGGCAGCCTTGCCTTTGTCTCTGTGTGCGTATTTCATGTAAGAATATATTCTTTTAAAAGATGATCTCTAATAGCAACATGGTATTTCACTGAATAAATGTAGCAGACTGGAACAATTCCCTATTGTGGGGAACTTAGGCCAGTTCCAAGTTTTGCTATAATAGTCAGTGCTATTGTAAAGTTTTTACATACATCTTGTACATGCACGCGTCTTTGGGCGTTTTCATAGGATAAATTCCTAAGAATTGCTAGGTCAAAGATTCTATTTTATCTTTATTAGTTCCTTCTCATCAGTTCTATCCTCAATTGCACCTTTTTTCACCATTTTAATTTCTTTTAACATTTCCTGTTTTTATTCTCAGCTCTATAGTACTTGTTCTTTTGTTTACTTATTGCTTTTAAGTGGAGATTTTAAATAATGCAACTGCATTTTTAGTTTCCTTACAATATTTCCTCCCTTAACTTAGCCCCTCCCCCTTTTACTTAACATTTTGGCCTAAAAAGCATGTTATTTTCCAACTTGTTTCCAGTAGTCTGCTTTTGGTATCTTAAATGCAACATTGTGATGTTGCATTGTAGACTATTTCTGGAAGCCTCCTCGTCTGTATTGTTTATTTGTCCTTGGATGAAGAAAGATTGGCAGGTCCCGTATTTGCCCAGACAGGGTGTATAATTTATACTTGGTTCTCCTCCGTCTGCCTTGTTGCTGACAGGATCTCCTTTTAGATCTTGAGTTTGTTAGTATAAATTTATGTCACTATTTCAGCTCTTCAGTATTCTGGTGGGAGCGGGAAGACGCTTGGGCACATGGCAGGTCTAACAGGACTGTCTCTGTCCTCTTCCTTCTGTTTGTTGGGGCTGCTGAGAGGGGGACAGCTTTATGCTGGGCCTTTTCCCTTTCTTTCTCCCTAATAACTCTAAGCTGTGACTGTGGCCGGCCTCCCTGTTCGTCACATCTGGGCAGACTCTTGTCAGCGTGCTGTAGACACCACACCTCTGCGCTGGACCTCCTGCCCATGCTTTTCAGACACTGCTTTTTAGAGCTGTAAACAGTCCAAGTGAGATTCATATTCTCTCTCTCTCTCTCTCTCTCTCTCCTCTAGCCCTTATCCCTCTAAGTGAGGGGTCATCAGTGGGGTTCCCCCAGAGTCTCTTTCATTTACTCTCTATATACTATGGCTGCTTTTGGGGGGCGGGGGGGCCATTGTAAATCTGGCCTTGATCGCTTTTCAAATCTGGCCCCAGCTACACTATTTATATCTAGCAGGGACTCCTTTTCCTCTTTCATGTCCTTATACGAAGCATAAATCTCCTGGGTTATTGCTGAGTGAGGAGAGACTAACCCTAAGCGGCCGGATCTCTCTGTTATTTTCCACTGGGCGCACCATTGTTCCCTGACGGGGCTGCTGCTCCGTGTGCTACGGGCTGCATGACTTCAAAGCCATTGCCCCAGAGGTAGCTGTCCTTAAACTAAAACTAAAACCAAAGACATTGCTGAGCTCTTTAAAAAATAATAATAATAATAAAACGCCCTGTGGATCCCCTGCTTTTCATGTGGTTCCTGGCCTCCCTCTGACAGCATGACCTGTTCTGGGCTGCCAGCCCCGACTCCTTTGATGTCTGTCTCCAGGATACCTCCCTGGAATCTGTGCCGAGAGGCGTGGAATTGTCTGGTGGGAATGTGCCGGGTGGGGGTCGGTGAGGAGAGACCCCGGTAACTTTGTGTGCGTGTTCGGGAGGAAATGAGGTTTAATTGGCAATACTCCTGGAAGAGGTTATGTTCTTCTTGATTATGGAGAATATTTCAATTTGTCTTCCCTTTGTACCCCCCCACCCCCAAGTTTTCCCTTAAAGTGCCACTTCAGTGTTTACTGTGTAGTAATCATTGACTGGTGGGTTCAGGCGGTATTTGTTGTTTCCCAAGCTCTTCAAAGCAGGCTCTCTCCTCTGGCCATTTCTCTCTGGGATGCCTAGGCTTTCTTTTTTTAGCCATTTAGCTCTCTTTTATTTATTTATTTATTTTAAAAAACCTCCACAACATTTTTTTTTTCTTATTACAGAGAATTTTAAATATATACAAAAGAAGACAATAATATCATGAACCCCATATACCCATCATACAGCTGCAACATGAGTCAACTCATAGCCAATCTTGTTATAACTATACTCTGTCCCCTTCCCTACCTCCTGTTATTGTTATTATTTTAAATATGTTTTTATTGATTTTTTAGAGAGAGAGAAAGGGAGAGGGATAGAGAGATAGAAACATTGATGAGAAACATCAATCGGCTGTCTCCTGCATGCCCCCCTACTGGGGATTGAGCCCACAACCCGGCATGGGCCCTGACCGGGAATCGAACCGGTGACCTCTTGGTTCATGAGTTGATGCTCAACCCTGAGCCACACAGGCCGGGCCCTCCTATTATTTTGAAGTAAATCTCAGACATTTTCATTTCAGCCATAAATATTTAAATGTGTATAAAAGGTAAGGATTTTAAAAAGAATCAATACTGTCACTGCACCCCAAAATTAATGATTCCTTATAATCATCAAGTATCTAATGAGTGTTCACATATTCTGTATCTTATTTTATATCTATTTGAGAGTCCGGTTTTAAAATAATCTCAAGCGTTAAGTGTTTATCTGGCCACAGTCCTAGAGAGCTGTCGTTTACTAGCCTCCCAAGCCAGCAAGGGAAACACAGTGACGGGCAGCCCTCTGGGCTAGGACGCTGGGCCAGGCCCTCACTCAGAAGGTGGCTGGCCCCTTGCTCCGGACCCTCCTAGCCAGACAGCCTCCTCCCCCTTGGCCTTGGAAGCCCTGGAGGCTGTGGACAGTTTCCTCATAAACTTGGACTGTCTGGGGTCACTGCAAATTTTTGTTAAATATGTTGTCCCAAAATATAGCATTTAAAAATGTTACTTCTTTTTTCTTATTTAACAAACTCGCCGAGCAGTCCCTTTGTAGCGAGCACTGCTGTGTTTATACATGTTAGCTCTTTGTCAGCACAGCCCTGGAGATGAGCTCATTTACCAGAGAGGATTATTTTCTCTCTTTTTTATATCAGTATTGTGATGGTGGGACACTCCCAGTTTTATATCATTTTCACTTTTTCAATAAAGATGAGTTTCAATGTATAAATGTAAACTTTTTTTTGTAAAGTTTTTTTTAAAAATATATTTTATTGATTTTTTTATAGAGAGGAAGGGAGAGGGATAGAGAGTTAGAAACATCGATGAGAAACATCGATCAGCTGCCTTCTGCTTACCCCCCACTGGGGATGTGCCTGCAACCAAGGTACATGCCCTTGACTGGAATCGAACCTGGGACCCTTGAGTCCGCAGGCTGACGCTCTATCCACTGAGCCAAACCAGTCAGGGCTAAAGTTTTTCATGTATACTTGCAAATTAGGGAAAAATATTTTATAAGGCCACATATTCTGCAAACCAGTTAGGCAACAGCTCCGATGCCTGACTGGGGTTCCATATGCCTTGAAGTCAGGGCTCCGTAGCATCCTCCTTTCCTCACTGCATGGCGGGGACCTGGCGTTTCATTCCCAAAGGAAGCAGGCACCACCCTCGTGTTCTGTCCTTGCTTCCCTCCAGCTCAGGGCTTCTCCTCCAGGTTCGTTCTTTCCATTGCAGTGTTCTATCTTCAGGTCACTTTTGGGGACTGGGGAGGCTCATGGGCCGAGCCGTGTGGCATGTCCAGTGACAGAAGGGGCTTTACCTGGGGTGAGTGCTGGTCACAGGCAGCATGTGAGGGCGGTACCTGTGTCGCCGTCACTCTCCAAGGCACACACAGCTGTGCTGCTCAGATAAAGGGCAGCTCTTCCGCGCTGGCGGGAAGAAAAAGGTAAAACAACCGAAAGGGTTTGTAATGGAGGACAGTTTTTGGTATAATAAGAGTACATAGCCTTAGCCAGGCCCTTCCATCATAGGTTGAATGGGCGGCTTTCTAGTGATATGGAGAGACACCAGCCACCTTTGGAGGACAGCTGATGGAAGCAGGCGGGACTAAGGATCGGGTGGCTTCAGGGCAGCAGGCCTGCAGGTTTCATTTGGGGCAGGCTTGAAGGATGCTAAACAGACCCTCGTGTGGCTGGCATCGTATGAAAGGCAGCTCTGTTCTCCGAAGAACTACAACAGTCAGTCCCGCACGTTAATGGCATTTTCTTCCAGAGCTCTGTCAGAGTAAGCACCTCCTGTTACTCATAGTCCCGTTTGCATAGCTTACACACAGTAGGCGCTCAGTAAACACAGGGTGGGGCAGACACAGGGTTTCTTCTTGTACTAGAGGCCTGGTGCACGAATTTGTGCACGGGTGGGGTCCCTCGGCTTGGCCGGAGGTTGGGGCCAATCGGGGCCCATTTCACCCAGTCCCAATCGGGCTGATGGGGGCCAGCCGGGTGGAGTGGGGAGGGATCGCGAAAGGTTGGGCGGCCACGGGAGGTTGGCTGTGGGAGCGCACTGACCACCAGGGGGCAGCTCCTGTGTTGAGCGTCTGTCCCCTGGTGGTCAGTGGGCATCATAGTGACCAGTCAACCAGTCGTTCGGTCAACCGGTCATAACAGTTGCTTAGCCTTTTATATATATAGATTATTATTTTATTAATTATTGTATTATTTTTCTACATGAACAGCTGTCAACCTATTTTCGCCTCCCTCTGTGTGTGTGAGTAATCTACTGCATAGCCCTTGGATCCCAATGCTCATTCATTGCAGCCCTCCGTGGCTGGAAGCTGCTGTCTTGTCCCTTTCACACGACCTTACCACGTCTTCTCTGAACGTGACCAGCTCTCTTTTCCTAGGCTCCCCTGAATTCTGCCTCGGCCAGAAGGCACCAGGGCTCTCCGAGCTTTGCTTTGGCCACACCTCGCCCTGATTTCATAGCTATCAGTTTCCAGGCATTACCCTTTCCCAAACCTCATTGCCTGGTTGGCTGCCCACAAAATAGCCCTGGTTTCTCCTTGTCCTGTCAGCACAGCCATCCAGTGGCAGCCCCCCACCTCTCGGTGTTGGTAAGACGAGGGGGTTGTTGGCTGTCACAGAGGCCACATAATACAGGGGAGGCGATGGCTTCTGGCCAGAGAATCCCCAGAAACGTAGGCACTGGGGTGGAGCCCGGCGGCTGTTGTAAAGAGCACAGCAAAATGATGCAACCGTGAGTGGCAGCCGACGAAGATCCTGTCCACCTAGAAAGTCGGCTTGGAAGTGGGTGAGGAGAATGTTCTTACTGAGGTTGGAACTCGGCCAGACTTGGGGTTTTTATTGACCATCAGCCATCGATGTAAGAACCTTTTCAGGAGTGACCCCCTGGATTTGTTATTGGACTTCCTAAATTTCCCGTAGCCAGCACTTACTACTTTCATAACCCTAACGTTGAAAATAAAGTGCCTATTGAAAAATAAACGGAAGTTTGAGAACGGCACAGCGTTCGTGAAAGTGCATACCGAGGCTCGCACCCATGTCGTCTCCTGTCTCTTTGTTTTTCAATTAATAAAGAGCCGATGTTTGTGCTCGAGACTTGAGGGCCCGTGGCTGCTTGCACTGGAATCTGTGAATTTAGTCCAAATTGGTCATGTTCTGGTACGCATGTAGGCTTTACTTATTATTGCTTCTCTATATAAAAAGCAGCTTAACCAAAGGCATATTTCTCCAACTGACCAGGCAGCGTTCAGGAGAAACAGCTTTGTGACGAGCAGGGATCTGGACGTACGGCCGGGGTCGGGAATATTTTCTCAGCGCATTGTTTTAAGTTAGTGGGAGGCGAAGATGAAAGGACAGTTGGAGATAAGCCCTGTGAGTCATTTTGTGTTGCCGTGAGGGCTTGAGATGGATGGGATTTGCTCGGCATCCAGGCACCGTCCTGATGGGAAACGTCCCGAAGCAGAATGCGGCCGGGGCTCCTCTGCAGGCCAGGGGCCCTCGTTTTGGCTGGGCTTTGGGACTGGAGCATGTGGTGAGTCTAATTTTAGAAAATCAGTCCTCCCCCTTCCCCCATCTTTATCCTTCAAGCGCTTCTGTCTCTCCCATCCGTTCTCGTGTTCTGTGAGCAGTTGTTGAGGTTTTTTTTGTGGTTTTTTTGCCTGCTTATCTTTTTTATTCATCACGTTTTCTCCGCCGGCTGAGCTCTTCTCCCGAAGGCCTTGCCTCTGTCATGGTGCACACTCACCAGTTAGATGGTTCTGTGTTTCAGAAGCGAATGTTACCCGGTCAGTGGTGACCGCATCCTGAAAGCACAGAATCACACCAGGAGAACGGAATACCTTTGATGTGATCGGTCACACCGTGTCTTGGTCCTCGTGGCACCTGGAAGGAGACCCTAAATTACTCTGCATCTTGGAACTTCTGAGGATTTGGAAACGGGTGCATTTTTAGTCCTCCTGGGGTTCAGGCTGCAGACATTGAAGACGGTAGGAAGGGCCTATTCCAAATGGTCAGGAAGGGTGACGCGGAGAGGGTCCAAGAGGGGGCTTGGCTGTTTCATCTCTGAGTGCCTTTGTGATCTGGGGCAATTCAAATCAATGGAAAGAAGAATTGTCACTAGTCACTGACCAAGAGCCTCTCTGAGTCTTCGATTCCTCCTCTTTGTAAGAGGGAGGTGGACTGGATAACTCCTAAGTTCCCTCCAGGACCAAGACTCTACGCGTGGACATCAGGTGGTTATGTGGACCCAGGTGCAGTTGAGGGATGTTTACATTTTCTAAGAAAAACTAGTGTACTGGTTGACTTGAAATAAATCATGAAAAGAACCTGCCAACTAGTCTAGTTAATATATGGGGTAATAAGTACTACTGATAATAGCTACATTTAACGAGCAGTTACTGTGTGGGAGACTTCTTTTTAATTTTTACCTGTGTTCATTTACTTGAGCTACCTAACAACCCTATGAGGTAATGCTGTTATTAGCCCCATTTTATAGATGAGGAAACTGAGGCACAGGGAGGTTAGGTACCTTTTGTAGCGTCACACATTGGTAAGTGATACAATGGGATTCAAATCCAGGCGGGCTCACTCCAGGCCCGATCACTTCTCCATTATACCCTGCTGCCACTGTAATGCCTAAGTTATGACTGTGTTGTGTTAGGTCCCCTCGTGATTTCCCAGCCTGCAGGTAACCTGGAGGAGCTTCGGGGCTTCTATGGTGCTGAGTGCGGTGGCAGGACAGGGACAGTAGGAGGAAGTGACAGAAGGTGGGCCTGAATTCCTTGTCTTGTGGACGGCAGGCAGGGAGAGACAACAGACCACTCAGTGTCATTGAACCCAGAAGAGACCTAAGGAAGTAGAACATAGCCCCTTCTTCTGTTGTGCTTTCCCAAGCCTCTTTCTTCCCTTGTGCTGGGGGACAAATCTCTCTTAAATACCACACTCACTCAGTGAGCCGTTAGAGCAGTGGTTCTCAATCGCCTGCTGTGCCCAAGCCCTCCATGCTGCGTGCTGCTCCACCCGCCCACGTCCAGGTTCAGCCGCAGGCAGTCCTGGCAAGCAAGCTGGTCTCCTTACAGACCCCGCACCACAGGCTCCCTCCCACTTTCTTCCCCTTGCACTGGCTGCTCCTCCTGCCTGGAATGTTTTCCCTTCTGCTCTCCGCCTGCCCAGGTGCAGTTGTGACTCCATGAAGCCTCCTTCAACGCTCTGATAGTTCCTTTTTGGAACCTCTGATGTTATTTTCTTGTTAGCAATTTGGCATGTTGATTTGTATTTTTCATTTTGCTTTTCAAACGGTATTATGAGCACTTCGAAGGAAGAGAACAGGACTGAACATTTAGATTGTCTGTTTGTGTTCAGGTGGGACTCAGACCACTTGTAAGTGGGTTTCTGGGAGTTTCAACTTCAGTTTCCCTTATTAAGGATGGTTAGGCCACAGATCAACACACCAACCTCTGGACCTACCTTTAGCAAGGCTGTTAGGAGAAATGGAATTGAGTCCTATTTCGTGTAGCCGGCAATAAACTTATACATTTATTACCCTAAGAGGGAAAATATGCAGAAAATTAGAAATCATTAATGACAGCCACCTGTTCCTACCAAGAGACTCTAAGGTAGCTGTGCCATCCTTTGGAGCTTCTGTTAATACAGGACACTGAGGTGCACTGAGCCACGTGATGAAGTTCATGCTGTCTGCCAACACTGACTGATTAGCAGTGGCATTGTGAGCTGAGGGTTAAGAAGGATTCCGAGGCTTTGTCTGTTGTGTTTGTCAAAGGCTCTGTAGAGGGAAACGGTGGCCGTCATGAGCTGTTCTCTGCCTTCCTGGAACTCTGGCTCCCTCCAAAAAGAGGCAGAAAGGAGAGGCTGGCAGAGCGCATGCCCTGGAGCCCATCCTCAGAGTGTGTTAGGATGCAGGCTATTGCTCCCCCACTCCCACTTTGGTCTAATTTAAGTCAGAAATAGCCAAAGGATAGCTGAGAGCTCTGTTCCCGTGTCAGGAGCCAGCCGTGAAGTGCCTCTTGCATCCTTACAATAGCAGGTGACTTAGGCAAAGCCAGCCACTGGGCACCGCCAGCCCACTCATGCCCACTGAGGGCTGTGGCAGGTGGGTGCCTCTCAGAAGCCTCTTCCGGCTGGCTCCCACCAGAAGTCACACAGGGCAGGCATCACCTCTCTGGCCCTGACCCTGGGGGAAGTTTTAAAATGCATATTTTTTAAGAAAGATCTCAGGCCTTCACATGAGGTGGCCTTCATGGATATTTCTAAACTTGAACTAAGAGGATAACACCCCAAACTGGCAGTGTTGGTTTGCTTAAGAACTATGGTTTTCAAACCCGTGTCTGCATCAGAATCACCTAGAAGCCTGTTAAAATACAAGTTGGGCCCCGTCCCAGACTTTCTGGCTAGGTAGGTCTAGGGTAGGGCCCCAACATTTGCATTTCTAACTAGTTCCCAGGGGAGACTGCTGCTGGTCCAGGGGTCACACTTTAAGGGCTACACTCAGGACAAAATGGTTGGTAGCCAGGTAGGGAGACACGTGGCTTATGGTGTTTGCTTTAGCTTTTTGTTTTTAGGTTTTTCAAATAGATTAGAAATATTTTTTAAATTAAATAATATATGCTTATGGCAAAAAAAAAAATCAGTATACCAGTTGATGTGTCTCTCTCACATCGATGTTTCTCTCCTCTCTCTCTCTCTCTGTTTCTTTCTCTCTCCCTGCTCCTCCCTCCTTTTCTCCCTCCCACTCTCTCTAAAAATCAATGGAAAAAATATCTTCCGGTGATTAATAAAACAACAAAAAAAGTGATCTTTCTCTGTTTCTTTCTGTTCCTAAAAGCTACCTTTTTAAAGTGTTGTGGCTTATTTCTTTTTTTAGATTTTGGTAATTACATCCATATTTCTAAACAATATATGTTCCTCTGTCCTTCCCTTTTCAACATTATGTGTTGCTTTTCTGCTAGGATAGATGACTCCTTTGCTCACTTAAACCAACTTTGCTTCACCTTTCTGGTTCTCTTGGTTTGATTACATCACAACTTATGGTTCTCTTGATCACACTCTTAGCTTTAAATAACAGGCGTATGCCTTTAATTCTTGCCCTCAATGAAAACTTTTTATGGCCCTGACTGGTTTGGCTCAGTGGATAGAGCATCGGCCTGCGGACTGAAGAGTCCTGGGGTCTATTCCGGTCAAGGGCCTGTACCTTGGTTGCGGGCACATCCCCAGTCGGGGGTGTGCAGGAGGCAGCTATCGATGTTTCTCTCTCATTGATGTTTCTAACTCTCTAGCCCTCTCCCTTCCTTTCTGTAAAAAGTCAATAAAATATTAAAAAAAATAAAATAAAATAAAAACTTTTTGTGATTTGAGAATGTTGGTGTCTTTTTACTCTGCCCTTTAGTTCTCTTTCCCCTCCTCCTCCTGTTTTCTGTATCTTAATTTTTACTTTGTCCAAGTTGATGGCATCTACATTCTATTATATAACTGTGATTCAGGCTTTGTGTGCTGGTTAAAATTCATGCTTTGTAGTTAAAAATCTGTAAATATTGTTTCAGGGTGAATTCAAGTGGTCTAGTATGATTACATTTTTCTACAGCTTTTTGTTTTTCCTGAAGTTTGTAATTGCCTCCCAGCCTCCATGTTGTTTGACTATGTCCTCCATTTCCCCCGAAACTCGATTCAGTGAGATATTCTATTGAGCTCCCTTTGGCCTCGAAGAGTCCTCCTTTCCTGGGACTTTCCCCCCAGTCCTCCTCCATTTGGACAGGTTGTTTTCTCTGTCTGCTACACAGCTGTCATCCTGGAACTTTACTGAATGGGACTTTATTTAACTCCTGTCACTGATTAGGTCCAAGTTGGTTGTGTGTGTGTGTGTGTGTGTGTGTGTGTGTGTGTGTAGCCCAGATACCGATTATGGGTGTTACCAAGGAGATCTTAAACAGCAAAAGGCATTTTCAAGAGCAGAGCTTTACATTTTAGTATGTGAGTTCAACACAGGTTAAGTGTAAATGAGAATCAGCTGTCTTTGGATTAAACATCATTATACAGCTTTTTAAAGAAGATTAAAAAGGAAGTAAAGCAAGGATTCCAAATGCCGTCCTCTTCCCAGAGCAGCCCAGCAGCTTTGCAATCTGGATTTAAATCTCCTCCAGTTGGGTCATCCTGGAATCAAGGCTGTCTTCAGGGGTTGAGGGTTGCATAGTATGATCAGAAATGGTGGATTAAGATTTAGCCCTGGCCTGACCGCAGTGGCTCAGTGGTTGAGTGTCGATCTATGAACCAGGAGGTCACGGTTTGATTCCCGGTCAGGGCACATGCCTGGGTTGCGTGCGGGCTCAATCCCGGATCGTGCAGGAGGCAGCTGATCAATGATTCTCTCTCATCATTGATGTTTTTATCTCTCCTCCTACTCTCTGAAATCAATAAAGATATTAAAAAAAAATATTTAGCCGTGGTCAGGTGTGGCTCGGTTGTCCTGTGCACCAAAAGGTTGCTGATTCAATTCCTGGTCAGGGCACATGCCCGGTTTGAGGCTCAATCCCTGGCATGCAGGAGGCAGCCAATGGATGTTTCACTCTAACATCAGTGTTTTTCTCTCCCTCTCCCTTCCTCTCTCTCTCAAAATTAATTTAAAAAATCTTTTTTAAAAAAGGATTTAACCCACGTTGAGTTGAAATCTTGCTTTGGCCCCTGTTAGCTAGTTGATCTCCTTTATAATACAGACAATAAGCTCAGACTTCCTGGAATATTGGGAAGGTTAAATAAATCAAAGGATAGGAAGGCACATTGAAAAACAGATGTTTTGAATGGATAGGTTATCATTATGAAGTTGTAATCAGATGCTGGATCTTGCTACAGGAGCAAAGGCTGAAAGTGAGAAAATTTGCATTGGCGTTTACTGCACAATGAAATAAAGTTACAGTAAATTGGACACATAATAATGTGAGCCAGGAATCACCAACTCCAATGCCAGTGGGGACAGGCTGGTGAAGTGGAATGAACTGGGCCATGTGGGTGCCCTAAATAGAGACCCACCCAAGGGTCAAGGCTGCACTCCCCTCCAGCAGATGTTGCCCTGCGGGAATGAGGTCTTCTGCTTTTTCAAGCTTAAAATTGGAACTTTTATGTGAAACCAGCTAATTATTACATGCCATTTTTAACATTGGGCACGCTAAGTAAAGCATATATGCAGCTCACCAATTTAAGGCCTCTGCTTTATGTGTGGGGATTAAGTGTAAATTGTAAGCAGTTCATAAAAATTATTCTGCGTATTGCATTTGCACAGCATTTGTCTTCTAGATTTTGGATCTCAAATGCTCTACCCCCGAACTGCACCCCCTTGTGACATCAATACACTCGAACGATGTTCCCGGATTCCTTTTGTGCAAGGGAATTGAGAATAATGTTGAGCGGGACATGGCCAGAAAGGTGTCTTACAGAACACAGTGAGAAACTTCCTTCTAGGTTAATATTTATCCAAGAATCTCCACTTTGGGAGCATGTGGTTTTGCCGCTTACCAGTTCACCTTACCCAACCCTCAGGCTGCATCCATCTTATCCGCAGGATTCCATGGAGAAAAATCTCATTGAACGCTTTCCTTATGAAGTCCTGTATGCCAGGAACACCACCTTTCCCCAAACGGCCACTCTTACTTTTGAAGTAAATAGGAAGCTAGTTGGATGTCACTTTTTAAAGAAGTGAAGCTGTATGATCCCCACTTCCTACACTCTATGTTCATCACGTTCTTTTTTTTAAAAAAAAAGATTTGTATTGATTTTTGCGAGAGAGAGAGAGAGAGAGAGAGATCAGTTGGCTGCCCCCTGCACACCCCTATCGGGGTGCAGGCATGTGCCCTAACTGGGAATCAAACCGGCAACCTTTTGGTGCATAGGATGACTCTCAATCAACTGAGCCACACCGGCCAGAGCTCATCAGGTTCTTTAATAGTAGCGCATTTGTGTGCTTTCTCTGCAGAACACTTTCGTCTGCATTCTCATTACTTCCTACAGTAGTCCTGCAAAATAAATAAGTCTTCCAGATTTTTGGCCAGGGTGCGCTTCAGGTTCACAATCTGTGGTTTTCCTTTACCCATGATGTTTATTCTCTCTTCTCCTTTTTAACTACCACTGGCCCAGCTTCTCAGAGGAGCTGACTTTGTTAACACAGGCCTCTCCAGCTAGCGAGAATCTAGGTAGTAGAAGGGATGGTCAGTGCAGACTTGAGTAATGAAAGGACAGCTGATGAGGGGGTGGGCAGGGCTGTCTTTCTGCAGTATTTTGAAATTAGCTTCACTCATCTTCTTTTTAGCCCGTCTCCTTTTTACCTCCCGCTGTCCTCTGCCCCCAAGAGCCCGATGTCTTCTGACTGGTGTGCAGAGAGTCCCTGCTGCTGCCCCGCAGGAAGATCAGCCCAAACCCCTGGCTACTATTTGCTTCTTTCACCTCCCATAGCTGCGCTCCTCCCAGCCCTCCATCAGGTCACCCATCCACCTTCCGAGGTTATAATAGACACTTCTCCTGGCTGCCTGAGGTGGGAAGATGGGCAAACATGTTTAAGAGCAGAGCTTCTCATTACCTAGAAGCATGTTCCCAGGAACATGTGGGATGCTGTTCGTAATAAAGGGGGAGGGGGCACAAATCATGGCTCCTTAGAATTTGCAGGTTTAACACGGTCCCAATTTTTTGAGAGCTTTAAGTGAACCCAAACGTTCCTGACAGGTAGCAATTTGCAGTTTTTCTGAGACGCAGAATTGAATTGCAGCCCTGTTGTAACTTTTAACTAATTAAAATTTTCTTTGTGAAAAATGGCCCTTTTGGAAAGAAAATCAGCTGCTAGTATTAATGATGGTAGGAAAGAAAAAGCAAAGATGTCCAAAGAAGAGAGAGGTCTCAGCCCAAAAAAAAGGAGTTTTGGATAAATGAAGGACTGGATGATGAATTTTGCTATGCTGGGAATAAGTTTTTTCTCGGGAAGCAAGAAAGTTCATGAATATTTTAGCAGTTGCTTGAGCCAGGACAAAATTTTTTCCTGTGGGATAGAGATTTGGAGAAGGTTGAAAAGGGGGCTCACTTGCAGTGGGAGGTGAGACATTAAAAAACCACAAAGAAACAGGCAGCAGCCTCTACAGCCCTTTCTGCACTGACGGGCGTGGGCATTTATGGAGCTGTCCGGACGACCTCTGGAATGTCAGGGCTCTGTCGCACCACTGTCGTTGGACGTGTTCGGGCAGGTGCTGCAGGGCCAGCTGTCACGGGTACTGTGCAGGAGATTCCTGCACTTGGTTCCTGGGAGGCCTAATCCTTTGACGTTTCAATTTCCATATCGCTTCCTTACCTTGCCATCCTCCCTTCTGCGTGTGTGCTAGTGCCAGCTTCTTAACAGCCAGAGGCAATCAGCGTTGGACTGAAAGAAGCAGAGTTGTGGTTGGTTAGCCCTTGCACCTGAATACACTGGCCGCTCCCAGGGCCCTGGGCCAAACTTCAAAGCCAGTAGTTACTTTGCTTTCCCATCTCTGATTTAGACTCTCCTCCCACGGCCCCGCCTCCGTCCTCTGATGGCCCCAAATTGCCACCTGGACCTGTCTCCCAGCTCTGTAAAAACCCCAGCTCCTGCCTGCCTTACTCGGGCAGTCTTTGATAGTGATGAGACTTGGGCAGAGGAAGGAAATTTACACTTGAAGTGTGAGGGAGGCTTGGTCTTTGAATGTTGGCATTTATAAATCAACCGAGGCTTGGTGGTTGCCAGGGGCTGGGGGGGTGGGTGTGGGCATGGTGTGTTAATGTTGAAGGGGAACAGAGTTTCAGGTTGGGGAGATGAAAAAATTCTGGAGACGGATGGTAGTGGTGGTTGCAGAGTAATGGGAATGTCTTTAATGCCACAGAATTATATGCTTCAAAATGGTTAAAATTTTATGGTATGTATATTTTACCAAGATTTAAAAAAAGAATTAAAAAAAAATCAAATGAGACGTTCACAAAGAATATTAGACAAGTAATATAGGAGCTTTTAGAAAATTTGGACAATACAGAGAAGCCCAAGGAATTAGGAATCCTAAACTCCCAACTGCTAACATTTTGCATTTTATTGTATTTGTATATCATTCCAGCCTTTTTTTCTGTGCAAATCTAATTTTTATGCAAAAAGGGGACTAAACTATACATTCTGCTTTGTAGTTTTCACTTACTATATCATGAAATTCTCCTATGTCATCAAATATTCATCAACACATCATTGGTTTTAACAGTTGTTTGAGATTCCATCATTCCTGACGCCCAGACAAGGCTCTCTTCTTCACATTGTAGGCACTGTCATGGTAACCTACATATTTATTTTGTACCACTTATCAGAGTTTATAACATATGTTTTGGGGAGCATTTGATATCTGTCTCCTTAGAAGAGTGTAATTACATGAGGATGAGGACTGTGTGTCGTTAGCTCACTGTTTTGTCCCCCTTGCCTAACACTGTGCCTGGCATGTTGTAGGTCTGCAAACAAAAAGTGAATGAATGGCCCTGGACAGTGTGGTTGAGTTGGTTGGAGCGTCGTCCCATGCACCAAAAGGTCGCAAAGTCTGAGCCCAGTGTCTTTTTTGGGCAGGTGGTAATTTGGTAAGAACGTATGGATATTCTGAGATTATTACTATATTTAAGTATTTTACTTCTTAATTAATTTTATTGGTCTTTTACATTTTCCCCAAGAGTATCCATTTCACCCAAATGAGCTTTTAATTGGTGGGATTCTGAGGAGTTTTTGAGCGTAGTTCTCAGCCTTACCCAGTCTGTGAAGGAATAAATAGCATTGCCGTCACCGGTTGAGTCAGAGGCCTCCAATGACGAGGACACTGATTTCTGGGAGAGGGAAGCGTGGGGTGGGGATGTATTAAGCACACTCCACACAGGAACCTGGACTCTCTTGGAGGAAGTTGTAAAGGCAGTTATTTAAGGAACATTATTGAGCTGCTGGCCAGTCTCACTCACCTGTCCATGAAGAGAACCAGTACCTACCTGGGTCTTGGAGGATTAAATGAAATGGTGCATGTAAGAGTTTTAGGTCTCACTAGATGGCTGTTTTCATGACTCTTCTGTGCTGGACACTGTAATAGTACCCACTGAGGACATAAACTAGACAAGTAAGACCAGGGGCCTTTGAGGGGCTGTTGTGAGTAGGGAAGACAGAAGATAAAGAAATAGAAGAGAATAAAAGCCTGTGGATGGAGAAGGGAATGTCTCCCTGTCTGAGGAGGAAGCCTCACTGCTGATGAGACATTTGCAGCTGCTTGCTAAGGAAGGGTGAGCAGTGGCTGTAGGAGGGGAAAGGCCAGAAGGGCAGTTCCAAACGGAAGAACTAACCTGTGTGCTGGGCGAAGGGGGTCAGAGCATGGCATGTTCCAGGGCAGCAAAGAGTACTAGTCATTTTTCGTAGCTGAAGTGATGCTGGTGGAAGCTGGAAAGGCAGGTTGGGGCTAGATGGTCCAAACGGAAGAACTAACCTGTGTGCTGGGCGAAGGGGTCAGAGATGGCATGTTCCAGGGCAGCAAAGAATACTAGTCATTTTTCGCAGCTGCAGTGATGCTGGTGGAAGCTGGAAAGGCAGGGTGGGGCTAGATGGCGAAGGCCAAAAGAGCTTATACTCATTCCTAATGGCAGTTGGGAGCCACTGAGAGATTTATTAAAGCAGAGAAATGGTGTGATCACAATAATGGTTTAGAAAGACTGAGGATGAGAGAGACTCAAGGGAGGGAACAGTTAGTGGGTGGTTGTGGTTTGTAAGGTGAGAAACAAAGAAGTCCTGTATTGGGGTGGGAGGGCGTTAGTGGCAGCTAGGAAGCTAAAACAGGAGAAACCTGGAGGAACTTGCGACCTGAGTGACACGAGTCGAAGTGGGAAGAGGGAAGAGATGAGCATAACTCAGGCTTCCAGCCCAGGCTGCTGGAAGTCACACACAGCCCCTGGTAAGAACCGAGAGTGGGTTCCATCTCGCCTTCTTTCACCTTCTCACATCTGTCTCTCTTGCTCTTACCCCAAACTTGAAGGCCCACACCCGAGAGCTAACTGGGTCTTTTGGAAGGTACCCCTAGATTTTATTTGTGGCCCTATCTCATTTATGACTAGTGATCCTAACACTTGGAATTCATGTCCATGATTACAGGGTTAACCTATTTCTTTTTACCAATAGGGTCACAGATAGCCCCTAATATGGGTTGACTAGAGTTATGTCCTTTGCCCAGCACACTACTGGGGGTTTGAAGCAGGGGACTGGGTTAAAGAAACACAGAGGAGGTTTGGGGAAGCAATAACCTAGTTTGACATGTTGAATTTGAGGTCCCCTTGGGATAACTAGGTGGAGACAGTAGACAGATAGAGCCCAGAAGAGAGGTTGGGTGGGGAATGAATGAGGACTCCTTAGCATACCAGGCATTATCTGTGGGGGAGGAGGAGAAAGCCACAGGTGGAACCAGCAGGCTGGCATTTAGGGGGCTGGCAGAGGGGCTGGTGTAAGAGACCAAGAGGACAAATCATGGGAGCGGAAGAGCCAGGAGAGGTGAGGGAAGAGTTTTAAGAGGAGATAGATGGCAGAGGGGCCTGAAAACCAGGCAGTGGATTTGCCATTAGAAGCCTCGGTGACCTTGCTGAGACTGGGCTCTGCACAATTGCAAGGGCAGAAGCCGTCCTACAGGCATCAGGAAGAGGTGCTGAGGCAAGAAGTTAGGTGCTGAGCATAGAAAGAAAGCGGTTGCTTGAAGATAACTATTTTTTGGGGGGAGGGGGTGCTAAAGATCTGACTCTGTAGGTTGAGGAGAAAGAGGGAGCAGTAAGTCACTGTTCTAGATGCTGTATATATGTGGTCCCGCTCAACTGTTCTAGATGCTTTATATATGTGGTCCCGCTCAACCATTACTACAAATCTGTGAGACAGATGCTCTTCTCTGTGTTTTATGGATGAGTGGCAGATTTGGGGTAACAACAGGAGCACAGGTGGAAGAGTGGGTGGTGGGAAAATAACTTCTGAGACTGGGGGGAAGGAGATGAGGAGGGAAAAAGAGGAGGGAGGGGCTGAACAGTCCTTCCTGGATGCCCCCTGTTTTCTTGGTGAAGATGAGACAAGCTTGTTGAGAGTGAATGGCTATTGGGGTCGAAGACCCAGTAACCTTTGGAAACACTGCTGTGGGCACCAGTGAGGGGGCTGAAAGAGAATTACCGAAAGGACTTCTGGACTTCTTGGCAGGCGAGGAAATAGAGACTAGATTAGTGAGGCAGTGCCAGTCAAGGACTAGTTGAGAATGTAGTAGATGCTGCCAACGAGAGTATAAGTAATGAGACTGATCCTGGGGTCCAGGCAGGACAGTAAGTGAATCTGGATAAGGATGGAGAGCCTGGGAGGGCATCGCAGATCCAGCAGGAGCTGGTGAGGGCTGGTCATGTGGGGAGGGAGCTGGACACTGGGAGTGAGAATGGTGGAGGAACTGGGATGAGAGACTCTGCCATGCCCAGGCAGGCTAGGCATGCACCAAGGCCAAGGGGTTTGCACAGGCGCTGCTGGGTTGCGAAGTCAGATTCCAGTGAAGGGCCTGGGTATTCTTAAGTGCACCTGGCCGAGCAGATAGCCATGTGGGCCTCTGAACAGTCACAAGATGTTGCCAGATTCCCCAAAGACAAAGACATAGCTGACGGGGAGAGAGGAAGGGACAGGAAGCAGGATTTCTAAGTTTGAAAATTTGCACTTGGGGGTATTTGGGTGTTAAAGATTTCGGATGTTGCCATGCTAGAGTGAGTTGTAGGCGAAGGTCCTTAGCATGGAGGAAGTTATGGAACTGGGTGAGCAACCTGGATGGGTGATGACAATACCAAGAATGCTAATAGGACCTGAGGCAGAGAGAGGCGGAGTCCATTTTTTTCCACGGCCTGGAGGTTAGTGAATATCACTCTGTAGGATGAGCAGAGGGAAGTACTGTAGTGGATGAGCTCAACCACCGGTGTGGTCTGCCAAGAGTGACTTCCATTTTTTTCCACGGCCTGGAGGTTAGTGAATATCAGTCTGTAGGATGAGCAGAGGAAGTACTGTAGTGGATGAGCTCACCCACCGGTGTGGTCTGCCAAGAGTGACCGGCCTGTGTCTCCAGGTGTTTTCTATCAGGGCTGCTTCGCATCTAGGTGGATTTTCTGGGTTCCTTTCCACTGTTGCTTGCCTCCAGAGCCATGTACTACCTCATAAATGTTGATGGATGCCGTTCTCTTTCTCATTTGAGGGCCAAATGAGACGAATGCCTGGATTTCAATGAGTAAGGCCCGAGGGGACACAGATTCTGTAACCCTCCATAAAAGTAGGTATAAAGAAAGTGATTTGATTTCACAAAACTGGCTGCATTCATTTTAAGTCCCAATCATGCTGAGATCATAGAGCTTTTTCATCGCTGTTATGATGCATTTAATAGCATCTTAGAATTAAGGAATTTTCATACTCTATTGACAGAACCTGGTAGCAAAGGCTGTTTCATTGGAATAATCATCTCAGAACTGTTTCAAATAAGGACAGAGGCTGTGCACACTTAATTTAACTTACTTTGTTACCCAAGTCCTTCAATTCACCAAGGGTTCAACCAAACCCTTTTTAAGTCAAGAAACTAAAACAGAAGGTGGCTAGAATCGTAGTGAATTGTTGACACAGTCGCCAAAATGAAGACGGGAATTACGGGCCCCTGAGTCCGGTTCACAAAGGAAATAAAAGGCTGGAACGAAACTCCCCATGCATGTTGCACTCCTCCAGTTCCCTTTCGGATCCTCCTTCCTTTGCCTGCGAACTGCATGTTGCAGAGGAAAATAGCCTTAATCAAGACCAGACCCCGCTGGGCCCGGGTTCTGTGGCTCTGTTTCTGGCGCAGAGGACCAGGCCTCGCACAGCCTCATTTGTCATTCGGTGATTCCAGATGGGAAGAGCTCTGTTGTCTTGGACGAGGTGATGCTGAATGTTCTGGGGTTTTTGTTTCTGTTTTGGGTATTTCTAGTAGGATAATGTTATGCATTATTTTCTGATGTAGACACAAAACTTTGCTTTTTAAATGAAGCTGCTATTTTATTTATTCCACAAACACTTAATGAGTTTCTGTTTTGTTCCCTGTACTGGGCCATGTGACTCCCATAAAGTAGGAGGTCAGTAAACGTTTTATTATTATCCGTTAGGGGCTCTTGTCCACAAAACTGACTACAAAACCCATTCGTTTGCTTCACGACCCTGCTGTTTCCTTTGCTTTGAATGCTCTTCCTACCCCTCTCCCCTCTCCTCGCCCTCAGAGACTCGGGTTGCCATCACCTGCTCTGAGCAGCCTTCCCAGAGAGCCGCTCCTTCCATTGCTCCTGTGATGTACGGTGTAGGCGCCTCTGTAGGTCTGAAAGCTGGGCTTACCTCTAGGAGGTTGGATCAGGAAGGAACATCTGCCTGGGGTAGATTGTCTGAATTGGGCCGAGATGGTGAAGTGGGTCTGAGCCAAGTCCTTGAGGGAATGGCCCAGAAGTACCAATGCTAAGTTCAAGGAGTCGGCATGAAATAAAAAAATGGGACTTGATTCGGCCAGTGTAGCTCATTGGGTTGAGCATCATCCCATGCACCAAGAGGTCGCCGGATCGATTTCCAGTCAGGGCATATGCCAGGGGTATCTGGCTCAATCCCCAGGCGGGTGCGGGGGTGGGATGCAGAAGGCAGTAGATCGATGTTTCTCTCTCATTGATGTTTCTATTTCTCCCTCTCCCTTCCTCTCTAAAACCAATAAAAAACAAACACAAACAATATCTTCCTTCAACTTGGTTAGGAAATTTCTAAGAAAGGGATCTAATATACAGCATGTTGACTACAGTTAATAATATTGTATTGAAAACTTGAAATTTACTAAGAGAGATCTGTTTTGGAGTTTCTTTGTTTTTTGGAGGCATTGGCTGGGATTCAAACTGAGAGAAATCTTAAATGTTCTCACCACATATACATAAAAAATGGTTGCTATCTGAAGTGATGGATGTGCTAATTAGCTTGATTGTGTTCATCATGTCACAATGTATATGTACATCAAATCACCACATGGTACACCTTCAACTAGACACTATATACAACTTGATGTTAGTCATACCTCACTGAAGTTGGAGAAAAAGAAAGAATAAATAGTGAAACACGAAGGAAGGAAGGAAAGAAGGAAGGAAATTCCTTAGGAAGAAGAGGTTAAGCTGGTGATTAACCTAGAGCAGTGATGGCGAACCTGTGACACGTGTGTCAGAGGTGACACGCGAACTCATTTTTGTTGGTTGATTTTTCTTTGTTAAATGGCATTTAAATATATAAAATAAATATCAAAAATATAAATCTTTGTTTTACTATGGTTGCAAATATCAAAAAATTTCTATATGTGACACAGCACCAGAGTTAAGTTAGGGTTTTCAAAATGCTGACACGCCGAGCTCAAAAGGTTCGCCATCACTGACCTAGAGGCTCATTGGTTGCTATATCTTATGAGCATAACTGTTATGTTAAGGTTCTCGATTCTTTGTGATAGTTTCACAACTCCAAGATCACTGCTCCATCTTTTCTTCTTTTCATGCCCCCATTTGCCCATAACACTGACCTCTGAGCTGCAGGGATCCCTGGAATCTCCCCAAACACTTAGAACTTGGATCCCTTGGATATTTACAGTCAGTAGCTAATCCAGCTGGGGTGCGATTTCGCATTTCACCAGGAGGGACCATCACATAACTACATCCTGAAATCTTCATTTTAAAGTTTGGGAATCTATTTATTTTCATTCCCTACTTTTTTAGTTAAGTAAATTTCGAATTTAATATATTAAGTTTACTTAAAACAAGGGCTTTGACCTGTAATCACTTCCAAAAGCCTCCTGGAAGGGAAAGCTATGTTTAAAATCATTTCATTTTCAGCAGGATGAAGGAGAAAAGAATAAAGTGGATCCTGACCACAGGAACCCGAGAGCACATCCCTGCTCGCGGTTTTTCCCATGTGATACTGGGCTCTCTGGAAGACGCAATTTTCTCCTTCCATTTCTGCTGTCGACATGCCAGGATTTCCAGCAAAGTGGCCCCAGTGTTTTGCTGGAGGTTACTTTTCATTGGAAGCAATTCAAATAAAATCATCATCCCGTCTCTCCCCTTTCATTTGACATTTGACTAAAACAATGCTTTGGCAGCTAGACAGGAGCTCTTAAGAGCTTCAGTATTTTTCTGCCAATCTTTGCCTTTCAAGAAGTGCCTTTTCAAAATGTGGTTTAAAACTGAGCGTAGAAATAAAAACATGGGACTGATTGCTTGGAGACCAGAACTCCGGGGACAAAGGGAAAAGACCTTGGGGGGAGCCCTGGCAGTGCCAGCTGTGCCAGCTGTGCCCGCTGCCTGTGGTCACCCTGCTAGCGCTGTGCTTCCCGGCCTCTGAGAGCCGTCACCCTCGCTTTGTAGGGTCTGCTGTTGTGTCTGCGCCAAGTTTCCAGCTCCAGGGCATTCTTGTTATGTTCTTTCTCTGTTCCTGCACCAAAGCTGGTGAGCATGACACTATGTACTAATTATTTCTCACTTTTATTCCTTTCTTTGCAGCAATTTCTGGAGGTTATCCTGAATTTTACTCTTTCTGTGCTCCGAAGGCTCTAATCATAGTCCCACGTATGCTCAACGATAAGATCCCATTTTTCTAATACAAGTTCCTTTCTGCCACCCCTCCCCCTTTAGCATTTTTATTCATCCTCTTGTCTTTCTTCCCTCTACCTCCATTCTTGATTCCACGAACTTATCAGTTCCTCTGGGAGGTCCTGATTCCCTAAATATGGCTCAGGAACGCCTCCCATGTGCTTAACAGGATCGTAATACACTCTCTATTCACTTGCATGTTGAGTTAATTACCTCACTCCTGTGAGCTCCTCCAGGGTTAGAAGCAAGTCTTTATTAATTATCTTTGTCTGCTTCGAGTCCAAGGCTGACACCAGGTAGCACCTAATGAATATTTGTTGAATTGTACAGATTCCTGTCTCCCCTGGGAATCTTGCTTGCTACATCAATTGCCTGTGTGTTTGTTTTCAAACTATCCTCTACTGTCTCATCGTCTAACTTCCTCCTCAAAAAGTCTTCCTTCTCTGTTAATGATCCCTTAAAAGCTCTTATCCCATCACTCTCCTTCTCTTTTTTAAAAAAATATATATTTTAATTTTTTATTGATTTCAGAGAGGAAGGGAGAAGGAGAGAGAGGTAGAAACATAAATGAGAATCATTGATGGGCTGCCTCCTGCACGCCCCACACTGGGGATCGAACTTGCAACCCTGGTATGTGCCCTGACTGGGAATTGAACTGAGACCTCCTGGTTCATGAGTTGACACTCAATCACTGAGCCACACTCATCCTCTCCACGGTTTTTCCCCTGACTTACAGTCTGGTTGGATATACCCTCGTGATTTTCCTGAGCACTTGGCCCATTCTTCCATGAAAAGGCTTAAAACAGGTTCCTGTAATCATTGTTTTGCATGTTTCAGTCTCTCATTAGACTGTCTACTTCTGGAAGGCAAGGAGTCTGTATCTGTAGATCTCAACCTGTGGCAGGTACTCAAGAAATGTTTGCTAAATAAACAAACATTTGTAAGGGATTTGTTAAATACACTCCCTACAAAGAATCTTTGCTTATCATGGTGGAGGCACATTGATTGTTATTTTTGAACTATCCCACTTACACAGACATTAATTTGTACCATCATGTTCAAATACCAAGAACACATAGAATGCAGTTAAAATCTTCCCAGAATTTGGGAGGACACACCTTTTTAAAAAATCCTTACCCGGGGATATTTTTTCCATTGATTTTTAGAGAGAGTGGAAGGGTGGGAGTGAGGAGAGAGAGAGAGAGAGAGAGAGAGAGAGAAGCATCCATGTGAGAGAGACACATTGATTGGGACCAGGGATTGAACCTGCAACCCTTGACCTGGAATCAAACCTAAGACCCTCTTGCGTGTGGGCTGATGCTCTGTCTTCTGACCCACACCAGCCAGGGTGGGACACACCATTTGAATTAGAGTTAATGTTCTTGCCATAATGTAAGTGACTTTATGCCAGTGGCAGTGAAAAGAGATGTCATTTTTTAATGTTTTATTTTCCTACGTCATTTTTCTCTGTTCTTTTACTGGGAAGGATAAGAAGGAGGAGGTGCCAGGAGAGAATAGTTATCTGTGAGGACATCTGCCATTTGTTCATTCCCGGGGACTTAGTGGGTAGTTGGAAAACCTGCCACGCTTTTTAATTAATTTATTTATTTTTTGGTCTTGTGTTGGCCACAGTCTCTCTGAGAAATTGACCCAACCTCTTCTCTTTGCCCGTCCAGCTGGCTGTTGTGTTGAAGAGTCTCTGCTGTGGCAGGGCAAGGGCCAAAATCTTCCTCTGTAATCAGTTCTGTTTAGAAATAGCGAAGCCAAAGCCTCTTTTACTAGAGGCAGAGAGGGTTGCTGGACTCTGGGAAGCTGGCAAGCATGTGGGCGAGTCAAACAAAATGAGGAGCCGGGCCTTTCCGCAGCTCCATCTCGATGGGTTAGGTCATCGGGTGCTGGCAGGGGTTCGGGCAACATAGCTGTTTGCTCTTCTAAATTCTCACAAGTTCAGGGGAAAGATTTTTGGTGACTGTTAATTTTTCTGTCTGACTTCGCCTTTTTGAAAGGAAGTGAACATACATTTGTGTACAGGAAATTAAGCTAGATTTGGTTGGTGAATATAAAAGAGATGACTCCAATATAAAAGTTCTATGTGGTTCAAAACACCAGAAACCAGATCAGATGACAAACCATAGCCTGGGGGAGTACTTCTAACACCTACGACAGAGAAAAGGGCCAGCATTTTAATGCATAAAAGGCTCTTAAAATCGATTTGAGTAAAGGATTTAAAGAGAGAAAGAAATATAAACATGTTTATAAACATGAAAAGATACCTAGTTCCACTTATAATGACAGAAGTGCAACTGATGAGACGTGACATGTCACTATTAGGCTGGCAAGAAGGACATTTGGTGACATACAGAGTTGGCCAGGGTGTGGAGAAGCAGGCACTCACACGTGGGTAGAGGGAGTGTAAACACACCCAGTTCTCTGGCAATGCCACTCAAAATTAGAATGTATATAATCTTTCACCTGTCAATTCAATTTTAGGAATTTACCCAACAGAATTTACAAATATAAACGAAGGTGTCTACACAAAGATATTTAATTCATTACAGTAGTATTTGCAGTTAAAATGTGAAACAAGCCCTGGCCGGGTGGCTTAGTTGGTTGGAGTGTCGTCTCATAAACCAAAATTTGTGGGTTTGATTCCCGGTCAGGGCACATACCTAGGTTCCGTGTTCGATCCCCGGGCAAGGCGAGCATGGGAGGCAACCATTCAATGTTTCTCTCACATTGATGTTTCTCTCCCTTTCTCTCTAAAATCAATGAAAACATATCCTAGGGTGAGGATTTAAAAAAAAAAAAGTGAAACAATATAAGTGCCTAGGAGTAAAAGACTGATTAAAGACATTGAAAAGATTTGTAGTTTGTGCTGTGTATGATGTATTTATATTTAGCTTCAGTGCCCAATATCAGTTTATTGTCTCTCAACTCCACATTCACCCTTCATTGCCTAAGCTATGAAAATGGATCTGTTCCTTTGAAATATTTTTCCTTTCCCAGCTGAGAGTTGAATAAATTGATAAGTGGCCCAGAGTTTTAAAAGCAGGGGAGTAGGAAGAGATGATATTTATGCTTTCATGAATATGCACATGTATGGACATCTTATGGAAGCTACTTAAGGAACTATGGAGGGTGTTACCTCTAAGAGTGAGACTGAAATGGTGGGGGGGGGGGACTCAAAGTTGGTGTGTGTGTGGTGTTGTTTTTTTACCATGTACGTGTTTTGTTTTTTATAGTTAAAATATAAAATTTTTGTTAGGCATTAAAGAAAGAAAGAAAAAAAAGAGTTGCCTTAATGGAGAAACAGACTGTTCCTAGCTGGAAATGTGAACTATTGTAAAGATGTCATTTAATCAAATTGAATTTATAGGCTCAGTGCAGTCATGGTAAAGGAAAAATCCCAGGGTGGAGGCAGGGCATGCTTTTTATTGTTAAGAAGCTTAGAGTATATTTTGGGAGACAGAAACATAATGTTCACCAAAAATGCCTTGAACAGTTACAAAGCAATATATCAAGTGCACAGCAATAAAATTGAATACATATGTATGGTGGGAACTTGGAGTCCTTTGAGGGAATAGACAGAATGGAGTTAATCAGCAGAGGATACTGAAAAAAACACACACACACAACAAAAAAACCAAGATAAACTATAACAAGAAGGAATCTTTCTTAAGGTTCGTATTCCCACCCAAAGGCTTCTTCATCTCGGGAGGGAGCTTTCTGTGAGGAGGGAGTTCGTTCTGTGGTGTATTTTGTATTGAGAAAGGCTATCGGCTGTACACCAGTACTTGTTCTGCTGCTGAATAAAGTGGCCCAAATGCCTCCACTTTTTCATTTTTGAGTTTGCAAATGACTGAAAATGAGGTAATCAAGGACAGAAGGGATCGGGTCGACTGTAACAAGGAGTACAATTGCTTGAAGAATCTGGAAACAATACTGACCACATTTGTTGGCATTAATTCATCGAAGCAATAATGCTGTATATGTAGAAAATATGTCTTTTAAAAGTCATCAGCTCTGAGTATTGCAATTGAACTCTAACTTGGAACTGATGATAAATTCTTTTAAAAAAAACCACACAAAGCAGCAGACAGTATCATGCATTGGGAGGTTTAAAAATTCCCATAGCATTTGGAAAACATTTTATCATCTCTCTATGCCAGTTATAAAGATGAGAATTTAAGTCATAGATGGTTTGATTTAGAAGGTGTGACGTGCTGCTCCATCCTAGAACTGGATAGAACTTTTAGTAGGGAAAAAAAACGACTGCTTAAAAACAATTGCTTTTGTAGGTCTTCATGAACTCTTCACTATGAATGGGTGAAATGACTTTTAAGATTGTCTCCTGGCAAATAAATTACCTTTATGTTAGGAGTATCTCATGATGACTTCTAAATGATACCGATAGTGGCTAGAAAGAGATATTAAAGGATATCTCACTTGCTCACTTTTCTTAAGATACATTATTTATTGCATACCATTTCCCATTAGTGTAGTTTGTAAGATAACATCACTCACATTAGTTCTCTAAGACTTGTTTCCGTTGGAACAGAAGTTTATTAAACCTCCATTTTTCATCCCTTGCAGAACTCCGGCAGAAATAAAGAAGTGCTGTCTTTTGTGAATAGTCAAAGGTTGTCATGGTTTTGGTGGCTTTATTCTTTTTCCAATCACTGCAGGTCTGTCAAAATGTTTTATGAGTCTTTATTCTGAAGGCGCACCAGTAACCCCCAGGGAGGACAGTTGTACAATGTTTGGGTGTATGAGCATTTGTAATTTCAAAGTTTGCCATGTTTTATGAGATTAAAGCTGAGAAAACCCAAGCGTGTATGTGTTAGCATTTAATCTGCAACCTAAAAGAAGGTATTGAGATATATTCTTCTCTGGCTAATAGTTGCTAATAGGACAGATTACTGGCAGGGGTTATATTTATTAAAAGTGCTAGTCTGGTTTCCAGGTTTTTAAAACATGAGGATCTCCTTTTAACAGCAAAAGGTTTCATGGCCTCCTTCATATAATAGCAGTTGCACTCTTTTCTTCTTCTTCTTTTTAATTGTTGGCAGTATTACAGATGTCTCCATTTTAGCAGTGGTATTTTTGTGTTTGGGGTCTGCAGTCAATGTTTGGTGCTCATGTGGTTGGACGGACCTTTGGAATGACCCGGAGGCCCTCTCCCAGCCCAAGGGCCCATGGTGGGAAGCCACTGCCATGCACTATTCACCCTTAACCATAGCGGCTTCCTTCCAGAGAGGTGGGAGATGGGTTTTAGAAACAGCCAAATTGGACTCTGGAGGAGAAAATTTGGGTCAGAATTGAAATCCTTCTTCCTTTGTAGTACATCCCTACTCTGAGCATGCTCTGTGGACCCACTCAGTTAAGATAATAAAAGTTATGATTTTATTTTGTTTCGGGATGTTCACACCTTTTATGTTGGTACCTAGAGGTACAAAAGCAAGAACGCTTTTGATTAGGGCCACAGGTTTCCAGGGAGAGAGGCTGGGGATACCCTGGAAGGCAGAACAGAGAAATCACAGGTCGGCGGCCAAGCTACCACTGAGCCTGTTGCATCCGACGGCCCGACGGCACTGAGTCCAGCACTGCTGAGGGTCAGCGTTGATGTGCAGTTCAGCCAGAATAAACACAACATAGATATCCAGCTGGTTTCAGAAGAGAACCCACCCTCATTTTTTCCTGCCACCCAGTATATTTTGTGGCCATTTATGAAAGTGGAAATGTCTGGAGATATGCTTATGGCACCTTACAAATACTGCAGATCTGACATCTGAAAAAAGGTCCCATCCCTGGTCAAATTCCTGTCTCTCCCCCAGAACACTGCCATTTTAATGAATGTCTCTGAGTGGGAGAAGAACCTGGTGAACTGTGTGGATGCAGGATTTTTCAAAACTCATTTGGCCACAGAACATCTGCCCGTTTCTTCCTAGTCTTCGTGAAATATCTGGAAACCTTGTGTGGAACACACTTTGGGAAAGGCTGATCTTAGATATAATCTGGATGGACTTAGAAAACCTGATGGCTTAATGGTAAAGTGAGGATGCTGTCGTCAGTGGTCTTCATGACGGCCACCAGGTTGGGGAGTGGTCTGTGTCTCCAGGGAAGGGGGCCAAAGCCAGGAGCCTCAGACGGCATTCGGAAACAAGGGTTTGTTCTTTGCCTACAATTAGTTCTCCGAGACTAAAGCTTTCTTTGGTTTCTTTTCCTATAACGCACTCTTCATAAAATAATGACTACTTAATCAGTACTCAAGGCTTACATTTTTGTCTTCATTACCATAGCTGATTGGGGTGGGGAAAAGCATCTAGCAGCTCTTTTGTTTAGCTATCCAGGAATATTTAGACATCAGCTCTCTTCTCAATCTTAAAATATTGATTCTTTCTAACCACCCAAATTCACAGATAGTTTGTGAAAACTCTTAAAAGAGTCAGAAGGCTGGAGGAAGGGGAACAAGGTAGGCTGGGCGGGTGGATGGGGTGAGGGGGATGTTCTCCATCTTTGTTCATTAGTCCAGAATTTTTTTTTTAATTGTTTGATTCTCTTGGAGACAAAGCTAGTTCTCTTTAGAATCTGCTGACCCGCGATGTCTTCCTGTTTTTAAAGCTATGTCTTTATTTTGGCAAAATATCTATTCAACAAACAGTTTAAACATCACTTGGAAATGATGACGGGATCTTTCTTGGGAAGTAGGTTGATAGCTTCTGACATGGTGACAGCGTTAGGGAATGATGGGTATGCATTTCTTACTGTTTAGATGCCTCCAGGAAGGAAGGACAGCTGTGTGCAAAATGCTTACAGACTGCAGAGAAGAATGCTGTTGATCTGCAAGCATGATCTGTTCTTTACAGGAGCTTTTATAACAGAAATTAGCATTTGCATATCACTGTACAAAACACTTACATATGCAGTACAGCATATGATCCTTACAACAGCCCTGTAATGGGAGCTGTATTGACAGTTTAAAAAAAATCTCCATTTACATTCAGTGAAGCTGAAGTCAAGGTTAAAATTACTTGCCCAGAGCCCTGGCTGGTGTGCTCAGTAGTTAGAGAGCTGGCTGAACACTGAAGGGTCGTGGGTTCAATTCCCGGTCAGGGCACATGCCCAGGTTGTGGGCTCGATCCCCAATGGGGAAGCATGCATGAAGCAAACGATCAATGATTCTCTCTCATTGATGTTTCTCTCTCTCTCCCTCTCCCTTCCTCTCTGAAGTCAATAAAAATATATTTTTAAAAATAAGCTTATGACTTATTTTATACTTTTAATATAATATTTGTGATTTTAATGACACTGCCTTCCAGGAAAGGCTGATCCATTGGCACTCTGCCTGTTTGGGGATGTGTGTTACATCTCTGGTGCTGTGAGTGTGAGAGTATGAGTTTGTGTGTAGCTCACACGTGTGTATATGCTTGTGTGTGACCAGGAGAGAGGAGGAGAGGAAGATGGGAAACAGATTCTCCCAGGGCTTTGCCAAACTGTGTAGGTCCCCACCCTTACAGAGTCTGATTCCTGGAGGGTGGGGAGTACAGATTGGATTCTCCCACTACCTCCCCCTCCCCTTAAAGAAATACCACCGCGTGGGCGAGTCCCTGTTACTGATGGGAATGCATTGAGTCAGAGCAGGGAAAACGGCTAAAAATCATCACACCGCAGAGAAATACTTTATAGCCCTCAGCTGGTAGTCGTGGAAAGGAGACCGTTGGGAAAGGTTTTTCTTTTATGAGCCCTTTCTGATGTGTGCTGTCCCTTCCATTCGTCCCTGGTGGCCGTGTTGTTAATGGGATGGGAGGCAGAGGCGCAGGCTGCCCACAGGTGCCGTTCCCCTCTGCCGATCCCCGCCCCGGCCTGCTCCCCAGCCCTTCTCCAGGCTAACAGTTAAATCGGCAGATGTCGTTAGGCATGTACCGACAGAGTTTGGTCTAATTCAGTCTGATTATTAAAATTCTTGGCAGGAATTCTACATGAATCACCTCCAAAAAAATTTACATTAAAGTTAATGCTACAAGTCTGACTTCAGCCCACAAAACAGCAAACTTGGACTTCGAAGTCTGCAACTGTGGCCTTAACTCCTCCTTGTCCACAGACTAGTGACTTTTTCCCACAAACAAAGGAACACCCGTTTTTATTAAGAACCTGTGTGTGTGGTGGTGGTGGTTGGGGGTGGTCTGCAGGGTCACCGCAGGAGGGAGTTATTCAGATCTTTGAATTAAGACAGATGTCAGGCCCTCTGCCTGTAGGTAGACAACCTGGGTTCAAATCCTGCCAAGCCACCTATGGGTTGTATGACTTCGGGCAGGTTCCTTAGCCCTTCCGAACTTCGTTGTCTCATCCAGAAAACGGGTATAATAAGACCTCACGTTGTTGTTGTTCATACTAAATGAGCCGCATACAAGACTTGTGGCAGAACAGGGTGGGTAAGCACCCAGAACTGCTAGCTGCTTTTGTTGCTGCTGTTATGATGGTCATTCCTCGTGCTGCACTATTTTGAAGAGCAGCAAGTTCTGTTAACATGATCGGGCACAAGCAGATAGTGACACTTGTCTCTGTGTCACTTCCCTCCATCCCCTCCCTCACTTCTTTGTAAGTAGTTCCGGGGCATTAATGACACGTGACTTTCAATAACCTTCTCTGCACCCCTTTTGGGGGATGGAGCAGGGTAAGGCGGCCCAGGGGCAGCATCTTTCTCATCACTGCTCTCTCCCTGACCCCCCGCGCCTGCCTCCATCTAGGGGTGCTCTGGACCTTCACCGTGATTTTCCAGGCTCAAAGACATTGTGATGCCTTTTACATGAAGATCGTAGGTCTCAGAGGTTGATACTGGGAGTTAAATTTTCTTCTCTGTTATCTTTGCAGATTCTAGGGATGGTAGAGCTAACGTTGACATGTCTGGGATGGATGATATTCTGTTCTTTGTATGTGTGGGAACAGTGAGTAATAGGTAAGATTGGTGAGAGGTGGTGGACAACAGTAATACTTTCCAACTTGGTCTCAGGTTCAATCTTGACTCCCGAGCTGGAGCAAACAGCCTGGGGATATTTTTGGGAGATGACCACGGAGGGCTGGAAGCGCCGACTGGTTTCGCGGTCCAGCTGACCCACAGATGGAACCGCCTCAGGCTATGTTATGACAGCAAGTTGAGGGGAACTTTCATGATGAGTGTTTACAGGACAAATTCCAGTTGATTCCGACTGAGCTAACATTTATTGGCTGCCTGCAACTCGCCAGGCATTGTGCTGGTTTTAACCAATGGAGTGTCCTTTGGTCCGATGACTGTTCTCTGAGGTAGGTACCAACGAGGAAGCTGAGGTCAGGGCAGTTAAGTACTTGCATCACATTGAGTCTGGGCAGCGCTGGGAGGTGAAACCGGGTCTCCTGTTTCCCAGGCTGGGGATCTTCCCTGCCATAACCTACAGAGAGGAAAAGAGCTAACCTTGGGTAAGCGTCCACTTCTGTGCCAGGTACTGTTATTCCATTTAACTTAGCGATCGGCCGCCCTCCCGCCAAGCCCCAAATGTGGAGAGGCTAAGTGGACGCAGATTAGAATGCGCGTCTGTCTCGAAGAAGACGCTTGTCCCCCTGAACCACCCTAGAAGATGCTTTCTAGCCCAACAGATCGGGTTATTCTTAACATCTGTGTAGCACAATCCCGAGCTTTTGAATATGACAGACCTTTCTTTCCTTGAAAAGAGAAGAGGCAGACATTTTTGGCCCCCTTCTTTGTAGGCGTTAGCTTTTGAGTGATTTTTGGCCGTGCTAATAAAGTGCTAAAGTTTAGACCCAGTCCCAGTGGTAAAAATGTGAAAAATTAATGTCATTCACTTTTCTTCTCCTTGAACTAGCAAATCCCTTTTGCCTGTAAATAAACTCACCACCTCCCCCTTCCCGCCCGGGGAGGACCCTCAGTGCTAGCCACCATTTGCCAGCAGCCTTCTGCGAGGAAAGAGGTTTCCCCCTGCCCTTTGTGCCGGACTTGCGCCTGTTTGACTCCACAAGAGGCAGCGACATGTGATGGGGGAGAGCCTGGGTTTTGGAGCCAGATGCCTGGTCCAGTTTACTGGCTTTGTGATTTGAGCAAGTCATTTTTTTAAAAAAATTGGCTTTAGAGAAAGAGGAAGGCAGGGCAGGAAGGAGAAAGGGAGGGAAGGTCAGAGGGAAGAGGGGAGGAGACAGGAGGAGGGAGGGACAGACAGACATTGATTTGCTGTCCCACTTGCTTACGCATTCATTGGTTGGTTCTTGTATGTGCCCTGACAGGGGGATGGAACCCGCAGCACTGGCTTATCAAGACAGTGCTCTAACCACTGAGATACCCGGCCAGGGCTACACGTCACCATTTCTGAGCCTCGGTTTCCCCATCTGTAAAATGCCTGTGTCTCTTCATAAGCATTTTGGCTACTATCCTTAGTAAAATTTTAGTGTTAAAAACTACAGCTTGAGGAAAATAATTGAACAAAACCCTCTGGTTTTCTGTCTGTAAGATTTATGAAGTGGGCGGGACCCTCCCTTCAAGGAGCTTCCTGTCTGCCAGGAGAGAACCCTTGTACTGACCTCCAGGGCAGAGAGCAGGGTGCCCGGAGAAAGGAGGGAAGTGCTCAGTTTGCTCAGTTTTGTTTTTTGAGGCTCGGTGCTAATCCCGATCGTTACAATGAACAAAAAAGCAGACTTTGCCCTTTAGTAGCTCAGTCTCCCTGGGGAGAGGTCAGCTATATCTTCTTTTTAAATATACTTTTTATTGATTTCAGAGCGGAAGGGAGAGAGAGAGAGAAACATCAGTGATGAGAGAGAATCACTGATTGGCTGCCTCCTGCACGCCCCTTACTGAGGATTGAGCCCGCAACCTGGGCATGTGCTCTTGACTGGAATTGAACCTGGGACCCTTCAGTTTGCAGGCCGACGCTCTAGCCACTGAACCAAACTGGCTATGGCAGCTGTATTTTTTTTTACAGCTATTGTTAATACCTGCCATTTTTTTGTTTATTATTTATTGCTTACTCTATCACTAGACTGTAAGCCCATGAGAGCAGGAACCCATGTGTCTTATTCATGATCAGATTTCTTGTACCCAGCACCTCAGTATTAAGTGAATAAGGTAAGTAAGAACAGTTATGATAAGAAGAAACGCACGCACAGGGCAGGGTGGGCACACAGAGGAGGAATCCCAGCCCTGCCCTTTTTTTGGGGGCGGGGGCAAGGTTGAGGGAGGAGCGTCAGAGTAGTTTTCCAGAGGGGTGACATCCAAACTGGTTCCTGACAGCAGAGTAGAAGTTAGATTAAAAATGGGACCAAAAGTGTTGCAGGCAGTAGAACGTGGAGGGAAATTTGTTCCCCAAATTGCACAATGCACAGGACTAGGACCGTGGTTTACAACAGGGTCAGCTTTGCCCCTAAGGCGATGTTTGCCACCAGTAGGAGGAGTGCTCTCAACATCCTGCAGTGCACTGGGCAGCCCCCCACCACGAAGAACCCTGAGCTAGGGGAGGCACCACGTGGGAGGCCTGGGGGAGAGGCAGAGGTAGGAACAAAGATGAATAGCCAGAGGGAAGGAAGGGGCAACAGTGGGTGGGTAGCTGTTTGAGAATTAAATAGTGTTCAGCCAGCTCAGCTCAATACTTGCAGGAGAACGTGTAGGTGCACAGTGTCAAGTCGTCCTTAAATAATCCCGCACCAAGAATTCACTGACACCACGTTGAAGAGCAGCTGTATTGAAAGGGTCTCTGCCTTCGCCCTGGGACTGGGCACTAGAAGCTAATGGGTTATGCTGTCTGTAATTTCTCCATTTCCTTCCAATCACAGCAGACCAAGCAGCATGTCAATGAGGCTGCTCAGCATTTTCCTTCTCTTATTAAATTTAAGCGATTGCCTTTCTTCATCTGACCGATAGGATGAAAATGCATCCGACCCTGGGAGGTGCTTTCAGAAAGAAATTGTTTCCTTTTTTCCTCTGAGCCGCAGGGCCCATCTTGCTAATTGATTGTCCCCGATGGTGGCTGCGCATAGATTCTCACCGGACTGCCTTTCCCAACTGGGGCATTCAAGAGCGGAACGGCCCTCCCCTCCCCGCCCTTCCCAAAGGCCCAGATTCATGCTCTCCAGTGAGCCTGGCTTGGGCTTGCCCGGGACCTGCCAGGAGCCGAAGGTTGTTTTCTTTCTCCCACAGGAAATAATTTTCCTGGGCACGGCAGCCCTGGGTTGCCAATCCCTCGCTTTCAGGAAAGCTCACGTGTGTGCGACAGTGGCACTGTTGTTGGGCATGTGGAGTTTCCATTACAGATCCCGTGTTTACCTGCCGCCGCAATTTTTCTGAGAGGCACAATTTTAATAGTAAGGCATAAGAAGGGACCAGTTTGAAAAAAGAGAGGGAGCCCGGCTGGCTTGGCTCAGTGGTTGAGCATCGACCTATGAACCAGGAGGTCACGGTTCGATTCCCGGTCAGGGCACATGCCCAGGTTGCAGAATCCATCCCCAGTGTAGGGCGGGCAGGAGGCAGCCGATCAATGATTCCCTCTCATCATTGTTTCTATCTGTCTCCCTCTCCCTCTCCTTCTCCCTCCCTTCCTCTCTGAAATCAATAAAACATTAAAAGAAAAAAGAGAGGGAGAATATTCCCTGGGATATGAGGCAGCTGGGACCTGGGTGAGTTGTTGAGTTTCGCATGTGGGTGGTGGAGGCTTGGTCAAGTTTCGGTGGCCAGGCTGCCTGGTCTTTTATTGTTGGGGAGATCTGGAGAGGTTGAAGTGCCTGCTGGTAGAGGGCTGCAGGGAGTGTTGAACTGGATGAGAAGGTCCTGTTGCCAGCACCAGCTCTCTCTATAAAAATAAAAGTTAATTCCACAGGAACTTCCCTGGGCTGGGGTTGATGAGATGAGGTGTAGGGGGACTGGATAGCTTCATAAATGTTCAGATTTAGTTAAATGTGAAGTCGAAATGCAAATAAAGATAATTGGTGAAAGCGTCTAGTTAGCACGGCCCGTGTGCCAGGCACCAGGCTGAGTTAGACACACACGATCCTCCTTATCCTCCCAACCGCCCTGGGAGGTGAGGGGGCAGCTTCTAAGGCCCTTTTACCAAAGGCTCCCCGAGGAAGAAATCCGGCAACGGCAACGGAGAGAGCAGTGAGTGAGGTTGGCACGATGAGGTGTTTTCGAGGTGAAGGGTAATTGCAGCAACTTTAGAGTCGTGTTTAATTCTGTTTCTCTCACACCTAACTCTGCCATGGCCGAGTACCCAGAGTATTCTCCTGATTATGTATTATCTCTCAGTTTTCTGCTTCTTTCCTTCCTTTTCTTTTAGAGAAGAACTATAAAAGGATGGGGTGTGGAAGGAAAGGAGGAAAGAGGAAGGAAACTGGGCCACAGGCAACAGGGAGGGGCCAGGACTCCAGGGAAACCTCTGAAGTGACCTGGCAGGAGGTGTGCCCGCATTTCAGATGTGTGCTTGCCCCTGTCCGCCACGCGGATTTAAATGTTACAGTCACAGCTCGATTATGCATGCTGGTGGCGAGGAGTGTGGTAGCACAGGTCACGCAAAGCAGAGGAGCTCGTACACAGATCACAACTCAAGAGGCACAGCTGGAAAAGCCACTATGAGGAGGACTCCCGGGGGGAGGGGGAGGGGACAGTGTGCAGGCTCCTGAAAGCCAAATGCTCTCCATGCTCATCTTAAGCTGCTGGGCTGTAGAGATAATTCTCGACAAAGTGAAAACCAAAGATTGAATACAGTGGGTGAGGCACTGTCCTTGAGGCCAGGACAAGAGCATCGGGTCCCTCTGTCCAGCCTCTGCCTAGATCTTTCTAAGAACTGGGGTTCTTCACTTTCTCCCATAATGAGATTGTCCTCAGGAGGAGCCCCCACAATCCGTGTACACTCAGAACACTCACCTTTCCCGCCCTCCCTCCGGAAGTGTGACCGGCCCTCCACCGCAGTGGTCTCAGCCGGAACAGTTTGGTCCTATCGGGACACGTGGCAATGTCTGGAGGCCTTTTTAATTAATAAACTGTATATATTTAATTAAAGAAATTTTTAAACCTCACTTGAGGATATTTTTGCCATTGACTTTCAGACAGAGTGGAAGGGAGGGAGGATGGGGATTGGGGGGAGAGAGAGAGATAGAAAGAGAGAGAGAGACATCTGCGTGAGACACATCGATTGGTTGCCTCTCCAACACACCCTGCTCTAACCACTGAGAAAATTGAAAGAGAGAGAGAGAGAGAGAGAGAGAGAGAGATCTGCGTGAAAGAAACACATCGATTGGTTGCCTCTCGCACACACCCTGACTGGGGCGGAGGTCAAACCCCACAACTGAGGTATGTGCCCTTGACTAGGAATTGAACCCATGACCCTTCGGTCCGTGGGCTGACGCTCTAACCACTGAGCAAAATTAGCCAGGACATAAACTTGAGCAGTTATAGGTTTACAGAAAATTTGAGCAGGAGTACAGAAAATTCCCATAGTCCTTGTCCTGCCCTCCCACCCCCGTTCCCCTATTATTCACATCTTGCATTAATGTGGTACATTTGTTACAATTGATGAGCCATATTGATACGTTATCATTAACTAAAACCCTCAGTTTACTTTAGGGTTCATTCTTTGTGTTGTCCATTCTGTTGGTTTTTGGCAAATGCATGAGGTCAGGTATCCAGCATTCCAGCATCATACAGAATAGTTTCACTGCCCTGAAAATCTTCTGTGGTTTCTGGAGACAGTTTTGACCGTCACAACGAGGAGGGTGTAATGAGTAGAGGCCAGACATTCTATAGTGCATTCTAGGTAGTGCCCCAGCAGAATGTCATAGAGCTGCGATCGCAAAACGCTGCGGCACAGACCACCTGTGCAGGTGTGGTTGTGCGCCTGGCGGGGCGGGTGGGAGGCTCCAGTGCTGAAAAGGAACCTGGTGTTTGGATGCTGGGAGGCCTGGCCTTGCAGTGGCCGACAAGAGGCCCCTGGAGCATGTGGACAGTCCCGAGGAGAAAACGAACTCGAACTTGCAGGCAGCATTCCTGCCAGAATCCCGACACACGTTCCTCTAACTCTCACCCTCTGAAATGCAAACCCCGAGGTCCCAGTCCAATTAAAATGCCTTAAATTATAATGATGGGGTTGTGCCTGGTGGGTTAGCTTCGGTTACTCTCAGGTTAAACACAGTCTCTGATCCACCCAGAAGGAAAAGCCCGAGTCTTAGGTTTGGGTCTAAGCAGCGTAGTTGTTATGTTTTTTTGTTTTGTTTTGTTTTTTTTCTGCCTTGGTTTCCTTTTTTAAACACAGTCTCTGATCCACCCAGAAGGAAAAGCCCAAGTCTTAGGTTCGGGTCTAAGCAGCATAGTTGTTGTGTGTTTTTTGTTTTGTTTTTTCTGCCTTGGTTTCCTTTCCTGAAAAGGAAGACAGTTGTCCTCCTTGTCTGGCGAGACTTAGAGTGTTTTCCTGAGTTGGTATCTGCAGTTGACTCCCATTAGTTTTTGAGACGCCAGCGCTGTGTCGTGAGCAGCAGCACATACTGTTAAAGACTTAATCCATTAAAGACTGCCCAAGCAGTCGCAATTTTATGGAAAGGGCTTCTGTGGATGCTGAGGCTTGTGGGTGGGGGCGGTAAGCTACAAGATGCCTGCTTTTAAAGACTAGAGATTCATAAGGGAAAATGTGAGCTTTGTAGAAGTCAGCACTTCTTGCCAGGGGAGGGCCCACAGTCGTGAAGTGGGCGCTGCAGCTTCCATTCGCCCTGCAGACCCCTCGTGGTTCCATACAGCTTGTCCAGTGGGAGCAAGGACTTTATTCCTGTGATAGGCATAGGGAGAGAATCCAGACACCAAGCTCACTCCCTCCTCGAGTGCAAATATGGATAAAGAGAAATATTCCCTTTCATAAATGACCTCCTCCTCCACCTTCATCTTCCTGAAGTCATAAAACCTTAAGTGCCACGACAAAAAAAAAAAAAGAGATCCTTTGAAAAAGAAAACTTCCTTTGTGTGTGCAACTTTGGGCTGCAGAGGGAAAAGCTTTGCAGAACAAAAAGGTTCCACCTGAGGCATGTAAAACAAGTTTTATTAAAACTTTAATTATCTCCCACCTGCTGGTGCTCTGTGAAGTTCAGAGGAGAAGGGCTAATTGAGAACAGCATTTGATGTGCCGGAGCGGTGCAGGGCTCTTGCCTCTTCTTAAAAGGGATTTGTTCTTAATCAGTTGATTTCATAATAAGTAAGTCCAGACACTGAGTTCACGTTCTCATTGTTGACACTGTTTAATTAAGATCCTTTGCACAAGAGGTGTCAACTTGTGTTATTTTGAATGTGGGCCTTTTTTCCTTACCCTAATGGCAGGGGTCGTGAACTGGCCGTGTTCCCGCATGTTCTTTGTCATAGGGGGTGCATTTCGTAGGGCAAGTCCAGGGGGAGTCAAAACAAAGCATTCTGGTGCTTTGTCCTTCGCTCTGAAGTACAAGAAGTATCTCAGGGCTTCCAAGTATCCATGACCTTAAACTTGAAACCCCGGGCTCCACCCCCATTCCGTATTCTGCAGCCCGCAAGGGTACGCGTATCATTTGTCTCCGCCTTCCTTCGGTCTTTGTTTTGACTTGAATCGCAGAAGCACTCCAGGCATCAGGACTCAGAGCTTTTCAGGATGTCGCAACAACGGTCATTTCCCACTGAAGCCTTGGACATGCACAGCGACTGGCCTTCTCCTGACTCCTCCAAGAAGCCCAGGGTCACAGGGCTGGTGGGTGGTGGAGCAAAGCTTCGAACCTGTTCCCTGACAGAAAGGGATCAAGCCTTTAGCTACAGGCGACGGGGCTTTCTCTCTGTGCTCAAAGACTTAGAAAAACTTCAAACGTTCTGGTTCTTGGTGTTTTGCTTTTGTGTGTGTGTGTGTCTGTTTGTTTTGTTTTTGAGCCTGGCATTTTGAGTGGATCAGTCAGTGTTTGTGTAAATTCCGGCGTTTCTGGAAAGTCCTCTGATATCCCAGCTGTTTTTTTCCTTGTGGTTGATAATAGCATTTGTCCGAAGACCTCAGAATACCTTCGTTTTTTGAAGTTTTTTAAAATCTTGCTGAACCTGCGCTGGCCCTGTTCTGAGATGTGGGTGATTGTTTTTCCCCCCTTTATTAAAAGCTCCTTAAGCCCAGTCTTCTGTCCTTTTCTGCTCCTACTATGGTACCTGCACTTCCTCCTTTAGATGTAGTAGGAGCCCAGTTGAAGGTAAAGAACACTTACTGAGCACATGCTATGTCCCAGGTGCTTTCTGAACGTGGCTTCTCTCTCCTCGTTGTCTTACCAACCTATGTAATAGTTATAGACCTCTTCGTTTTACAGATGAAGCAACTAGGCTTCATATGCTTGCTTGTGGACTTCATGACCAGTGGGTTATAATAGGACAAGGAGTCATATTCAAACCCAGGCCTCCGTGACCCCAAAGCCCAAGTTCTTTCCACTCCATAGACTTTCTTTCTATTGAATGGGAATTGGCTTACATGGAATTTTGCTTTTTCTTGAGAAAAGGATGTAGAGAAGGCTTTAGAAACAAACCACACACCACCCTGTTATTACAGCACTTTGTACCCCACCCCCCTTCCCGATCCTTCACCGCTGTGGTCTCTTTCCCGGGAGAGTCCTGGCCAGTTGACTAACAAGTATCTATTGAGCTCCTAGTAGATAAAAGTTTGTTGTACCCAGACTGTCAAGCAGCAACGTTAGAATAAATAATAGAGTGAGATCAAGGCCTTCTTCCTTTTGCTTTAGGTCAGGATTCAAAGAATCCAGAGGAGCAAGAGCTGTTATTTCTATGCCTTCTTATGTCATATCACTTCAGGATCACTGGGTTTTGATTCACTTTCCAGAACTGAAACTTTCAGGACCTGCCGTTTTCCTCCAGAGCCTTAAAAATCATTGTATAATTGGGACGTTGTTTCCTGTCCCCTCTTCCCTCTCTCCTGCTGATTATTTTTTGCCCCCCACCCCTCCTGGAATCCCTGGCTGTCCCCATGCCGTAATGACTTCCGGTAGCTTAGCAACATTGATTCTCATGTAGCGGCGCCTCCTGTGCGCTGCTGGCCCTCGCAGGGAAGAATCACATGAACGTGTCGGGTATCCAGGGGAATATATCTCCTTGGAATAAATAGCCTTCGGCGTGGTACAGGCAAAGCCCTTTAGTCCAGCCTGGACGTGAGGGGGCCTTCTGCTTGCTTAATTGACTGATTTTTTGTAATAAACCAAAGCAATGTTAGCAGAGCCAAGAATCACGTTGACAAGATTCTGTACGAGAACATACCCTCGCAGAGCTTCCTGATGGGAGCCCAGGCTGCCTCACGCGTGCTACCTGGGAGCGGCTTTGATGGAGAAATCCAGACCACGCTCGGAATGTGGGTGCCTGATGGGTGCCGCCTGCAGAGCCTTGACTTCCGATGGGCCCCTCCTCTCGCCAGCCTCTTTCTGCCCTTTGTGTGGTTCTGCGCCGGGGTTTTGTGCTGCATTTGGAACCTTTGTTTAAATTTTTCTGAGGGACATCAAAGGCGAGCATCACAGTCCCCAGGTGGCACAGAGCTTTCTTCAGAAGGGGCGTGTGCAAAAAGAAAAAGAAAAGGCCATTTAATCCTGGAGACGTTTCCTGGCTGAGAAACTGAACAGGGGAAGTGGAGGATTGGAAGGAGGAGATGAATCCTTATCCCTTTTTAGCGCCTACCTCCTGCTCAGACATGCACATCTTATTCATCCATCACCTTCCAAGCCTTGCCTGGTCTTTGTGGGTCCCGACATTCTGACATGACCCTCTTCCTGGAACTCTCTCCCTTTTACCAGTTCATCCCACCCAGGGCCCCTGGCTTAGGACTCCTGCATCTTCGATGTCCCCCTTACCCCTAACTGGGCTGGATCTTGCCAGGTGATGTGCTCCGCCAGACTTCTCTTTCAGACAGACATACTTCAGTCATTCTTCCTGTCCTCAGCTATCTGTCTGGGGGGAAAGGCCGCAGTTAATAATAATAAATGAGTTTCAGTATTTCGTTTGTATCGTGTGTGTATAGAACTGATGAATGCGGGAAGGTGGGCAGCCCTTCCAAGCAGAGAATGACCATTTCTGAGGTGAGGACAGCCAGCTTCCCACCCGGAGCTTCGGTTCACCCAGTGGCTTTGTCGTGCTAGATTAGTCAGAGGCGGGGAGATGAAACCGTGGTTTTGATCTCTGGTTCCTTGGGTTCTGCATTGGTGACGGGGACACGGCTGCTTGAAACTGTTCATTCACATTCTAGAAACATGAACCTTTAGAGGTGATGAGCCACTTGGGTCCAGCCATCAGCTCAGGCTAGTTTACGCATTCCCAAGGGGCCATCCCTGCCTTTCCTGGTATCTGAATGTTTATGTGCTTCATCTAGGACACTACACTTCCCCCCTTATCTAGGGGACCAGCAACCAAATTAGGAACTACGAAGTCTTCTAGAAAGGCAGGTGGATGGAGTGATGAGGGATCTTCCCTCCCACCTGTCCTCAGCTCCTGTGACCCCTGAATTTCACTCTGCTAGAACTCACTTATGTGAGCCTGTTATGCCCAGATTTCAAGATCCCCAACAGACCAACAGGGTGCCAGCCAAGTCTGATGCAAAAGCAGAGAGTCCTTTATGATGATTACAGACCCAGGTCTGGCTCCCAGCCCCTTCCGACCCAACGGCAAGAAGAGAGGGGAGAGACCACTGTGGGGAAAAACAGGGTTTTAATAGGGGGTGGAGTGAGGGGACTGTGGGCCCTGCCGATTGGCCAGGCGCAAGCGGGCCTTGTTTACATAGGATGCGGTAATTTTTATGGCGCGCACATCCCTCGACTGTCATTGGTTAGTTTAAAGAAATCCCGGGCTTATTTTTTATTTATTTATTTATTTATTAAATCTTTATTGTTCAGATTACATTTGTTCCTCTTTCTCCCCCCCCCCCCCCCAACTCCCCCCCCAAAGCCAAAGAGGCCATCTCAGTAATGGGACTGACTTATATCAAGTGAATGGAAAAACTGGGTCATGTAGCTGCCAGGAGCCTGCATTTCTGTTTAATTGGCCAGCACACACTTGCTTTGTATTTGTTTACCTATGGCTGGTTCTGACACATAAAAGGCCTTCTTTTCTTGGCCTCTTCACTTGGGAGACGTGAGCTGTGGGATTTTAGTAGAAGGACTAAAGGACTGAAAATGCTTGGATGTGGAGAATTTCCAAGTATGTGGGGCAGAAGGTGTTCTTGTGGACTTTGGTGACAAGAGCGTCTGAATGACAGCTCCCTGCATCACACTCCCCGAATCACACACCACCCTGTTATTACAGCACTTTGTACCCCACCCCCCTTCCCGATCCTTCACCGCTGTGGTCTCTTTCCCGGGAGAGTCCTGGCCAGTTGACTAACAAGTATCTATTGAGCTCCTAGTAGATAAAAGTTTGTTGTACCCAGACTGTCAAGCAGCAACGTTAGAATAAATAATAGAGTGAGATCAAGGCCTTCTTCCTTTTGCTTTAGGTCAGGATTCAAAGAATCCAGAGGAGCAAGAGCTGTTATTTCTATGCCTTCTTATGTCATATCACTTCAGGATCACTGGGTTTTGATTCACTTTCCAGAACTGAAACTTTCAGGACCTGCCGTTTTCCTCCAGAGCCTTAAAAATCATTGTATAATTGGGACGTTGTTTCCTGTCCCCTCTTCCCTCTCTCCTGCTGATTATTTTTTGCCCCCCACCCCTCCTGGAATCCCTGGCTGTCCCCATGCCGTAATGACTTCCGGTAGCTTAGCAACATTGATTCTCATGTAGCGGCGCCTCCTGTGCGCTGCTGGCCCTCGCAGGGAAGAATCACATGAACGTGTCGGGTATCCAGGGGAATATATCTCCTTGGAATAAATAGCCTTCGGCGTGGTACAGGCAAAGCCCTTTAGTCCAGCCTGGACGTGAGGGGGCCTTCTGCTTGCTTAATTGACTGATTTTTTGTAATAAACCAAAGCAATGTTAGCAGAGCCAAGAATCACGTTGACAAGATTCTGTACGAGAACATACCCTCGCAGAGCTTCCTGATGGGAGCCCAGGCTGCCTCACGCGTGCTACCTAGGAGCGGCTTTGATGGAGAAATCCAGACCACGCTCGGAATGTGGGTGCCTGATGGGTGCCGCCTGCAGAGCCTTGACTTCCGATGGGCCCCTCCTCTCGCCAGCCTCTTTCTGCCCTTTGTGTGGTTCTGCGCCGGGGTTTTGTGCTGCATTTGGAACCTTTGTTTAAATTTTTCTGAGGGACATCAAAGGCGAGCATCACAGTCCCCAGGTGGCACAGAGCTTTCTTCAGAAGGGGCGTGTGCAAAAAGAAAAAGAAAAGGCCATTTAATCCTGGAGACGTTTCCTGGCTGAGAAACTGAACAGGGGAAGTGGAGGATTGGAAGGAGGAGATGAATCCTTATCCCTTTTTAGCGCCTACCTCCTGCTCAGACATGCACATCTTATTCATCAGTCACCGTCCAAGCCTTGCCTGGTCTTTGTGGGTCCCGACATTCTGACATGACCCTCTTCCTGGAACTCTCTCCCTTTTACCAGTTCATCCCACCCAGGGCCCCTGGCTTAGGACTCCTGCATCTTCGATGTCCCCCTTACCCCTAACTGGGCTGGATCTTGCCAGGTGATGTGCTCCGCCAGACTTCTCTTTCAGACAGACATACTTCAGTCATTCTTCCTGTCCTCAGCTATCTGTCTGGGGGGAAAGGCCGCAGTTAATAATAATAAATGAGTTTCAGTATTTCGTTTGTATCGTGTGTGTATAGAACTGATGAATGCGGGAAGGTGGGCAGCCCTTCCAAGCAGAGAATGACCATTTCTGAGGTGAGGACAGCCAGCTTCCCACCCGGAGCTTCGGTTCACCCAGTGGCTTTGTCGTGCTAGATTAGTCAGAGGCGGGGAGATGAAACCGTGGTTTTGATCTCTGGTTCCTTGGGTTCTGCATTGGTGACGGGGACACGGCTGCTTGAAACTGTTCATTCACATTCTAGAAACATGAACCTTCAGAGGTGATGAGCCACTTGGGTCCAGCCATCAGCTCAGGCTAGTTTACGCATTCCCAAGGGGCCATCCCTGCCTTTTCTGTTATCTGAA
>NW_005354039.1:1874472-1908379 GCF_000412655.1 Myotis brandtii | reverse complement strand
AAAAACAGGGTTTTAATAGGGGGTGGAGTGAGGGGACTGTGGGCCCTGCCGATTGGCCAGGCACAAGCCGGGTCTTGTTACATAGGATGCGGTAATTTTTATGGCGCGCACATCCCTCGACTGTCATTGGTTAGTTTAAAGAAATCCCGGGCGTGGCCAGCAGAGGCCTGGGCTTCCGGGAAGAAGGGGGTCTGAGCACGTGGCTCCTGCCCCAACATGGAGGATACGGGGCAAGATGGAGGGCATAGCCCTCACCCTTTCAAGCCCTGATTTTTTCTGCTCTTTGCTGACCACACCCCACATCACCACCCACAGTCCTGCTGGATCTTTCTCTATCTGTGCTCATCCCACTGACTAGACCCAAGTCCTGTGGTCTTGTTGCCTTCCTTTCTGTACTTGGAACTCTGGGGCGGCTACCCCTGGACTCTTACCGAGTGAGCTCTCCGTGGGGCTTGTCTTTATGGGACCCCTGGTTCTCCCAGGGCTTCCCTGCCTTCCAGAGAGGATTCCGGAAGCTCTCCTCAGAGGTGGTCTCTCTTGTGAGGAGGTTTTAGTGTCTTAGCCAGGGATGCTTAGGGCCAGCTTTTTTCTTTCTTTAGCCCGAGGTCAGGAAGGTGGTGTGGGCGGAGCTTAGAGCTGTGGAGGTAATGGAAATTTGAAGCCCTTGCTGGTTGAACTCCAAGAACAAAGACGACTTTTACACCAGCCAGCGAGCAGCTTCTGCTGGGTGAGCTATGGGGGAGGAAAAGGGAGAAAAGGGAGGCTCGACTGTGAACAGGGTGTTTCCATGTCTGAGGAAGTATAAGACTCATAAGAGTCCAGTTCCTCTATCCAAAGCAGGCCCCCCGCCCCTGAGTCTTCACCTTCTGGCCTCATTGGCATGGTTATGGCACATGCTGATAGGAAGAAAGAAGGAATGGGAAGGAAAGATAGAAAAATGGTCCCTTTTTCCCCATTTAAAATTGGGAAGTTTTCTATTCTGTGAATTGATGTCCAGACACAATGAAGGAGGAAGAGGCTGGATTAGTTGCTAATAGACCTTTTTCTCACCCGCCCCACCCCCCACCTTCATCAGGAGAACAAGACCACCCTCCTCTAGCTCCATGACCTGTTCCCCGGACCCTGCTGGCTTCCGTCGTGTAGTTACACGTGGCCAGGCTGGCACAACTCACTCTGCTCACATGCTTGTGGGTCCCCAGGCTCCGCTCTCCCTGTAATTACCGCTCCAGGAGCACAGTTCTCTGCTTTTGATCACTTCCTCACAGCCTCAGCTATTGATAGTCAACCTCGCCTTTAACAAACAGCTTCCCACAGTGTCTTCTAGAATCTCGAATCTAGATCCTCACATCTTGCAGCTTCTTGTCCTAGAATTGCCTCGAACACATCACCTGTCCCTTAAGACAATGCTCTTCTCAGTCCTACTTTACCGACGAAGAGTTTGGCTCTAAAGGTTTTTGCTATTTTAATCCAGAGCCATGAGAAACTGTAAACATATTGTGATCATTTTTCTAGTTCTCTGGAAATTCTAAACGTTAAGCTCCAGTGTCCTTAAACAAAGTTCCTTAACCTCTCTGAACCTCAGTTTTATCATAAATGAGCATGGGGATGATGGTGCCCGCCTTTCCAGGCTGCTGCAAGGAGTAAATACCACTATGTGTGTGAGAGGCCAGGACGATACAGGGTATACAGTAGGTGCCTCATAGAGGTGGTTGTAAGGATCTTGTAGTTAGAGAAGGCAGTTGAGACACCTGAGGATTGGGCATGGCGAGTGACTTATCCCTAGGAAATACTTCGATGCATTTGGATTTTGCCTGAACACGCCAGGTAAAAACCTGAGCATCTCTTCTGTCCTAGGTGTTCACTTTGCTTGTTGGAATACAAAAGGAAAATATGAAATACAAACCATTTCCTGCCTTCACTTGTGTGACATTCATTCATTCAGCAAATAGTTAAGCTAGTACCTATATTTTCTAGTGCCTGAAAAGTTGAACAAAATAGCCTTTATGGCCCGCCAGTGTGGCTCAGTGGTTGAGTGTCAACCTATGAACCAGAAGGTCACGGTTCGATTCCCAGTCAGGCTCGATCCCCAGTGTGGGGCATGTGGGAGGTAGCCGATCAATGATTCTCTCTCACATCACTGATGTTTCTGTCTCTCTCCCCCTCTCCCTTCCCCTCTGAAATCAATAAAGACATATTTTAAAATAGACCCTATGCACAGTTGAGTCTGTTTATTCAAAATAAAATCAATCATCTCTATGCAGAGTGATACTTGCTATTAAATGAGCTAACCTATGTAAAGTGCTTGCACCTGGTCCAGTCCTCATACGCCATCTTATAAGCCCCATACCAGTGTCTGGATGTCTGGAGGCAGAGAGGGCAGAGGAGGGATACAGAGGAGAGAGCTTGTAAGAATAGGTGATGCTTGATCTAAGTCTTAAGGAAGAATAGGGACTTGTCAGGTGGACAGGTGTGAAGATAGGAGTGGGCAGGGAGCTAAGGGGAAGTAGGAGGAGGGTGCTCTGGGCAGCTGGAACAGCTAAAGCCACGTGTTGCTTGAGGCACTGAGGAGGCTGACTGCCTTTGCTTGTCTTGCTGAGGAGTTTGGTCTTTATCTTCAGGTGACTGAGAGCAGTAGGACCCTCCTTGGCTTTTTACTCTTAGGTAAGGACAGATAGGGGAGCCAGACTGGAAATGGTCTGGAGGCAGCTAGAATAACCTCAAACTCCAGCTGAGGCCTTTGGGATGGAGAGGAGGGGAGGTGTGGATTGAGGAGCTATCTCTAGGAAGTGACTGAGTAGAAACAAGGAAGAAGGAAGAGTGTGGAAGACTCCCAGTTTTCTGGCTTGGGAAATTGGAGGGAGGATGCGTGGTGCCATTCACCGAGACAAGGAGTAATAGCAGATAAAGAAGCAGGGGTGGAGGGAGGCCAGCTTACTACAATGACATGCACAGATCTTAAGTGTTTAGTTCAATGTGTTCGGACAGCTGGTATATAAATACTAGTAGCCCTGCGCACGAATGGGTGTGCCAGTAGCTCACTGCCGCCCTCCTGTAGTCCCCCCCCACCCACCTCATAGCTTGCTGCCCTTCCCGCTCCTGTAGCTCTCCGCCACAGGCTTGTAGCTCGCTGCCCCGCCCTCCTGCTGATCCGGTCGTGATGCGGTTGGTCCTTACGCTTCACAGCGAAATGAACATTTGCATATTACATCTTTATTATATAGGATCACTCAAAACAAGATAGAGAACATTTCCATCTCCCTAGAAAGTTTGCTCATGCTCCTTTTCAGTGAACCATTCCTCCTCCCCACATCCCACTTTTTGTCTTCACTCACTATAATTTAGCTTTACCTGTTCCAGAACTTCATATAAGTGGAATCACATGTATGCATTTAATGTCTATAAGGTTCATCTATATTGCTGCATATATTAATAGTGTGTTCATTGCTTTGCTGAGAACTTTGATGTTGTTCATTCCATTGAATGAACATGTCAAAATTTCTCCGTTCTGTTAATAGAGGTGTGAGTTGTTTCTAGTTTGAGGTGGGGGAAGGCTGCTATAAACATTCTTGTACAATTCTTTTTATGGAAATTTTTTTCATCCCCTTGGAAATACCTAGGAGGAGAATTTTAAGGTTATAAGGTAAATGTGTGTTTACCTTCATAACAATTCTTCATGGTGGTTGTACTGTTTTATGCTCCCACCAGCAGTGTATGACAGTTCTGGTGTTCCACCTTCTCACCAGCATTTGGTGTTGTCAATCTCCTTTATTTTTGCTATTCTAGTACATGCTGAGTAGGGCTAATTTGCATTTCCCTAATGACTAATGATATGTTGAACACCTTTTCATATGTTTATTGGCCTCACCACTTTTTTGAAGTGTCTTCAAATCTTTTGCCTGCTGTTTTTTTTATAGGTTATTCATCTTTTTGTTGTTGATTCATAAGAGTTCTTTATATAGATAGTCTGTGTAGGAATCTTTTTTCAATATACATTTGTATAAATTTTGGGTTTTTTTTATATTTTATTGATTTTTTACAGAGAGGAAGGGAGAGAGATAGAGAGTTAGGAACATCGATGAGAGAGAAACATCTATCAGCTGCCTCCTGCACATCTCCCACCAGGGATGTGTCCGCAACCCAGGTACATGCCGTTGACCGGAATCAAACCTGGGACCTTTCAGTCTGCAGGCCGACGCTCCATCCACTGAGCCAAACCGGTTTCGGCAATTTTTGGTTTTGATATCACTTGGTTCAACCCATTCTGAGGCCCTAAGCATTAGAGCAGCATTTTCAGATTCTTATCAGGAAATTATAAGATGAAAGGTTTTAGTTTTTATAACAATATATTTCTGTTGTTGAAAGATGTGTGGAGCATTGTTGCTGACTCTTGGTCTAGTGGGGATTGGAGCTGAGTGGTGCCCACGTAGGCATAGGAGAGAGACTGTATGTTGAGAAATACGTTCATTTGTGGTGCCAGGAATCCTTCCCAGCTATTGAACAAGTACTGGAGTCTTTCCAAGATAATGTTCCTTTGCCTTATTTTTAAAAAAATGGTAAATTCCAAACTTCAAATTTCGCAGTAGAGAGAATATATAACGAACCCTCATGTCTCCCTCACCAGCCTCGGCGGTTCACAGCCAAGCCGTGCTTCATCTATATCTCTACCCTCACCCCTCCCCCAGCTTATTTTGAAGCAAATTCCAGATGTCCTATCATTTCTATCATACATGTTTTGGTACATATTTCTAAAAGACAAGGACTCTATAAAAATACACGCAACCAAATACCATTATGACATCTTAAAAGTTAATAATGCCTTAATACTACTTACTCTTTTACAGTTTGTGTGAATGGCCATTGTTTGCATTTTGGTCATCACTTAATGATGACAGAAGACAAACCTGCTCCCTTTCATCCTCACTGGCTCCTTTGGGTCACATGCTTTTTGGGTACACTCCCATGTTCTGTCTGTCCACCTGTCTGCTTCCGCTTCACTTTCCCCCCATAAAACCTTTCTGTCCAGTATAACATATATATATAGAGAGAAAAGTGCACAAGATATAAATTATGAGTTAATTCATTGTTATGAAGGGAGTTCCCATGTAACCACATCTACATCAAGAAATAGACCTCTGTCAGATTCCTAAAGCCTCCAGTTTCCCGATGATTTAGGGTGTGTACTCACTGAGCAGAGGCCAGGGCGCACCCTACCTGCCGTCATGGGAGCAGAAAGGGAAGGAGAAATTTGGATGCAGGTATTTGAGCCACCGGACGGACCCTGGTCTGATCAGCCTCTTGGAGCTCTGGCCCAGACTGTGGGATTTGCAGAGGCGGGCCTCATTTCAGATGCTTTTTCCTACTGTCATACCAAATGTCCTATCTAGTTTCTGGTTGGAAGTATCTGTCCTTCACAATTTATTCTTTTGGCGGAAGGGATACTCTGCTCCTTAAAAAAGTGTAAGGAATTTGACTGACAGCTCCCTAGCTCCACCCCCTTGGGGGAGGGAGAGCAGCTTTTCCTCTTTCCCTGCTTCCTCCCATCAGTCAGGTCTCTGGGTGTGCCAGCTCACGGCCACTTGGAAGATTCCATGGCTTTTCTGTGGCCTCTCTATTGGAATCTGATTGTTTGGTTTTGATCAGAAAAAGAAACATTTATTTTGAATTTTCTCCCTGACCTATCTGAGCTAGGTTCAGGCGATCTCTTTTAACTCTACCACATGTGAATTACAGGAAATGTGTTCCTGTTGGGGAAATGGGTCATTTCCAAGATTTTTTTCTCCCCAGGAAAAGTGTAATTTATTAGTTTACTAAGAAAGATTCAAACAGGCAGCAAAGAAGTGCTTATGGAGACATTTCTTTTATGTGCCCCTAATCACAATCTTATCATAAACCTCAGGCCTGGTAGTTAATCCAAAGTTATTTAATTAAATTATTTCATTTTACATGTGAGGAAATATCTCACAACCCCCTCCCACCACGAGCACCAAAAGAGAGAATATTTTGCTCAAGAATTATGCTCTGAATGAGCATAATCCCCCCCTCACCACCACATAATGGTTTTTTTTAAATGACTGTGATCTCACCATTTTTTTCTCCAAATTCTTGTTGAAACCTCATCTTTGAATTTGGTGCATCTGAAGATTTGCTTGGAATAAAAGTGGAATTTCCATTCTTAACCAAACAAAATAGAGTTCAGAGATTCTACTTGAAAGATGATTGGTCTCAGTGTCATTTTGTTTGTCACTTTCTTCCTGGACCAAATCCGTGCTTCACCACAGTGGGCAGTGTGGTTGAATTCCACACCTGTGACAGAAGCTTCTAGAGACCTTTGGCTTGAAACACACACTTAGCCAAGTTCTTCTGAACCATCTTTTTTTGCTGCCCCCTGCTGGAAGCCAAAAAGAGACCATACCAGAAAGCTCCTCTCTGCTAGCTCTTCTCCGTGTAAGATGTAAGGTCCCAAGATGGGGAACGGTGAGACCAACCAAGTGCGGTTTCCATGTTGGACGTCATCTCTCATCAGTCAACCGGTGGTGTCCTTACCTGGTTGCTGGGAGACCTCAGGGTCCATGTGTCCAAAACCACACTTGTTCCCCCCGTCCTCCACCAGTTGTTCTTCTATTTTGTTCTCTCCTTGACAACCCTTGGCATTTCTCAACTCATTTCCCCCATTCTCTGAATCTAGTTAAGGTCCAGTGCAATGGGTTCAGCAGTCCCTGAGCTTTCCCACTGAACTCCAGTCACCCCTCTACCCAGCTCCCAGGGCTACCTTTCTGTACCACCAGTGGTTCGTGTCACTGCCCCATATGTAAACCTTCATTGTCGATGGATTAAATCCCAAACTCCTTGGCATGGACGTAAGGCCTCCCACCACCCAGCCTCACCTAGCTTTGTGTCGTCTCCTGCCCTCGCCTTGGCACTGCACTCGACCACATCGATCCGCTCCCAAGATGCTCACACCACCATCCACCGTCACACCTTTGAGCCTCGGTGCCTGCTGGTCCTCCACCAGGCATGGCCCTCCCTTCTCTGTCTGGTGGAGTTGTGCTCAGAAGTAAGCAGTACACACTGTCCATCAGATGTCAGCTACTCCAAGAAACCTTCCCTCCACTGTGCAGCTACCACTTGGCTCCACAGACCTGTCATGGCACCTGTCACCTGTGTTACTGTTAGTTCTCTACTTGTCTGTCTCCCCCTCCAGACTATGTCCGCAGTGTGCAGCCCAGGTTTTCTGGGTCGGGCCTTATTTCCAGTAGCTTGTTTCAATGGTGACATGAGTTAGGTTCATATTTGTCAGCCCGTATGGCTCCAGGCTCGCCATCATCCGTTGTTCCTCAGCCCTCCTTAGCGGCCTCCCAAGCTTTATTTCCTAAAGCGCTGAAAACCTTGCAGTTCCCCAGGGTCACTGGGCTCTGTCCTGCCTCTCGCTCTGTCTTGGATGCCTTGCCCTGTTCTACTAGTAAAATTCAGTTCATTCAAAAAAAAACAAACCCAGCTCAGATGCCTCTTCTTCATTTCTCGTTTCTGTTCGCTTACTCCAACTTGCAACAAGATTAAGTAATAAAAATAGCTAGTATGTGTGTGGCAGGAACTGTACTCCCCAGACACTGTTCTGAGCATATGGTGCTTGCCGCAAAGTAAGTGCTCAACCAATGACAGCTAATATTATTTTTATTTTAATAATGAATTGCATTATGTTCATTGCACTGTTGATATGTTTCTACAAAATTACTCTTTTCTCTCATCATTTTTGTTTGTTTGTTTGTTTGTTTTAAAATATATTTCTTTATTGATTTCAGAGAGGAAGGGAGAAGGAGAGAGAGACGGAAACATCAACGATGAGAGAGAATCATCGATCGGCCGCCTCCCGCACACCTCCCACTGGGGACTAAGCCCGCAACTCAGGCATGTGCCCCTGGCCGGAATCGAACCCAGGACCCCTCAGTCCGCAGGCTGACGCTCTATCCACTGAGCCAAGTCGGCCAGGGCTCTCTCATCATTTTTGTCCTTTATTGCAGCTCATGTATTTATCCATCCAGAGCAGGGGCTGGTTCTCTTCCGCAGGACTCTCTGCAGTAATGACTGGTTGCCTTTGTGATCAGGGATTGTGCTTGAGAGTAGAGAACTCATGCAGGAGAAGAGGATTCTGTTTTAGGAGTGAGTGTTGGAGGATGAAAAGAAGCTGAGAAGTGTTCATCCTCCCAGACCCCCGTTTGCTCCCCCCTTTTGTTGTCCTACGTAATAAACGAACTCCCCCTGTCTTCCCCCACGGAAATGCTTGAAATGCAGCTTAAACATTTCCCCTTAATCAGCTGTGGGAGGATTTGTTTTATCTTTGATGAAAGGAGGCAGTTTCCTACAAATGCATTGGATTATATTATCAGCAAGATGAGCAAAGCTTCTAGCACTTCACTTCCTCCACACTGTCTAGCATAGGGGCCAGGGAGGCCTCAGGTAAGCAGAAGCTAAAAGAAGGTTCCAGTAAGAGTCTGAAGTTCCCCCACGCTTAATCTCGAAGGTAATAGAGTCTCTCTGTAACCTGCAAAAGCCATCGACTTGGGCTCTGTATTGGACTGGGTTCTCCAGAGAAACAGATGCAGTAGGAGGTGTGTGTGTGTGTGTGTGTGTGTGTGTGTGTGTGTGTGTGTAAATATGTATACTTATAAATGAAGAGATTTTAATAGGATTTGGTTCATACAGTTATGGAGGCTGAGAAGTTCCAAGATCAGCAGTTGTCAGTCTGATCCAGGAGAACCAATGGTGTAAGTTCCAATCCAAGTCTGAGTCCAAAGCAGAAGACAGATGCTCAAAGGCAGGAAGGGAGAGTGAATGCTCCCTTAGCCTGTGTTCTGTTCAGGCTTCCACACATTGCAGGAGGCTTACCAGCACGGGGTGGGGGTGGGGGCCGATTTGCTTTACTCAGGCTAGTGATACGCATGTTAATCTCATCCAGAAACCCCCTCACAGACACACCCAGAATAATGTTGAACACATATCTGGGCACCCTGCAGTCCAGTCTAGTTGACTTAAAATTAACCAGCACAGTTGCTGGCATGCGCTCTCTCTCTCTCTCTCTCTCTCTCTCTCTCTCTCTCCCTCCTTCCTTCCCTCCCCTTTCTGTCTCTGTCACAGTCTGTCTATCTTTTGATGATGTGGTTCAGTGTCCTGGCCTGCAAGACTGCAACTTGATACTGGAATTCTCCATTTCGTCCCAGGTTCTTCCGTTTACAGCTGGCGTCACGACCTCTTGTTCTGTATTAGAACCACAGCCCTCAACTTATTTATTTATTTAGCCAAAGCACACATGGCGTATGAAATTCCGTGCATAACATACTTCTATGGGCATGCCCAAAGTTTGGCACTTCCTCCCCCTTACCCCACCCCCATGTTTCCCAAGAAATAAAGCAAGTGAGCTCCACAGATGCCTTGTGACATGTTGTTCGTAAAAGCATTTTACAAGCTTGGGCGGAACTCTTAGGTGTTCGTCAGAAATGCAGCATACCCTGGTCTGGGGTGGGTAAGACATGCAGTTCCCACTTAGCTCGTGTACTTCAACTTGCTCCCCTCAGGGGAGCTTATCAAAAACAGGTACATGTGCTGCTATGAGTTATATTGGAAAAATAAATGATGTGCAAACTTTCCTATAAGTCAGTGGTCGGCAAACTGCGGCTTGCGAGCCACATGCGGCTCTTTGGCCCCTTGAGTGTGGCTCTTCCACAAAATACCACGTGCAGGTGCGCATGTACAGTGCGATTGAAACTTCGTGGCCCATGCGCAGAAGTCGGCATTTTGTGGAACCACACTCAAGAAGTCGGCATTTTGTGGAAGAGCCACACTCAAGGGGCCAAAGAGCCGCATGTGGCTCGCGAGCCACAGTTTGCCGGCCACTGCTATAAGTGATATTAGTAACAGATTACTTGTTGTTTATCCCTCATTGAGGTCATCACAGTAGACCCCTCTTTAACATGGGAGCTGCGGGATCCTGGGAGGTGCATGCTCCTTCGGTTCATGGTGGTTGCAGACGTGGCCCCAGAATTTAGAGCCGTGAAGATCACCGTGCTTAAAATCAAAGCACGTAGCTCCAAAAGCGTGGGTGATCTCACACTTTGCTCCGAAGGAAAGGTGACGGGCGTGGGACTCCTCGTTCACCCTGGCCCTTCCTATTCCAGAATGTTCCTTTAGGCCTCTTAACTCTTCCCAGATTATAAAAACGGGACTGTGAAAGCTTGCCCCTGAATCTGCCAAACCACACAGTTAAGTCAAGGGGCTTTCCCTGTTCGCAATACGGGCAGAACCAGTGCCTGGCTGAGGGACCTTCCCCTTCATTTCTCTAGCCTGTGTTCTCTGGTCCTCTGTTGGAGAATCGGAGTTAGGGAGTGATCAGGGGCAAAAGAATTCCAGCAGGGACCTAGAGTAGGGCTTCTCAACTTGGCACTATTGACATTTGGCCAGGCCCTGTGCATTGTAGAATATTTAACAGTATCCCTGCTCTCCACCACTGCGCTCTACCTACTACATGCCAGGAACACCTGCTCTTCCCAGTTGTGACAGCCCAAAATGTCTTCAGACATTGCAGGACGTCCCCTGGGAAACAAAATCAGCCCCAGTTGAGAATGATTGGCTTGAAGCAAGCACTCAGCGCTGGGCGCTGTCCCTTCCTTCCTCACCAGCTGGCCTTCCCAGAGGCACGCTGCCTTTGACCCTGGGCAGCAGGTTGACAGCGCTTCACAGATCAACGGAAAGGTGAGGCGCTGGTTCCCAGAGACACGTGGGGGTAGAATTGGCAGGACTGAGCAGGAAATTGCCCATGGAATACAAAGGAGTAGAGGAAATGAAAGACAACGAGACGATTTTACCCGTTTAACACTTTCTCCTTTCCTTTTCACTCACTTCTCCACATCATTTATAGAACTGAGTGTTTGAAATGATGAGTCTTTTCTTACTGGGTAGAGCTCGGGAGTTAAGTATTCCACCGAAACCTGCACACACCCGTTATTCTGATAGCTCCTTTCTAATGTATTGAGTGTAAACACAGGGTTGAGCATAGATGGAAGTGAACAGGGACAGGAACTTGGCCAACATGCCTTGACTGGAGTCTGGCCACGGTGCCTCAGTGATTGAGTGTCGACCTATGAACCAGGAGGTCACAGTTCGATTTGCGGTCAGGGCACATGCCCAGGTTGCAGGCTCAATCCCCGATTGTGTCGGAGGCAGCTGATTAATGATTCTTTCTCATCATTGATGTCTCTATCTCTCTCTCCCTCTCCCTTCCTCTCTGAAATCAATGAAAATATCTATTTTAAAAAATGCCTTGACGGGAAGGTCCTGTTTGTAGCTCAGGGCCATTTCGGGTGACTTGGAGACCTTCCTGTGCCTTGTACTCTGTGTAGGCTTGAAGCCCGGTTGGATCAGAACTGAGATGTGTCAGGCAGCCAGTTGGAACCTAAAGTCGCCTGCCCTGAGCTTCCTGATCAGAGGGCATTCGCTGGTGCCTGGTGAGTCAGACGCTGGGACGGACGCTCCTGGGTCAGTGTCGGGAGCCGCAGGAGCAGCCGCCAGTGTGGGTTCTGGCTTGGCCTCCGCAAGGCGCCTGGCCTTTGATGTGAGACTGTGTGTATGTCATGCCTGTCTGCCCTTTAAAGAGAAACAGATTTGTGGTGGGAAGTTAACAAATAATGAAATAAAAAAAAGAGATGTGAGGAAAGGAACAGTTTGGTGAATGGGGTTCACCCAAGTCTCACGTTCCCCTGTGAGAAGGGCCAGGCTTGATACAGGCCTGCGAAGTGGGGTGGTGCGCCCCAGGTCCCGCCTTGCTTCTGGAATGACGGAAGCAGCCCCATGAGGCGTCGAGGACGGGCATGGGACTTGTGAAGTGACTTGTGAAGTCAAAGGAAAGCATCTTTTCCTCCTTGAACTTCTGGGTATGTCCTTTTTCTGCTCATTTACTCCTTCTACAAACATGTGCTGGACTGCGAACCCGACGCAGGGCTTATGCGGCGCTGGGGTGACCGTGGTTTCTGCCCCACCCCCCATCATGAATACCACATTCTCTCTGTCCCCGCTGACACCAGGTGCTTTAGTGACATGGCACAGGCTGCAGGTGGCCAGTGGGGGAAATGCACAGGAACCCCCACAAGCCCAGCCCACAGCACACCTCACGTCCTCCACTCGCCCCACAAAGTGGTCCTGGTTCCTCCAGCTCCGGGGTCCTCATCAGGACTTTCCCTGACAGTCGAGCTGTTCTGCATATCCTTTGCCAGTTCATGGTCCCAGCTCCCCAGGAAGCTCTCTGTCCTCCTCTCCCTAGTCACAGATTTGGTATTGGCCAGAGGCCACGCTGCTCTTCTCCCTGGCTCTGAGTAACAGCCAGTTAGTGTCTCATGGCCACATGTATGCATGCGTGTTTTGTTAAACTTCCCCCTCAACAAAGGAAACCCGACCCTGAACACAATGGAAGGGACTGGAACGAATTCCCTGGAGAAGCCAGGGAACTTGCTGACGGGCTGGCATCAGTTTTCTTTCCCGTGAAATGTTTCCACTCAAACGCTCTGACTCCAGCCGGAGCCTGGCACCAGCAGAGGGTTTGCAGCAGCGGGGTTTCTGAATGCTGGCCTCGCCCTGACCTGTGTTCAGATCTGTTTCACTGAGAGTATGTATTTCGAGATAGCAAACTCGATTAGTTCGCATCCAGCACTTTAATTGCTAATTCAGTTAAAAAGTCTTCGCGTGACGGGGCCTGGCCTGAGATAGGGCTACCTCGAGGCTGCCAGGACTTTTCCTAAAAGAAGAGGCCTTCCCCATTTTTTCTTTAATTGTAAAAGCAGAACTACATGCACATGGTGAAAAAATTTTAAGCTGTCCTAAAGGAAGTAACAGAGGTATAATTCAGTAACCACACATCCTCTTGGAACATGAATATATATGACATTTCCTCTATGCATTGATAATCGTGCATGGATGTATGGTTTAATTTATGTCTTATTTATTAAAAAATTGACTTGTAAACTCTATACTTGACTATCTTTTCCTTTCAGAACACACAGGGCAGCACTGTATTCCATGGAATGGATAATAGCATAATTTACTTACCCAGTTCTCTCTAGTTACTCAGACATTCCTGCACATATATTTTTGCACATGCATGCATATATGTACGGTGAACTTCCAGAATTGGAATTGCTAGGCCAAAGGGTAGGTGCATTGTGCACTTTGATAGACGTGGCCAAGGTCCTTCCTGTAGGGGACAGAGCTGGGGTTGCTTCATAGAAAGTGTCAAACTCCAGCTGCTGACAGCCAGTCTCAAATGCTGCTAGCTTCCTCTCTCCAGAAACTGCTGCTGCTCCTTAATGCAGAGCCTGCAAGCAAGTGATGACAGAGCATAAGGCAGCCCCGACAAGGAGCAGGAACGACAGTTGGCGAGACAGATGACCCCTGGGGTCCTCGGTCTCTAATCTGTTCCGTCATGTGGGCAAGGTGATTTGTGTGGTCACACTTGTGACTTTACCCAGGCACAGTTCTAGTTCAGAGATTCAGAGGCCTGGCTTCTGGGAGAGGCCTCAGCGGGAGGCAAGATGCCAGAACCAGACTTTCCGTTTCTAGATCATTAACAGAGTGGGAAGGCTCCCGGGCAAATGGCCCTTCCCTGGGCAGGAGACATTTTCAGATTTCATAGCAATTTACTTAACTGTGCATCATCCTCTTTGCTCCTTTAATGCCAAATACATTCCCTAATTAGAAGGGCCTCAGAGTGAGGGATGGGGTAATTATGGTTCCCGTTACAATTAGCTTGGAAATGGCCCCCGGGTGCAAGTCTGGTAAAAAAAAAAATTTAAAAAAAATCTTCTGAAATGTTGGACCAGAGAATTGTCTGGAGAGGGAAGAAATGCAAGATGCAATCTTCCAAAGTCTCACACTCATGTTGGTCTAGCTCAGTGGTCGGCAAACTGCGGCTCGCGAGCCACATGCGGCTCTTTGGCCCCTTGAGTGTGACTCTTCCTAAGCCTTAGGAGTACCCTAATTAAGTTAATAACAATGTACCTACCTATATAGTTTAATTTAAAAAATTTGGCTCTCAAAAGAAATTTCAGTCGTTGTACTGTTGATATTTGGCTCTGTTGACTAATGAGTTTGCTGGCCACTGGTCTAGCCAATGTTTGTCAAGGAAAACAGCCTGGTCATATGGCAGAGCCCGAGTTGGTCCTCTGTCTTATTTCCTTCAGAGCAGCCCCTCCGCCACCTGATACCTTACAGGTTGATGTCTTAGCCCCACCTTGCACAGGACCGAGAAAGAGGATCCACTAATATAGCACTCCTCAGCATTTTTGTACATTCAAGGACCAGTGCAAAGAAGAACCATGGTTTAGATTTCCCGAGAAGGAAATGGATTCAGGTTTATTTTCTCTATTCCCAACCTTTTATTTTGGGAAATTTCAAACCTGCAGAAAAGTTGAAAAGTAGTACAGTGAGTGCCCATCATACACCCCTCACCTAAATTTTCCAGTCCTGAACATTTTGCTACATTAAGTTCCTTCAGTGCTGCTGCAGGTCTGGGAGCTTATTTTTCAGAACCTCTGACATACATCTATACATATGTATGGATGGTGGGTTTACTTTTTTCCTAAACTATTTAAAAATAGGTTGTATACATCATGTTATTTCACTCCTAAACATATCAGTATGTGTCTCCTAAGAACAAGGATGTTCTCTTCGTAATAATAATATCAGTATAATACCCAAGAAATTTAACATTGACAATGAAGGGTGTAGGTCAATTGTCTTGTGGAATTTCCCAGCCTGAATTTGTCGAATTGTTACCTCATGATTAGATTCAAGTCAAACATTTTGTCAAGAATTCTATCAAGGTGATACATATGTCCTATTGTGCTTTACCAGGAGGCATATACTAGTTTTGTTCCATTATCAGTGTCTAGTCTATTTGGGCTGCGATAACAAAATACCAGAGACTGGATGGCTTATGTAACAAACATTGGTTTCTCACAGTTCTGGAGGCTGGGAAGTTCTAGATCAAAGCACCAGCCGATTCGGTGTCTGGAGAGAGCCGGCTTCCTGGTTCATAAATGGCTTCCTTCTTGGCCGTGTCATCACATGGCCATAGGAGGCCAGGGCACTCAGGGGTGTCTGTTGTCTAAAGGCGTAATCCCACTCACGAGGGCGCCACTCTCGTGACGTAATCACGTCTCAAAGGCCCTATCTCCTCATATTATCACACACGGGTTAGGATTCAACATAGGAATTTAGGGGGAGACACAGACATTCAGGTAAATCTGGTGAAGGTAATATCTCCCAGATCTCATTCTTGCAAAGGCGTTTTCTTTTAAATTTGTAATTAACAAGCAATATGTGGTGTGGTACTTTAGGACCGACCATAGGAATATTCTGTTCCCAATAACCAGTCACCCAGTGGCTTTACCATCCTTTTTTAAAAATATATATATATTTTATTGATTTTTTACAGAGAGGAAGGGAGAGGGATAGAGAGTTAGAAACATTGATGAGAGAGAAACATTGATTCAGCTGCCTCCTGCACACTCCCTACTGGGGATGTGCCCGCAACCAAGGTACATGCCCTTGGCCGGAATCGAACCTGGGACCCTTCAGTCTGCAGGCCGATGCTTTATCCACTGAGCCAAACCGGTTAGGGCAGCTTTACCATCCTTTGGTACATTCATGATCCTTACCTGAATCTGTTTTTATATTGGTCATTGCAGAAGGTAGATCTTTAAATTGCCACTCCTTCTACATTTACTAGTTTGTGTTCTTTTACAGAGACCCTTGCGTCCCCCTGCTTTTTAGTATCACTTCAGACTCATGGATTTAAAAAAAATTTTGATTGCTGTAGTCCACTAAATCCATTATTTTTTTAGAGCTCCAATTATTCAAAACTTGGTAAATTGGAATCTTTCAAGATGGCTCTCAGGTCCTTTTAACATGTCCCCAACATTTTTTGAGTACTTCTTTGTTTTTTTGACACTCTGTTCAGGCTCAACACGTCCTTTCTGTGCCCTGGTCTTGAAATCAGCTATTTCTCTAAGAATCCCTGCTTCCTTTTGGTGGAGAAATAGAACTTAGAAACCAAGATCTAGGCATAAAAGTGTGCTTATTGCTAAGGGTCTCACTACTTCCAGACACTCAGTGGAAGGAACTAAGAATTTTAAATGTGTTTTAAAACCTTGACCTCACGGAGGTACGTTCGATTCCCATCACAGGGCACTTCCTTACTTCCCCCATTGCATGTTTGTGTCCTTCTCTGTCCCACAGTGAGAACTTTGTTTACAGATCTACAACACTGATATCATGACCAACAATAAACCTATTAGGTCAAGTTCAAGATTTCTTTTTGGTTCCCTTTGTCCTTTGACTACATGTAGATAAGGGTGAACACCCAGAGAACTGTATCCAAGTCATTTGAATGACTTCACTCTTTTGTGCAGATAATGTAACAATTATATAGAGTTAGGTTCACATTCAACTCCAGGATTTGCTTTTTCCCTCATGCTTTTTATGTGGTTTTATTAGTTTAATATGGAAAATATTTAGCCCTGGCCAGTTTTCTCAGTAGTTAGAGTGTCAGCCTGCAGATTGAAGGGTCTTGGGTTCGATTCCCAGCCCTGGTAGGGGCATTTGCAGGAGGCAACCAGTCGATGTGTCTCCCTCAAGTCGATGCTTCTCTTTTTCTCTCTCTCCCCCTCCTCCCTCCCTTCCACTCTGTCTGAAAAATGATGGAAAAAATATCCTTGGGTGAGGATTAAAAAAATATTTACATGGTCCCAAAGTCAAAACTGTATAAAACAATAAGCCAAGAGAAGTCTCACTTCTACCAGAAGTAACCCTTTTCATTGCTTTCTGATTTGTCCTTTCTGTCTTCCTTATTGTGAAAGTAACCAGCCCCTACCTGTTAGGCCTCTTCTTTATGCACCTACAGGAATGGCCTGAGCTGTTGGTTCTCAGGGTCAGCCACCTTAGAAACAGTGAAATGTGGTATTATCTTCCCTCGCTCTGTTAATTTGCTTCGTTTTGTCTAGGACAAATGGCAAAGCATCCGTGGGAGGGTAATTAACCAGTGACTGGGAGGACCTGAGGTGCAGGCCTTTCAAATAGAATGAAGATGTCTGAGTTTGGTGTTGATGGTCCATTTAATAGCTTTTGACGGGAATGGAGCTGACTCTGGGATCCCTGGAGCAGATCCGGGATCCGTGAAACAGATTTTGTCCGAGCAGATCCGGAATCCGTGAAACAGACTTTGACTAAGCAGATAAGTTGCTTCTCTGGCGGGCCTGCGAGTGCAGCTGTTGTTTGTACTGGAGTAATTTGGGTTTCCCTTTCCTTTTCATGCAGTATTATCTAGTTTTATCCCCTCCTGCATAAGAATTGCAGGGAACAAACTTTTCCTTTGGAATAAACATCTTGGGGAAGTTAACTTTCCACATTTGTTGTTGTTGTTCTTTACTTGACATTAAGGAGTTTTTATAAACAATTAAAACTAGGAGAAAATCCAAACCAAAAACTCCCCTAAACTCCAAATGACCTCCGGAGGAATCTCTGCCAGTATTTCTGGTCTTGACTCCGTTGGTGAACTTAGGGAGTGACATTTTATCCCACTTCCACATGACAACCTGTGAATTATCGGTGAATATGGGTAAACACATCTACTAGATTTCATTAAACATGGTTTGGGGGTCAGACTGAGAAGAGTTAATCTGCAAACTATAGCTGGACAGGAAGCTGGATCCGAAGGTATTTCCTGGAATGACTGGGTCCTTTTCTTGGCTGGTGAATGTTCTCAGTAAAGAAACTCTCCCAGACAGTGGAGGTGGGGTGGCCTTTGAACCAGATCCTTCCAATATTAAATCGTTGTGTCAGTTCTTCCTTGGAGGAGGATGTCCATTTTGATCAGGTCAGGTGCTCAGAGTAGAGTAAATAAACTCTGAAAATCGGTCACTGCTAGATACAGGATAGAGAGGGAAGCGTGAGGTTTTCCCTGATATTTTCCATACCTGTCATGCCACTCACGGCAGTTTTGTCATGTCAGAATACCAGTTGTATTACCATTTACTTAATATTTTTCTTTACGTGTACTCACTTTTAAAATTAGATTTATACCATTAAAAAGGGAGCTGAGCAGGTGTCTGAGAAATGTTAATCATTCATTGACATCAAACTAAGACTTTTCCCCTGAAGTAATTGGAAGGACGAAAAGAAAACTGAAAAAGGGATAATATTTAGTCACTATTTGATTCAAGGTTATTTAGTGGGGAATACTTGTACAACCTAAAACAATATCTCTATCAGGTATAAATAAGGAATTCCGCTTAGAGAAACATTGCCCAGTGACATATTTAAAAAAAAATTTTTTTTTAAATTGATTTCAGAGAGGAAGGGAAAGGGAGAGAGAGATAGAAACATCAATGATAAGAGAGAATCGTTGATTGGTTGCCTCCTGCACGCCCCACCCTGGAGCCTGCAACCCAGGCATGTTCTCTTACTGGGAATCGAGCCGTGACCTCCTGATTCATAGGTAGATACTCAACTACTGAGCCACGCCGCTGGGCCCAATGCCGTATTTTAACTGCCCTGGTGATGCTCGGGGAGGTGGTAACAATTGGTACAGAGGTTTTTATGTTCAACTTTTTAGAATGTCCTTTACTCTAGTTTGGCATATGTTTTAAAAACTTATTTCAGATCAAGACACTGAGGTTTCTATAGAAACAGAATACATGCGTCATACCCTAATCCATGTTCAAAAGAGGATTTAGGTTGACTTATAAGAAAGTATAAAATGCAGCAGGATAAAATAAAGGGGAGTCAAAATAAGATGAACAAGGGCCGAAACCGGTTTGGCTCAGTGGATAGAGTGTCGGCCTGCGGACTGAAAGGTCCCAGGTTCGATTCCGGTCAAGGGCATGTACCTGGGTTGCGGGCACATACCCAGTGGGAGATGTGCAGGAGGCAGCTGATCGATGTTTCTCTCTCATCGATGTTTCTAACTCTCTATCTCTCTCCCTTCCTCTCTGTAAAAAATCAATAAAATATATTAAAAAAAAAAAGATGAACAAGGAAATAAAATGTATAAGAAAATAAGGAAAAGGAGGACAAAATAAAATTATCATGAGACTCAAAATGTGTCTCATGGTGACCTATAACCTTATATCTGCTACCTGGGGACATAAACCTTTGCATGAGCTTCCTAACGGTCAGTGAGGAAGGGAAACTGTCTATTCCATGGCTCCCGAGGTCTGAAGATAAAGTAAAACCCACTGCTCTGAAAAGTGTGAACATTTCTTCCAGGAACCTTCACAGGGAAGAATTTATATTTGTTGAGAGATGCCTTCAACAATACCTTATTGTAAGTGTATAATTTTTAAAGATAGTCACTGGTAGACTCTAATGGCATTTCACCAACGAGAAGTTTAGTAAAACTGCTTCTGGGAGTGGTCAGTATGAAGTGTAGCGCCTCTCTGCCTTAAAGTAGGCACATGGTTTAGATTAGAAGTGTATTCTTCCAGCATTCCTCGCTGAATGTGGTTTCTCTCTCTCAGGAGAATGGCGGTGAGTTGGATATTGTACTTCCTGGATTTGCCTGGACCGTGGGTGAACTGGGGGTAGGTTGGCACCCTCGTGTGAATGCCAAGGTGCTCAGTAAGAACAGGCTGGGGGGGGTGGGGGGGGACCAGAACTCCTCTCAGAAACTCGTTTGAATCTGCTCCCGTAGATAGATGGGGAGTGGCGAGTGACTGAGTTCCCAAGTCCCACTCAGTGTGGCGTGGTTTGAGACTGAACAGAGTTTAATGTGCGTAAAACCAGTCAGCCACCTTGGCCAAGAAAGGAACCCCTCCACAGATCCCTCACAGACCACCTAGCTTTGATCCTGGTTCCTGGTGAACTCTGTGATGGTAACTGCAGGAAGCAGCTCGTCACATGGGCTTGTTCCTTAATCTACAAATCCGCTGAAAGCTGGGAAGTGGAAGTGTCTACCAAAAATAACCACTTTAGCTTTAGAATAGTTGGTATTTAGTCCTTCAGTTAGTTGTCCATTCAAAAGATAAACTTGCATCATAGATGGTGAAAGAAAGGCCTGTTGGTACGTTTCATTCCACGTGCCCAGCTCATCCAGAAGTGGGATCAGTTATTAGATCATTGGAAACAAAGAAGAGAGGCCAGAATGGAAACCTGTTCTACTCTGATTAAAACTGCTGCCTCAGGAAAGCATTTCGCACTGTGACTGTCGCCCTGGTACAGTCCAGGATCCCAATGAGCCTCTGTAGTCCAGAGTTGAGTTCATGCCCTTGGCCTTTGACCTTGTCCTATCTGAGGAACCACAAAGGTCCATAAAACCACAGATCATCTGATGTTTCTGGTTGATTTCTCCACAGAGTGGTTAAAAAGTATAACGGGTATGCCCTGGCCAGTTTGGCTCAGTGGATAGAGTGTTGGCCTGTGGACTGAAGGGTCCCGGGTTTCATTCCAGTCAAGGGCACATACCTCGGTTGCAGGCTCCATCCTCGGCCCCGGTTAGGGCGCTGCAGGAGGCAATGTCTCTTTCACATCAATGTTTCTCTCTATCTCACTCCCTTCCTTCTACCCTCTCTTAAAAAATAATCTATATATATATATATAAAAACCTAAGCGACTGTTATGACCAAACAACCAGTTGACCAGTCACTGTGAGGTGCACTGACCACCAGGGGGGCAGACGCTCAACGCAGGAGCTGCCCCCTGGTGGTCAGTGCGCTCCCACAGCCAACCTCCCCCGATCCCTCCCCCCAGCTGGCAAACCTCCCATGGTCCCTCCCCCTGTTCGGCAGCCGGCAGGCCTCCAGGCCCCGGCTGGCAGCCTCCAGGTCCCGGCTGGCCCAGCCCCAATCGGGACTGGGCGAGATGGCCCTGATAGGCCCTGATTACTGGTCAGGACTAGGAACCCCATTCGTGTATGAATTTCGTGCACTGGGCCTCTAGTAAATAAAATAATAATGGAAAAATATCCTCAGGTGAGGATTACCAAAAAACAAACAAATAAAAAAAATATAACTGATGTGAGGTGGCCTACCCCTCATATAAATTATTGGCCTGAGAAACCCCCACTGATCAGTGCTCTCTGTTGCCTCTTTTGCCAGGACTGGGTCAGTCTAACTTTACTGTGGATGATATGGCCAGGCCTTGTAGACTAATTAGCTAGACTCTACCATGATCCAGGTGAACTTGGTCATCTAGATTTGGGGTAGGCTCAGCCATGAAAAGTGGACTTTCTAGTGCAGTGGTTCTCAACCTTGGCTGCACATTAGAATCACCTGGGAATCTTTGTAAAATCCCGATTTCTGGGCCTCATCATTAGTAACAAAGAAACAGAATTTCCGGAGGATGAGGCCCAGATATCGGAATTTTACAAAGATTCCCTGGTGATTCTAATGTGCAGCCAAGGTTGAGAACCACTGTTCTAGTGAAAGACAAATACTTAGCAAGACCAATGGAGCCATATCTTAAGACCTGGTAGGTTCTCGCCCAATGACGTAAGACTCCCCTCCTGTGAGAGCATGCCCATTCAGAATCCCAGTGGTAAGGACCTCAGTGAGAAAGCTTTCCTGAGGGTTTAATGTTGGCATTGTGCTCACAAGAGCCTTACTTGACACTGCCATCTCCTCTTATGTACGGTTTTAGGCCTTTTCTTTCTTCGGCCATCATGGAAAAGAACTTCGGCAGATGGAGGCTGGGTGGGGCCCCCCTATCTCCGTCTCCCCTAGGGACTGCTGTCGAGTTGCCTGTCTCATATGACAGGAATGGTTTTCTGCTGGTTTTGATTGAGTTCTCTGGCACACTGGCTCGGGTTTGTTATAGCACATACATTCCCCCTGCCAAGGTACACAGTCTTTAGACTAAAGGCTTGTTTTATGATTTCCCCCCCTCGCTAAACTCAATTTATTCTGCATATCCCATGGCAGAGCTAAACGCTCTGGGTACTTGGCTGCCGGAACTGCTGGTGGATCAGATGGGCCATGTCGGTACTTGTTGGAGAATGGGAGGACTGCTTCCTTCTGGGGCATGTTTTCAGAGAGCTGATGAGCACAGCAAGCGTATTCATGCATAGAGCTTCGGGGAGAAATCGATCCTCGGGTAGCAGTCCAGTTTTATTCGCCCTGGAGAAAATATTTTGGATTGGGTAGGAAGAGGTCCCTTCCCTCCGCTCCCCTGGATCTCCTTATGATGCTTTGGGACCCAGGAAATTCAAGGGCTGAGAAGAGCAGGGGGGACTGTGAAGGCTCTCAGCCACTCATATTACTATATGACAGGACATGAAAATGGTGTAACTTCTAAAACTCCACTCAGGTGAGCAGATGGGATCATTTAAAATCCCTTTGACTGAAAAATATCTCAACACCAGGATTCCCTCTTCCCAGGACCTGCTCCAGTTAGGACTTTCCAGTGTTTGAAAAGCCATAGAAGAGTGGGGCATGGTGGGAAATGAGAAGCAGAAACAGCTATTCTAGATTCATGCATTTGCATTTAATCATTGGATGCCGACTTTGCACCAGGCACTGTGCTGGGAGCTGGGGCTACACCGGTGAGCAGAGTGTCAGCCCTGGCCTCATGGGGCTCTGCAGGCCAGTGGGGAGAGACAGGCGTTACTCAACATGTCACACATATATATAATGAAGGTCACCACCAGGGCTAGGAAAGAGAGAACCAGGGCTTGGACATATAATGGGGGGCTGTTCTAGACTTGGGGTGGGCAGACATGGCTTCCCTGAGTAAGAAATAACGGGGGAGGGAGAGGGTGTTATGGGTAGAGGGCCGCTATGTGCTAGAGCCTATATGACTCACATGTCAAGGGACATAAGAATTACCTGGGAGCCTTCTTAACATTTACATTTTGGCCTCTCACCCCAAGAGAGTGAGGATCAGAGGGTCAGAGGTGGTACCCAGAAATCTGTCACCCCAGCGGCTTCTGACGCAGGTCTTCCTGGGAAATACTGCATTGTTGGCGAAGCTCTTTCCTTCCAAGTTGCAGTTTTTGCTGGAGAGAACTCCAGGCCCCCTTCACAAGGGTGGACGCAGTTAGGTTTGGCATAAGTGTAACCCAAACTGCTTACGGGGACCTTGCCAACATCCTGGTCATGGTGAGTTTTGTTTCCCTGGTGGAGACAACACTGGCTGTGGCCCAGCCCGGTTCTCACTCATGGGGAGAGTCATCGCGATGCCCCGAGGTGGCAGGAGACCTGAGACTGAGCCAACAGGGCTTCCTCCTTGGCGCAGAGCTTTCTGGGGGCCGCGGGGCCACGCCCAGCATGCAGGAGTGAGCTGGGTCCCACCCAGCTCTCACCCCCTTTTCTCAGCACTGCCTCCTTTGGCACAGGACCTAAAGGATTTAAGGTGGCAGGACTGGTATTAGGATTGGAGCCACTGATTAAGCTACATCATGCGTTTTCCACTCTCCGTTTCAAGTCTCTGGAGAAAGTAGTGACATGCACGCCTTTAAGCCTGTGGAACACTCGCTAATCTCCTTTGCAACAGAGAAAGCAGACCTCGGAGCCTCTGCCGGCAGCCGGGGCTAGATCAGGTTTAATAATTGTTTGGGTTTTGTTCTTTTTATTTTGACACTCACCCTCTATTTATGGTAAGCGGCCTTGGTTTGCCATTTACAATAGCAATAAACAGTTTTCTTTCCAAATAAATTTGTGTTTTAAAAAAGAGTTCATTTAAAGAAAAATAAGAGAGTTAGAGGCACAAACTGTAAATGATCTTTGTGAACGACCGAGCTTGGGAAGTACGGGCCCTGGAAGGAGCCATCTGGATTTTCTATCTCGTTTAATCCTCATAGCAACCCTGTGAGGCAAGACGGTCCTTTTCCCAGTTTACAGCAGAAGTAAATTTCTCAGCGAAGGGAAGTAACTTGTACACAGTCGCCTTCACCGCTCCGCTCACTTGCCTGCTCTTGGCTGTGACTAGGGGTGGGGGTGGGGCACAGAGAACCACACACTTTTCTGGGGCCTTTCCCCTTCCCCGCTGGCTCTGCTTCCTGCTTTCTGGGCATCTTTCTTTCTGTCTGCAGCTGCTCTGAGAGGCACAGGCAGGGTTCCCCTCGCCATTTGTCCTGGCCTCCTTCTTCACTGCAGCCTGGAGAACTTTGGGTCTTAATTGTTGCCGAGCCAAGAACAGAGCTGAAGACACCGGAATCCAGTTTCTTGCTTTTAGACACAGATTTTTCTATGGGTCATCTGGAGCCCAGTTTGAAACTCGACATTTAACAGTCCGGGTCTGGTAAAGGTTGACGGGTTTATTGTGCTCTTGAAAATGGTCAGCGTGTCCCAGAAAGCCTGCGCGCTCCTTATGGAGAATCAATTTGTGTGTGGTTTCTATTCAGAAGGCCTCAGCATTTTAAGTTTCCGAAGCGAGTGATTAGTGGCATAGCCAGGGTCTGATTCACCGGGACATTTCTGTCCTAGAAGAGAGAGTCAGTCCAGTCGCAACCTCAGAAACTTGACACTCGGCCTGTTCTGGTTCTGTGGCACCGGAGCTTCTGGAACAGCCCGCAGGAAGGTGCTGGAGCACCTGGCCTGGGGTGGGGGGTGGGGGGGGGCACAAAGGACTTGGAAAACAAAAGTTGCTGGAGACGCGCTGTGTCTGCTTCTGAATGTCATGCACGCTGTTATGCCTGGGGAATGTGCTGTAAAGGATGGTTTAAAAAGTGGCCATTCATCTTGTCTGTAGAAGAAACCGCTGACTTTCATCCTTCCTGGCTCAGCTCAGGGCAGCCTCTCCTGGTGCCAGAGAGAACGCAGGCCCTCCTGTCCTTGGGAATGCAAAGGAAAGGGGTGCTTTTCTCTGCAGGTTTCTAACAGTTCGTTCACAGCCACCTTCCCTTCGCTCACAAGTCAGAGAAGCAGGTTGACTTTTCTCACATCTGCATATAGGATTTTAGGCTCGAATTTCAGAAGAACCACATTGGGAGGGTTGACGGTTGGTAGAGAGCAAAGTGGCCCTGGTACTACTTTGCTCTGTCTGTCATCTTAGATGAGTCTTCTTGCTCCCATCCCTGCATCCATAGTACACGGACGAGTTTCCTCCCCAGGGTCCCTGGGTCCTGTGGGGACAACAGAAGAAGGATAGATGAGAACGGGACTTGAAAGGGTTAAGAGCAGAATGTCATTTGCTTTTCTTCTGCTGGTGCTTCAAGCAGTGAGGACTTTGTGGTGCACACGGGCCCTCCATGCACACATGTCCACACATCTGTCTTGGTTAGGAATTGTTTTTCAAGGAGCAGACATTCACTCGAGCTGGCATAAATAGATTGGGTCCGGCTCTCAGAACACAGCTGTTAATCCCACGGGCATCCAGGTCGGAAGTCACGTTCAGCTGGGAAACGGCAGAACCAGAGTGGGATTTCGGAAGCAGGTCCCTCTTGCCTTCTTGGGGCTGCACAGCTCCTCTGACTTGCTTCTCTGTTCTCTGACTCTGGTGTCTTTCTGCCTCCTTGTCCCTCCTCTGTCAGCTCTGTTTTTCTCTGCTTGTCCCTGGTCCAGCAAGGCTACTCCTGCTGCCACTTGACATGAATTTTTGTCCCCACCTCCACCGCTGTCGAAATCGGGTGGGGAATGTCCGGCTCGCGGGCCATATAAGCCCCTTGTGATCATTTGGTCTGGCCCTGCCAAGGCATTAGAGGTGAGTTAATAAATGTTTGACCATATATGGCAGGCTGATTTTTTTAAAATATTTTTATATTGATTTCAGATAGGACGTGAGAGGTAGAGAGAGATAGAAACAGCAGTGATGAGAGAGAATCATTGATTGGCTGCTTTCTGCACGCCCCCTACTGGGGATTGAGCCCGCAAACTGGGCATGTGCCCTGACTGGAAATTGAACCGTGACCTCCTGGTTCAAAGGTTGACGCTCAACCACTGAGCCAGGCCAACTAATTTTTAAGTTGATAATTTTGTATGGCCCTGGAATGATGTCATAAATATCCAAATGGCCTTTGGCAGAAAAAATGGTTCCCCCACCCCTGGTCTAAACAGTACTTCTCCACCTTTTCACATTCCCGTCACATGTAGAATATGATCATTGTCTTATGGGGTAAAGAAACAATGCAGCTTATACCAGAGCCAAGGACTAGCGGGGGGGACTCGAGCTGCTCCAGGACCGAGATCAATATGGCACCTGCCCTCACCTATGTAGCACACTGGTTGGGAAGCTCTAACCTAACTGAATCTATCTGTGTATCCAATTTCTAAATTCCCAGGAGAGCATATGATTGGTATCGGACCAAGAAAGTGTCTACACCCACGGCAGTCACCCGTGGCCCAAGGCTGGCGCCTGTGGAGCTAACGTGCCTTCAGGCTCACCACTGGGGGGGTGGAGTGAGTGGACAGCGACTGGCACCCCAGGTGGAGTGTCCAAATAGCGAGCAGGCTCAGGTACTAATCAGCCTCCTTTCCTCCCTTGGAGGCAAAGACCTTTGTCCTTAATGTCTGTGTCCCCACACCATTTGGCACAGATACTTGGTAGGTTTTAGGTGGACAATAGATGACGGTTGATGAACAAACAACGAGGCCTGTGCGTGGTGGAGACCTGATGTTCTGTCCAGCTGCATCTTTAAATGTGATACTTGACCCATCCAGAACACTCGGTGACCTCCCCCACCCCTAGTCATGTCCTTGGACGCTGCTTCACCCCATTTCTCTAGCACATCTAGCCACCGGGCACTCCTGCTGTCTTTCTCTTTCTTGTTACCATCTGAAGTCTCCGACTGAAAGCAGCGAGGCAGCGAGGCAGGCACCCCTGTGTTTTCTCTGCGTGAGGCATTTGGAACCAATTGTGCGGTGGCCCCTTGGAGCTGGCTGCTCAGAAGTGAAACAGCACACACCGATGCTGCGTTGTAAAAATGGCTTTCCGGCCAGCGTCTTGAACTTTTGTGTTTCTGTGGGAACGCCCATCTAAATTTCCTGCTGGATTTTTTTCTTAATGACCAGGCATTACCCTGGGAAATACTACACAGTCTTTTTAACATTCTGCTGATGCGAAGCAAGCAACGGCAGTACCTTTTGGAGATAAGAAATCAACATTTAATAATTGGAAGTAAATTGTTGGTGGTTGACGTCCCATTGGGAGTGACAAGAGACCACTTTGCTTAATTAATATTAGTAGTTCCATCTTGGATCCTTCACTCAGCTCATGTTTCAGCAGCTCGATTTGGCAGAGAGAGATGTGAATTGATGTTTCTTTGCAAGGGTAGGGAATGTGGTACTTTGTTTTGTATTTATCCCCATATTTATTTCTATATTGGGTATATAGCTCTTTTTTACTTATTCTACATGAATCACTTGGATGCATAAATTCAAGGACATATGTTTGTGGCTCTCACACATCTGTCTTAAATTTCATCTTTTCCACCCTGTCTTCTACTTTCCAAACAATTTACCTCCCTCTCTCCCTCCCTCCCTCCCTTCCTCCCTTCTCCTGCTGTTATTTATTTCACTATGTTGTGGTGGAGCCCTTTCATTCCAAGAGCTGGCGGAGGGCATGTGCCATGCAAGCCTCGATCTATTTCTGTACGAAGGCATCTTGGAGCATGGCGACCTCAGTGTCTTAGTATAGGTTGCGCCGCCTCTCACCCGGGACACAGCTGGTCCGTAGCAGACTCTGGTGCTGGTTTCAGAGCTGTCGAGGAGCCTGGCTTGCTGGGTTCCGAGTGAGGTAATGTTTCCATCATGGGCCAATCCAATCCAATTTACGGAGGACCTTCATGTGCCAGGCTCCGTGCAGAATGGTCCCTTATGCCTTTCGTCTTTGATCTTTTTTTTTCCCAGACTGGGAATTTCTCACATCATTGTAAACGTTTCCTTTCCTCCCCTTGTCATTTGGCTGGGGCTCAGTGGGACTTCCTGAAGCAGGAAAGCGGTCACAAGGGGTTTAACTGGGCACTCGGGAAGTTCTGCCAAGAAACAGAGTTTTCTGTGCAGCCAGGGCAAGGGGGAAAAAATGTAAAAACCACCCTGATGAAATAACAATCAAGTAGGAAATTGAAAAGAGTGCTCTGCTGAGTGCTAAGGGCTCCACGGTGGGACAGGTATGGGTGGCGCTGAAATGATAAACTTCTCTGTAATTCTCACAAACCACACTTCCTGCTCCTGTTTTCATTGGGAGGGGGGACCTGGGAAAGCCCACCCCGCTGGCTTGTCATTTATAGCATCGGGGTAGGAGGTGTTAGGCAACCGCATTCCTGATCTGCTGGAAGCTGCCGAGTTTGGAGCCTAGTGGTAGTTGCCTGATTTCTTTTTTGGATACCGACTTGCTTAGCAGCTACTTAGGGACCGATGATGGGTGTGTGACAATGAACTACCAGCTTGCTTGTGTCTCATGCTGCGTCTGTAGAGTCCATTGTGAGAAGCAGCTAGTAAGTGGTTCTTTCTCAGCCCGACTGGTCATCGTCATCGCTTACCAAGTACCTACCACACGTAACAAAAGCAGCGTAAGGTTTAGTTCCCAGAGGGGGACTCGCCTGATGAGGGAGACGCGACAGCCTTTTGGTTCCGAGCCCTGTAAGGGTGGCCGTAGGATTCTAGACGGGCGGGATTCTCTCTTGCTATGGACTTGGTGGAGCACTTCACATCTTGAAATGTCCTTGCTTCCGGCGTGTATGAAATCTGCCCCTTTTTGTCATTGGAGCTTTTCCCGCTGGTCCCTGGTCCTCGGGATTCTATCGTGTGGAGTAAATCCAGGCTGGACGTGTGTCGTTCAGGCGCTGAGTCTGAGAGCTAGCAGAAACGCAGAGCCTGGAGAGCCAAGGCCGCGGCTTGTCAGCCCCCCCAGAACGGAGGAGGCTGGGGGAGCCCTGATGTCCTTCCTCAGGAACCTGAACTGAACCGTTTCCCTGGGGGGAGGTGTGTTTCTAGATGAAGGCGTCTTAATATGGATTTTTTAACTTAAATTTTATTTTTAAAAATATGTTTTTATTGATTTTTAAAAAAAATATATTTTACTGATATTTTACAGAGAGGAAGGGAGAGGGATAGAGGGTTAGAAACATCGATGAGAGAGAAACATCGATCAGCTGCCTACTGCACACTCCCTATACTGGGTATGTGCCCGCAACCAAGGTACATGCCCTTGACCAGAGTCGAACCTGGGACCCTTCAGTCCACAGGCTGACGCTCCATCCACTGAGCCAAACCGGTTAGGGCATTTTTATTGATTTTTTGAGAGAGGAAGTGAGAGGGAGAGAGAAAAAAAAACATTAATGAGAGAAACATGATCAGCTGCCTCCTGCACGCCCCCTCCTGGGGATCGAGCCCACAACCCAGGCATGTGCCCTGACCAGGAATCCAACCAGGGACCTTTTGGTGCATGGGACAACACTCAGCCAACCGAGCCACCCGCCAGGGCTGGGTTTTTATTTATTTAAAAAAATAAAACAAAACCGTGCTGGCACATTGCTTTTCAAAGTCCCTTCACCCGCTATGGCCAGTTCCCACATTTGCTCGCCTTACATTTTGTATTGAGCCTCAAGAGATGGATCAGTTGGAGTGAATTGACGGCATCTACCACCTTCCGGTGAAGGGGAGGGGAAGAGTGGGAGACAGTACTGCCCTGACAAGCAGCTTCCTCCAGCCCAGCGGTTCTCAACGTGTGGGTCGAGACCCCTTTGGCGGTCGAACGACCCTTTCACAGCGGTCGCCTAAGACCATCCTGCATATCAGATATTTACATGACGATTCATAACAGTAGCAACATTACAGTTATGAAGTAGCAACGAAAATAATTTTATGGTTGGGTCACAACATGAGGAACTGTATTGAAAGGGCCAGAAGGTTGAGAACCACTGCTCCAGCCGAACCCCCAGATCTACACGGAGTGGCCCTCTGCCACACAGTCCTTGTCCCTCGGTTCCTTTCTTTCTTGTTTTGTTTCAACCTTATGGGCCCCATGAAAAATATGGTGTGCAGATGCTCAGAATTTATTTCTCTTTGGTCTGAGCTTAACGTTCTGGGTACAACTTGTCCGGTGACACGTCACTCAGAGGAGGTGGCGGAGGGAGGATCCCAGTGTTGGAGCGGAAGTGCAGTGCTCAGAGTGAGTGTGGGCAAACTCGAATCGTCCCCGATAACATCAGCAGAGGGATCCACGAGGACAAAAGCCACAGAAACCCTACCCCCACCAGAAGTGATTGCCTTGGGAGCTGGGATGTGGTCTCAGATGGCAGACCAGTTCTGGCTTCTTGTCCTCTCTCTTATACGAAAACTCCAGCCACCTCTTTAATTCTTCTTTCTTTGTAGCATTTAGCCCTGGTCTGTCATTACCAGCCACCCCCTTGCTGTTCCAAACCACTCTGCCCAGTAGAGGTTTTCATACCAGATGGGGCTTTAGGAAATCCCTCTGTCAGCTTCTGAGAGCTTTAGCACCGGGAAACGGAGCAGCCTTTCACTCCATCTGTGGTGTCGGCCAGAGAGAGCTTGGCAACCATATGTCGCTTTGTACTCGCAACAAACTGCTCATCTCCTGGCTTGTTGAGTCATTGGGGCAGGAAGCTGTATGGCATAGCCAGGGAGCCTCATTCATTGGTGTTACAAATGATAGCAGGTCCCAGGTGTTTGGGAACTGGGCTCTCCAATGCCACAGTGAACTACAGCGATTAAGAACTGTTTTATAGCCCTAACCGGTTTGGCTCAGTGGATAGAGCGTTGGCCTGCGGACTCAAGGGTCCCAGGTTCGATTCCCGTCAAGGGCATGTACCTTGGTTGCGGGCACATCCCCAGTAGGGAGTGTGCAGGAGGGTCAAGGGCATGTACCTTAGTTGCGGGCACATCCCCAGTAGGGGGTGTGCAGGAGGCAGCTGATCGATGTTACTTTCTCATCGATGTTTCTAACTTTCTATCCCTCTCCCTTCCTCTCTGTAAAAAAATCAATAAAATATATTTAAAAAAAAAAAAAAGAACTGTTTTACAGCCTGGCAGGCGTGGCTCAGTGGTTGAGTGTCGACCTATGAACCAGGAGGTCATGGTTTGATTCCCAGTCAGGGCACATGCCCGAGCTGCGGGCTCGATCCCCAGTGAGGGGTGTACAGGAGGCAGCCAATCAATGATTCTCTCTCACCATTGATGTTTCTTATCTCCCTCTCCTTTCCTCTGTGAAATCAATAGAAAATATTTTTTAAAAACACTCATGCATTTTATCACTTTTGAAAGGGTGAGAAAAAAACATCTATGTTTGCCTTTGTATGTGTGGGCATCATTTTTTATCTCACTCACTCGCTGTTGATTCAAGGCCGTCTGAAGGTGCAGCCCTGAAGGAAGGTGAGTGGCTCCTGAGCAGGAGGCCGTGTGAGGAAGAGGAGGCCCTGGTGGCACAGAATGTGCTCCGTTCCCCGCCGGCTTCTTCAGCTGCTCGTTGCAGACAGGCGGGCTGCAGCCTCCTTCCGAGCTCACCCTTCACTCCCACCAGTAGCCCACGGTCACCTTTGTCACCAGAATCGCAGCACTGCAGCCCACTGCCAGCGCTAGCAGCCAGGCGTCTGCGCCATGTGGACACCACCTGTCTTTGCCTAACCTTTCAGGTCTGTCTGCATGGTCTCCATCAGGAGCTCGTTGTCAGTATTAGCGGCCTTTTCTTACTTGAGTTCTGCCCCTCCCCTGTTTTGAGAAAAAAGCAGCCATAGACCCGGATGCTAGTCTGGGAAGTATTGTCATTTCCGTAACATAGTGGAGATGTTGCCCCACCCAGAGCCATTCTCCCCTCCCTGCATCAGGGCTGACCTGCTTACCTTCTGGTAGGTCCCCTCTAAAGTATTCTGTATTTATTTGTGTGGCTTGGTCTGGTGCCAGCCCTGGCAGGGACTGGTATCGCTGTGGTGTCCTGACCACTATAGTCAAACACTGCTCACTTAAGGGTTCCTGCAGTTTGAGGGCCATGTGGCCCTAAGTGGGGCTTTCTGATGTAAGATCTGGAAAGGCGCACAGTAGGAGTGTTCTCATGTGCGCTGGCTGTGTGCCAGTGATGGCTCTGAGCACTTCCTGTGAACTATCCTCACAGTAACACCAGAGGGTAGGTACCAGGGACCGTTTTTGCAATTGAAGAGAGTGAGGCTTGGGGAAGCTAAAGAAGTTGCCCGAGATAGCAGAGGCAGGCTTCCTACCCAGGCCATCTGCCCCCAGGGCCTGTGCTCTTCCCCACTGCACTCTGCTTCCTGTCTTGACGCAGCGAGGATTTGGGGCCCCTTCGAGAGAGGATGAATGGGCAGTGATTGCTTTGTGTTCACAGCCTCATAGAAGCACGCAGTGTGCGGTCCTTTATCCTGGTGCTGCCAGTGCGTTTGACAGCACTTGGGAGTGACAGTTGAGACAGAAGCCTGGCTTGCCGTGACCTGGCCAGGCTGTGGCGGAAGGCTGGCTGCCGCTGAGTATAGACATCTCCTGGATAAAGAGATAAAAGGAGGAAGTAGCCTATCAGATCCTCCGCCTGTCATACTAGCAGCACATTGATTTCTGTTGCAAAAGAATATCTTGCAAAGTGAAATGAGTCTCTTAAGAACTTAGGGAGTTCCCACACCATCAGGCAGGGGGTAAATGGTATTGTATTTGTTGTGTAAGGTGGCCTCCTGGGCTGGTTCCTCTAATCTGCAGGTTCCCAAACTGTTACAAAGCCCTAGGAGTCATTTCCTCTGGCCCCTCCCCCTCCCATCTCCCCTCCCCCTCTCCCCGCCACCTGAATGGGAATCCGTAGCTGACATGGCTCTAAACGGGGTTTAGGGGTCATCACATTTTTCCACTTATGGTCAAGGAGAAGTGGCAATATTCTTTTTAGTCATCATATTGCTAACGTTTACTGAACACTTACTGTGTTCCACGTTCACTGTAGCAGCACAGTACGCAGCAGGTGTCCTTGTCCTGGTCTTACTCACGAGGACACTGAGGCTCCGAGAGTGGAGTGACTTGGCCAAGGTCACCCAGCAGGTATGTGGTAGATTTGAACCCTGGCAGCCTGGCTCCAGAGCCCTGTTTTTCATCATTTTCCCTACGCCATACTGCTCTCTGACCAGCAAAAGTAGAAGCTTGACTGGCTAACAAGGACCAAACGCAGCTGTGAGCTGTGGTTCTGTGGCTGTCCCCATCTGGAATGAAAGCGGTTACTGGTGGATGTTTGAAACGTTGTGTGTTTCCTTTATGTGTTTGATTTAACATTCCTGACGTGTTCGCTCAACTAGGACGGAGCCAGTCTTCCTTGTTGCCCTTTTAAAATATATATCTATTTTTTATTGATTTCAGAGAGGAAGGGAGAGGGAGAGATGAAACATCAATGATGAGAATCATTGATGGGCTGCCTCTTGCATGCCCCCTGCTGGGGATCGAGACCACAACCCAGGCATGTGCCCCGACCTGGAATCCAGCTGTGACCTCCTGATTCATAGGTTGATGCTCAACTGCTGAGCCACACCGGCTGGGCTCTTGTCGCCCTTTTTGCTCATCTCTCCTGGTAGTTGCCACGATCTGCCTCGTGTTATGCCTGTACATATATACTTGTATCGCCATTTTTATTTTTCTCTTTTTTTTTCTGTTTTGGTTAATCCTCACCCAAGGATATTTTTCCATTGATTTTTAGGGAGAGTGGAAGAGAGAGGGAAAGACAGAGAGAAAGATTGATGTGAGAGAAACACATCAATTGGTTGTCTCCTGCACGAGCCCTGACCAGGGCCCAGGCCTGGGAGGAGCCTGCAACCAAGGTACATGCCCTTGACCGGAATCGAACCCAGGACCCTTTGGTCCACAGGCCAACGCTCTATCCACTGAGCAAAACTGGCCAGGGCGTATCTCCACTTTTTATTAATGTGGTAAAATATATAAAACATCAGATTTACTATTTTAAGCATTTTCCACTTCTAATCTGTAGGGCTCCTGAAGTCAGGCAC
>NW_005354039.1:1856986-1874418 GCF_000412655.1 Myotis brandtii | reverse complement strand
CCCCCCCCCCCACCGCAACACCCTGCTTACTGTTTAGGTACATCACACTGAATAAAGCTCTGTTGGATTTCATAGCCCAGTGAGGTCAGCTATAAATCGGTCAGAAAACTTACTGTTCGGAGGCTTAGAGACATGAACAATAAATTTTTAATGTCCCTTCTACCCAGGCTTTTTCTCTTACTAGAGCCTGCAGCAGAGTTGGACCCTGACAGGGCGTGTGGTGTGTTTCACGCCTGGTGCTGTGGTGTGCAGGAAGCAGAGTGGACCCGTTATTTTCTAAACGTTACACTCTCGTGACCCTCGGGGCATAGGTCTTCTTTCTGAACCAGCTATAGTGAAGGGGAAATTGATTGTTAAACCAGCTTCATAACACCCAGTCCACTAGCAGGGCTTTGATTTCTCGTAAGCTAATGATGGCTCAGACGGGCCCTGCCCGACCCACCGCATCTTTCCTTTGGTCTCACGTGCTGGCAGGTTCTCTGTGTTGGCTCCAGGCAAAGGAGAGACAGGAAGGTGAAGAGGACGCAGGGGTCAAAGGCGCTGTCAGATGAAGGGAGGAGAGCTCTAATTCCACCGGCACTTGTTTTGGATAATTTATCCTGCAATTGAAGGAGCCTTCGGGGCACCCAGGTATCCCAAGGAATTAGGAAGCGTCTTGGTCATAAGGACGCCCTTTAAACAGCTGAACTTGATTGCGAGCTAGGCCTCCCATCTGGCTGATCCGTTCACAGCGTTTCCTTTCTCCCTTCCTCCATTTATTTCATTCCTTCCTTCCTCCATTTGTTCACGCATCATTTATTGAATATGGGCCAAGCCCTGGAGTTGGCCAACAGCTGTACCAGCCTCTGAAAACTTCAGTCGCAGTCAAATCACACAGTGGGAATCATGCCTCGGAAGCAAGATGTGGTCTTAACTCTGAGGGTAGGAAGACAAGGTCCTGCCGGAGCATTTAGAATGGTTCTGGGATAACAACGATTGACATTAATAATAGCAGCTGACTTTAATAATGCAATACCTAACCTATGCCAGGCCCTGTCCTAAGCACTTCCTGTCACATCTGTTCTTCACAATGGTCCAATGAAGTGTGGGCACTGTTACCCATTTTACAGATGAGAAAACCGAGAGAGAAATTAGGTAGCTTGTCCGAGGTCACCAATTAGCAAATGGCCGAAGTTAGACCCAGGCCGCCCGTGCCGCTGCTAGTGTATATACTGCCTTGACGTTGGAGGGCGGAACGAGGCAAGCTTCTCCCTTCCAGGTGGGCTTTGGTCGTGTTTGGTGAGGAAGGGGGTGTTGCCTGTGGTCAGCGTTGTGGAAGGGCAGGAGTGGAGTTCGCCTGCGAAGGCTCCGGCAGACCTTGCCAAGGTAGATTAATCCTGCATCTGTGTTAGCTTTGGCTTGAGCCCACGGATTTGCAGCAGCTGTTGGGAAATAAAAACTCAGACCCCCAGTCAAGTGCAAGGCCCAGTCCTCAGAACAGGAGGCCGATTCCACGTCACCCTGCTGGCCGGGGCTGCTCAAAATGGCCAGGTTGCTTTTCCCTGCGGTGTCTGCGGGTGCTGACTAATCCCGCCAGTGCTCCCGATGAGCTGGGCTTTGTAGTTTGCATTTTCACAGCCCGCCAGCTCCCCATCCCGGCCCTTTGGACATCTGCCTCATTGCTGTGTGGGTCACTGTGAAAGCCCTTCTGACCAGCATTCCTGGGACGATAGAGCTTCCACCACAAACTTGGGATCGCTAACCAGAACCAGCCGCCAGGCTGGGGAATCGGAACGTTTAAGTAACCCAATGGCCCATTTTGTCATCCTTTTTGATTTTTGCCAAGTTGAGCTAATATCGCTGCTGCTGCTGGTCATCCTTTTTGATTTTTGCCAAGTTGAGCTAATATCACCACTTCTCCTCCTCCTCCTCCTCCTCCTCCTTCTTCTTCTTCTTTTTAATTTCATCTTTGTTGCCTTGCTTTTGAATTCGGCAAACTAATAATTATAAACACTTACATTTCTGTGCTTTCGGGTTTTTGCTGTTCAATTCCCGGGTCAGGGCACATGCCCGGGTTGTGGGCTCCATCCTCAGAAGGCAGCGTGTAGGAGGCAGCCTGTTGATGATGATGTTTCTCTCTCATCAATGTTTCTATCTCTCTATCCCTCTCCCTTCCTCTCTCTCTCAAAATTAATAAAAACATATTTTTATAAAAAAAGTCATTTGGTCTTTCCCAACTGCAGCCCCAGTCAGTGTCACGCTCAGACGGCTCCTTCGAGTTGCCCTCAGCCTTTTTGTCTCCTGAGTCCAATGGGATGTGAGCTCTTGCTCCATCCAGCCTCCTGGTTCAGAGGCTGGCCCAGCTCCTCCCCTCCCTGCACCCCACCCCCCCACACACACACACCGCTTTCCTAATGACTGGACTGCATTTCATGCATCAGTCATCCAAGCCAGAAGGTGAAGAAACAAAGTAGGAATTCCTGTCAGAATCACACGTGGTGTCAGAGTTCTCTTAAGTAGAGAGAAAAGTAAAATCCATAGAGTCTGTTTTTTAAAAAAAGAAAAAACTCCAGATGCCCTTTTAAAATCTGGAAATCCAAACTGAGGGAGAGAGAAAGAAGAAGAAGAAAAAGGCAAACAGACTACAAAAAATATGTATGCGTTGTGCTTATGGCGAAAAGACTACTTTTGCAGGAGGAAATCTCCATTTTTGGAGCTTTATGTACCGCCTACTAACTATATACGGTTGATGGATTAACTTTAAAATAGAGCTGACAGGAAAATGCTTTTTGAAAAGGATGCTGACAAGAAAAGAGGAAAATAAGCATAAATTTGATTCAGATATTAATAATGAGCCCCATGTGTATGGTGCTTTAGTTTTCAGAGCGTCTCCACACGCATCACCTCATTTAAAGCCCACGTTCATCCTGGGATGTGGAGGTTACTGTGCCAGGTGAGGCGTGACCTGCCCAAGGCTGGTGCCATGTCACCCACTGACATCTAATAAGATGTCAGGGCTAAGATGTGCACCCAAGGCCCCCTGAATTCTGTTTTCTTCCTACACTAACATGTTTCCTTCCAAGTAGGGACTTTAAGATCATGAGGAGGCACGTATGCTCCTGACTTTGATGAAATGCTCTAATATTGTGCCAAGGGAACATATAAACTCATTTCTTCGGACCCTTAAAAGCAAGTGCATTTAGCCCTAGCCGGTTTGGCTCAGTGGATAGAACGTAGGCCCACGGACTGAAGGGTTCGATTCCGGTCAAGGGCATGTACCTTGGTTGCAGGCTCCATCCCTGGCCCTGGTCAAGGTGCGTGCAGGAAGTAACCAATCGATGTGTCTCTCTCGCATGGACGTTTCTCTCTTTCTGTCTCTCCCCCTCCCTTCCACTCTTTCTAAAAATCAATGGGAAAATATCCTCAGGTGAGGAGTAACAACAAAAAAGGAAGTGCATTTAGTGCTCAGTCCTGGGTGGTTTTGATCTTCACTGTCCCAATGGCAAGGGGAGGTGGAGACTTCGGGAAGTCATCAGCTCTGAATGGCTTTAGAACAAAGCAGCACTAGAGTGAGACGTTGATCTCCCACTCTTCACTATTGCATCATCTTAGAGTTTAGGCAAATGCTGATTTTTATTAGAGGGATTTTCACGACAGGAACTAAGATGGGGTAATACCGTAGTTCTCCCAGTTGAATCATGGTCAAGCTGTGCACTAAAATGAACTCTTGAGACAAGGGGTCTTCAGGTAGGGTCTGTACAGGGATGAGATCAGACAGGTTCACTACCAGGCTTCAAGGGATTCAGGAACTCTATGAAATTACACAGAAACTTTTCTGTGCATGTGCATTTTTCTCTGGGGGAAGGATCTATATCTTTTATCCTCAAAAGTGTCTGTGACCCAAAAATGGCTCTGAAACCACTCTTTTTTAAGAGGCCTTTTTAAAACCTTTAGAGGACTTGAGATGTCACGCACTTGAAAAGGCACAGAGGTGAATCTTGGTGACCATTTCTTCAAGCTCAAGCGTTCCTTCTTTTCAGTCAGGATAAGAAAGCCATTGTCAAAGCGGACCTGTAATATGACTTTTCTCACATAAAGCTCATCTTCTGATTTGAGTATCAGAACTGACATGGTTGGAATGAGCATTCCTGTGCCTTCTGTATTGTCTCAGAGCAGAGTGACTGTGGTGTTACAACCTGAGAAAGACCTTCCCATGCAAATCTACAAGTCACTGATGAATGACATAATTTCCTAAACAAATCACTATTGTATAAAATTAGACCATGATGTGTTAGTCTACGAAAGGATCAACTTTTCAGTGTCAGGTGTAATTCTAGAAGCCTAATTTTTTTTTCTTCTTTTCACTAAACCAATGGACCTTTACTTGGAAAGAAAAGATTCAACAACCGTGGGTAAAACATAAGCTAAGACCTCTTGTCCTTCCCAGTGGAAGGGAAGATAGGGGTCATGGGTGGTACGGTCCCTTTCCTCTCCGAGGGGGATACTGGGAGACTTGGGGTGGAGCAGGGGGACACGTTACCGTCCTTCTGCCTACACGAGGGACCCAGAAAAAAAATGAATTCTTCTCTATCTATTAGGGGAGAAATCTTACAAGAGTCTAGCCTAATGCCCTCAGGCTATCCCAAGCAGGCTGGCCTTCAGGGCCTCCTTTATGACTCGTGCTGAGTGGCCAAGCATTTAGGGACTAGGTTGCCCAGTTACTAAAACCCACCATTAAAAAAAAAAAATTAGCCAAGAGCCAATCATATGCTTCCATTTCAAGTATAATATGGGTGCCTACGTTCAGACTGCTCTATTTAACCATGTTGTATCTGCCCTCTTCATATTTAAAGCTCACGGGCTGCCATTTACTTTAGGGAATAGTCTAGCTACCCAAAAAAGAGGCTTGTTAGAAGATGCCACTTGGTTGTAGGAGCCCCAAGCACCAGGGAAATGACCCCTTAATTCATGTGACCAGGGAAGAGTTCTTTTATGAAGGCAAGGATGGTTTGACCTTGGAGTGACTACTAATGAAATACACCACAGCCGTCAAAAGAATAACCAAAAAGTAACCATCTATTCCTGATAAAACTTTTGGACAAAAAGTTATGGAAAGCTTTTTGTGTGTGTGATAAAATTTGCCATCTTAACCATTTTTTGTTGTTGGTAATCCTCACCCGGGGATATTTTTTCCATTGATTTTTAGAGTGGAAACGGGGGGAGAGATAGAGAGAGGAACATTGAGGTGAGAGAGGCATATTGATTGGTTGGCTCCCACACGGTGTCTCGACCCGGGCGGGAATCCATCCTGCAACCAGGGTACGTGCCCTTGACTGAACCTGGGACCCATTTGTCCTCAGGCCAATGCTGTAACCTTAACAGAGCAAAACTCAATAATATTTTTTATTGATTTCAGAGAGAAGAAGGGAGAGGGAGAGAGAGAGAAACATCAGTGATGAGAGAGAATCATTGATTGGCTGTCTCCTGCACGCCCCACATTGGGGATCGAGCCTGAAACCCAGGCACATGCCCTGACCAGAAATCGAACCATGACCTCCTGGTTCACAGGTCGATGCTCAACCACTGAGCCACCACAGCTGAACCCATCTAAAATAAACCTTCTTTAAGTGGATAGTTCAGTGGTATTAAGTACATTCACATGGTTGTGTAACCATCTATCCCTGTAATTCTTTTCATCTTGTAAAACTGAAACTCTATACCTATTAAACAGTAATTCTTCATTCTTCCCATTACCCCAGCCCTGGCAGCCACCATTATAATTTCTATCTTTAGACTGCTCTGAGTACCTCACATAAGTAGAATCCCGCAGTACCTATCTCTTTGTGACTGGCTTCTTTCCCTTAGCGTAATGTCCTCAAGGGGCATCCATGTGGTGGCATATTGCAAACTTTCCTTCCTTTTTAAGGCTGAATAATATTTAAGACTATTTTGTTTAACATGTTAAAGACTGTCTCAAATCAGTGGTTAATATTACATTTGAAGGTAAAATATTATAGATCTGTATCCAGATGTGGTCAGGATGCTTGCTGTTTAATATTGTTCGCAGCTCCAGCCAATATAGCTCACTAAGAAAAGGAAATAAATGGTGTAACTGTTGAAAAAAAAAAGTTGTCTCTTATTTTAGCCAATAGTGTGCCTTTCTTTTCAGACTGCAAACCTATTTTGAAGTAAGAGTACATATATTTTAAAATTAGCTATTTTTACAACTCCATCTTTTCATTTGTGACCTAGATCCTATTCTTTTGCCTATTCAAGGACTTTTTCTTGCATATTTTCTTTTCATCAATTTTTTACTCTCTCTTCTGGATTCTCCCCAGCAGCATATGTTATAGTATCTCCCACCTTTAAAATATCCTCCCTCTGACCTCATCTTGCAAATATTCTCCCTCTGACCTCATTGTGTGTTTCTCCAGCTACAATCCCATTTCTCTGCTCCCTTTATAGCCAGACTCTTAAAGAGAATTGTCTGTAGTCCAACTCAGTCCCTTATCTGCCATTTTCTCTTTCTCTTTTTATAACCTTTCTTTTTAAAATTATTCTCCTCCAGATATTTCACATGTTGGCAAGAGGACTCGAATTTGTTTGGGTCCAAGGCCCACTTTAGGCATGTGCGCCAGGCAGAGCTGCACCCCATCCCCCCTCTTCACTCTAGTCTGTCTTTCAGTTTCACCACTTCACTGACTCCTCCCTGGCCCTATTAAGGTCATATGTGACCTTAGTTGCCCATCGACTGGTCATTTCTCATTTTATTCAACATCTCAGCAGGATGTGGCACAGTAGCCTACTCCAACACACTTTCTTCAGCTGCCTTTTGGGATACCAGAGTCTCCTCGTTTTCATCCTATGACACTCATCACTCCTTCTCAGTTTCCTGCATTGGTGGTCCCTGACTCTGCCCTGGGATCTCTTTTCTTCTGTGGCCATGGCCTCTCCTTGGATGACCTCATCCAGGCTTATGAACCCTAACAGCATCTAGGGACTGATGACCCTCGATTTATATTTCATGTCCTTCTCCCCCCACCAAGTCCAGATTTGTAAATCCAAATGGCTACTTGAAATCTCCATCTGCACATGTAATAGGCAACTCAAACTTGACCTGCCCAATCTTGATTTTTCCCTCTCAAACTTCATCCTCCTCCATTGTTCCTCATCTACGTTCATCAGACCTTGACACACTTTTGCTCAGTCCCCCAAACCACAATACATCCTTGAGTTGGTATCTTGCCTTCCACTGTCTTCCTCTGCAGTGTGTTCCTTCACAAAAGCCAAAGTGACCTTTTAAAATGTAAATCAGGTCATACCACTCCCCTGCTAACCTATTATCCTGTATAATAAAAGCCTAATATGCTAAGTGTCCGGTCGGCCATTCAACCAATCAAAGTGTAAAATGCTAATGATATGCTAAGGCTGCTCAACCACTTGCTATGATGTGTACTGACCACCAGGGGGCAGACAGTCAACTGGTTGACCAATCGCTATGACATGCACTGACCACCAGGGGACAGACGCTCAATTCAGGAGCTGCCCCCTGGTGGTTAGTGCGCTCCCACTGGGGGAGCGCCCGCTCAGCCAGCTGCCGGGCTCACAGCTGGCTCCCCGCGGGCCTAAGCCAGCAGCCGGACATCCCCTGAGGGCTCCCAAACTGCAAGAGGGTGCAGGCCGGGCTGAGGGATCCGTCCCCCTCCTCCTGAGTTCACGAATTTTGTGTACTGGGCCTCTAGTACTTAGAATAAAATTCTATTATTTTTACCCATCTAAAGGGCCTTAAAGTCCTGGTCCACGATTGACCTTCTGACCTGCCCTCCCTGACTGTTTGGCTCCGTCCACTCCAGCCTGCCCTAGTCAGCCTCCTTGCCTCCACACAGCTTCCCTGGGCCGCAGCTGGCTTTTCTTGATGTGCACACGGCTTGCTCATTATTAGGGTCTTGTGCTCAACTGTCATTTCTTCAAAGATGACTTCCCAGATAACTCTAAGATATGCACCACTAGCCCCAGTCTGCTTTGTTTTTACCCTGCTTTGTTTAACTTCTATCAATTACCAGTGTCTGAAATTATTTTTCTATTCATATTCTTGTCTTTCCCACTCAAATGGAAGCTCTGCAAGGGCAGTGGCTTCCTATGCCTTGTTCTTTCTTGTATCCCTTGTGCTTAGAACAGAATTGGCACGTAGTAGGTGCTCAGTTAATAACTGTTGAATAAAGTTCAGCACTTACCAGTTATAAAACATACTGCGGGGGTGAGGGGGCAGTCTGTTTACAACAGTGATATATAGGGAGATAGATAGATAGATAGATAGATAGATAGATAGATAGATAGATAGATGATAGATAGATAGATAATTATCAATAAGTAAAAAATAAGCAACAAACACGAGGTATCATTTTTCCCTATTCAATGGGAAAAACTAACGTTGGTGAGAGCGCTAGGAAATGGGTACTGTCATTTGCCACTGGTGGAAATATAAAATTGTCTAAGCTTTCATAAGTGATGAGTCATGGATGATGTTTATCTCAACTTTCATGCATCATGAACTATGTCTCCCATTTTTTCCAATAATTACTCCCCCCCCACATAATTACTTTTTAAGCCAGAAAAATCCAATCATCTTAATCTTTCCCCCCCTCTTTAAAATAAAAATTTTGTGAAGTTGATCCCAGCAGCAGATGGCCTTGTTTTGCAGTTGCCTCTTAAGAATAGTTCATCTGACCCCTGTACCAGGCTTCCCTGAGATCATGCAATGCCGGTCATTGAGAACTGTGTGCAGAATCACTCTTGTTCTGCGGCCCTGGGCTGGCGTGGGGAGCCCATCGGACATGTGGGGCTGGGGAAAAACATGCAGGCGTGGCCCACGCAGTCTGAGGGGGGGCGGCCCACAGCCCTCCCCACCAAGACCCAGGTCTCCACAGAAAGGGAAGCCTAACATTCCTGGGCAGATCCCCTGCCCCACCCAGCTCCCTCGCTGCCTGGGATTGAATTAAAAGCAATAATAGTCATAGCCACACGCGCCTTTCTCTCTCCCGTATGCAGCTGGACCTCTGATGCCCGTTTCCTTAGACACGCTCGGCCCTGCTCTGCCCATGCCTGGTGGCCAGCCTCCTGCCTGGGCCCAGTCCTGGAAGGGAAGTTCGCAGCTGAATCCCCAATGGGCCATTCTTGTTTCCCCTGGTTTCTGTCTTTCCTGGAGGTTCATTGGTAGCTGGACATTTCACTTAATTCTGTTGCTTTCTGGGCTTGGCAGTTACGTTCCCAAGCACTCCGTGGCTCACCTGGACAGTGTTCACCCAGACGGCTGAGAGCAAAGCCCGCACATACTCGGCTCCTATATGTTGCATTCACATTTCCTCAGCCTCGTCCCACTTAGAATCTGGCCTCTGACAGTGTGCACAGTCAGCCTCAAGACCTGCCAACCATTGTGGATTGTTTAGAGTGTCATCAAGAGTTAAGGGTTGAGCCTTAGCCGGTTGCTCAGTGGTTAGAGCATCAGCCCTCAGACTGAAGGATCATGGGTTGGATTCCGGTCAAGGGCATGTACCTCGGTGTCAGGCTCAATCCCCGGCCCCGGTCAGGGCTCATGCAGGAAGCAACCAATCAATGTGTCTCTCTCACATCGATGTTTCTCTCTCCCTTAACTCTACTCCTCTTTTCCACTCTCTAAAAATCAATGGGGAAAACATATCCTTGGGTAAGGATTAACAAAGCAAACTAACTAACTAAAAAAAAGCTGAGGGTTGGGGCTGGCTCAGGATATTGCTTCCCTAGTGTTTGCTGGCTGAATGGCACACAGGTATAATGACTCTCCATGTCCAGGGACCTGGTGAAGCAGTGAGAGGGGCAGATTTTAACTACTTGTCTTCCGTTTCCTGTCCCTTCTCCGTTGGGGTTCAGAACAGGGGAGCGCCTTCCTGCTGAGAGGGTGGACAGGCACCAATAAAAAGCCTCCCTTTTTGCCTTAACCACTTGTTCTAGTTGTGTTCAAGAAGCATAATCCACCCTTGCCGGTTTGTCTCAGTGGATAGAGCGTCGGCCTGCAGACTGAAGGGTCTCGGGTTTGATTCTGGTCAAGATCACATACCTGGGTTGCGGGCTTGATAGGGGGTGTGCAGGAAGCAGCCAATCAATGATTCTCTCTCATCATTGATGTTTCTATCTCTCCCTCTCTCTTCCTCTCTGAAGTCAATAAGATAATATTTTTTAAAAAGGTGCATAATCCATCTTCATCTTTATACTTGTTAGAGAAAGTGCCTGGGGGAGAGGTAGGAGAGAAGAATTCTCCTAGAATAAGTGTCATCTATCCCTCGTCGGCCTCTGCCGTGGCTTGAGCCTGGACTCAGACTCGGGGTCCCTGCACTGTCACAGGCTGCAGGGGCAAGGGGGCTGCAGTCTCCCCTGTCCATTTGCCCGGCCAGCCCTGCTCTCCTTCAGTTACTCATTTATCTGCACTTTTGTGTCTCCAGGCCACCCATCCCTCATGCCTGAGGGGTTCAAAAGAACCCTGCAATTAATCTAGCTTGAACTTAACCACCTTCTTTAACTTTTCTTCTTACAGCTTAAACTTTGGAACAAATACCGAATTTCCAATATTCCATCACTGATATTCCTAGATGCCACCACCGGGAAGGTTGTGTGCAGGAATGGGCTGCTGGTGATCCGTGATGACCCAGAAGGTGAGACCTTGGCATGTCCGTGCTGTACCCACCTCTGATCCTCTACCCTGACCTCCTTCCATTGCTGGAGAGTATGCAAATGAAATGCAAATGAAATACAGTTGACCCTTCAACCACATGAGGGTTAGGGGCGCCAACCCCCACGCAGTGGAAAATACATGTATAACTTTAACTCCCCCCCAAACTTAACTACTAATAGCCTACTGTTAACCGAGAGCCTTACTGATAACATAAGCAATCAATTAACACATATTTTCTATGTTATATGTAGTATAAACTGTATCCGTACAATGAAGTAAGCTAGAGAAAATAAAATGACATTAAGAAAATCATAAAGAGCCCGGCCGGCGTGGCTCAGCGGTTGAACATCGACTTTTGAACCAGGAGGTCATGGTTCCATTCCTGGTCAGGTCACACGCTCAGGTTATAGGCTCCATCCCCAGTGGGGAGTGTGCAGGAGGCAGCTGATCAATGATTCTCTATCATCACTGATGTTTCTATCTCTTTCTCCCTCTCCTTGCCTCTCTGAAATCAATTAAAATATGTTTTTATAAAAAAACAAAAAGAGCCCTGACCGGTTTGGCTCAGTGGATGGAGTGTCGGCCTGCGGACTGAAGGGTCCCGGGTTAGATTCCGGTCAAGGGCATGTACCTTGGTTGCGGGCACATCCCTGGTGGGGGCTGTGCAGGAGGCAGCTGATCGATGTTTCTCTCTCATCCATGTTTCTGACTCTGTCCTCCCTTCCTCTCTGTAAAAAATCAATAAAATATATTTTTAAAAAAAAGAAAACCATAAAGAAAAGGAAAAAAAATCATAAGGAACAGAAATAAAATTCACAGTACTGTGTGTTTTTATCAGTACTGTAAGTTTACATCATCAGTCTTAGGCTATGCGGTTTATCTGAGAGTTTTTTCAAATTGCTGGTTAAAAAAAAATCTGCACATAATGGACCCAGGCAGTTCACTCATGTTTTTCAAGGGTCAAGTGTATATGTAAGTGGGTTTACTTGGCTAAAGAATATTGTCTTGATGTAATTATGGTTTTCTCCAGGTCATGGTTAAGGTTTTAAGGGATCAGAATGTCCCTCCTGGGAGCTTTAATTCATGGGCGAAGGAGATGGAGCTGAGGAAGGGAGTCAGCTTTGAGGGCGGAGGAGCCGTTGAGCAGCAGCTAGCGCTCCGGTACTCACTGCCAGTGCAGTTCCCCTGGCAAAGTCGCAGGCTCTGTGTCCTCCCCGCCTCACTTCCTGCGCAGGCCTGGGTCTTGCTGGCCGGCTGGCTGGCCACGCACTGGGCAGGTTGCTCCGATCAGGGTGCTCAGTGCTGTCCAACATCGGTTTCTCTCCCCTTTGCACTGGAGTCATAAGTTCTTCTTCCCTCACTTACTGATCCAACTAGGCGATTCAAGCCTGGTCACACGTTTTCCCAGTTAAAATTGCACCTGCCTCAGAGAATCACCCTCAGTAAAAACCAGGGCATCATAGAACCAAGTTTTTACCTTCTCAAATTTAAACACACACACACTACTCAAGCTTGTTAAAATGTCGGTCTCCCCCCTATTCTCCGCCCTCCCCCCCAAGATTTTTGGATCCATTTGTTCTGGGTGGGCTCTGCCACCTGCGTTTTTAGCCAGTCTGTGCTGCTCCCTCCCAGCCTCCCCTCACCCAGGCGATTCTGAGGCCGTGGTCCATGGACCACCCTGTGAGGAAACACTGTCTGTTGAGCTGGGAGCATTTTATTTGCGCTTCCTGCCTGGGGCTTAAGTGTCATCAGAATGCAGACCATCTGGGTTGAGTAGGTTTGACTCTTTCCTTTCCCTAGACTTAAATTGTTATCTCACTTGGTTCCCTGGGCCCCAACTCAAAAATTCTGGGGGCGGGGCCCTGGAGCATCGTATTTTAAAATTCCCCAGTGGTTTCTGAGTTACAGTCAGAGTTGAGATGCCCTGGATCCCAGGGTTGGAAGAGAAGAAACTCATGGTTAATATCTGAGGCAGCTTCCCCAGCCTGGCTCACCACCAGTTCCCCAGGGCGTCGGTTTTGCTGTTTGGGGACGTACAGCTTCAGCCCTGGATCCTGGGATTTGGGGTATGACCTGGGCTTCTGTATTCTTCAAAACACATGCCCTGTGGTCATGCAAGTTCGGAAACCATTGCCTTGAGGGTAGGTAGGACTCTGTCAGGGACGATCCTACGGGTGTTGGATGATACAGTTGCCATGCTCTGCAGCCCCGAGGCCTCTTGGGTCAGAGGCCACACGGAAGAGTCTTAACCTTCTCCCATCTGTTGCCTGTTTCAGGTTTGGAATTCCCTTGGGGACCTAAGCCCTTCAGGGAAGTCATTGCAGGGCCCTTGCTTAGAAATAATGGGCAGTCCCTGGAGAGCAGCAGCCTGGAGGGGTCTCACGTGGGCGTCTATTTCTCCGCACACTGGGTGAGTGTTTGTTCCTCTTCAGCCCAGACAGAACGAAGCAGGGAGGTCCCACCACAACCAGCTGTGATTGGCTCCCGGAGGTGTGACTGCCGGGGCATAATTTCCTGGCGTCCTTCCTTTCTCCTGTGCCCAGTGCATTGTGATTGGCGGGCAACAAGTGCTTATTATTATGAATGATAATAGCAGCAAGAAAATGACTTCTTTTGACTGGTCTAAACAGACAGCTTTCTTAGGCCATTCTGGTGAGGCTTCTCATGGTCTCTGCGGGGGTTTGACTGCTGCCGGCTGGCCGGCTGGGAGGGGCGGGAGGAGCCTGTGCTGGATGCGGCCATCATGCTTGTTTCTGCCTCTTATGGACCAGGTCCTGCCAGCCCAACTCTGTGTGGGCCCTGCTGGCCTCCCGGCGATGGCAGGTGGCTGGGAAAGGGGACGCTGGAGGTGCAAAGTCACACCCAGGATCCTGTTCTTGTCTTTCAGTGTCCCCCTTGCCGAAGCCTCACCCGGGTCCTGGTGGAATCCTACCGGAAGATCAAGGAGGCAGGCCAGAAATTCGAGATCATCTTTGTTAGTGCAGACAGGTAAGGTGGTGCGCCGGAGCCGGTTAACGTGCCTTTGTCTCCCTTCTCACTTCTCGCTTCAGTAGGGTAGAGCTTGGAGATTGGGACTGGGGAAAGCATAGCCGGGATTATTGGCAGTGGGACGGATGCATGTCACATGTACTCTGGGAATTGTCTGAAGGGAAGCCGAGAAAGCCTTGTTCTTGCTGTAAATATGTTGGTAGGTCCTGATTCAGGCCGGGGTCGTTTGAGATTAGGATGCATTTTCCTGATTTGTTCAGCTTTTTGGATTGTGGTGAAAGGATATGGAGGTGGGGGTGTGGGGGAGGAGGATGGAAAGAAAAGAGCAGAGGCTAATGGATTGTGATGCCTGTCTTAGCTGGCTGTGCAGTCACCTTCCTTAGCTCCAGCCATGAACTTTGTCTGGGGGTGTCATAAAAACCAGAGGGGCAGACCTTTTTCCTGGACCATGTCGGGCCCTTTTAGCCTCAGTTTCCTCTGCCTCTTGCCCTCTCCCCGGCTTTATTCATCAGTGACCGTTCTACATCACAAAACTCTGCCCCAATTCAGACCGAGCCGCCAGGTGCTTCCGCCGTTGAGTGCCCGCTCACAGAAGGCTCTCTGAGAGCCAGCGCATGGAGAGCATGTTGTACGCTGAGGTAGCCTTGACGTCCGTGCTGTTTCATGCTGTGGTCCCTCCCCCAGCTCCCTGGCTTCCATCTCAGTGCCTGTGAGTGGGGACAAGCTTGAAGCATGCCAGGTGGAGTAATAACGTGTTTAAAGCTTTTTAAAAAATCAACTTCACTGCAGTATAATTGACATACAATGAAATGCAGACATTTTAAGTACACAGTTCAATGCATTCTGACAAATGTGCGTACCATGTAAGCATCACAATCACAATAGAGCATTCCCAGCACTCAGAAGACTTCCCATGCCTCTCCTCGGCCAGTTCTCACCCCCAAGCCCCCATTTCAAGGCACCCCTAATCTGCTTTCTTGGCTGTTGCTTGATTAGATTGGTCATTCCTGGAATTTCTTACGTGTGGAATCATAGGGTCTATGATTGCTTAAAAGTGTGGTCCTGTACACGCCACTCTTACTATACAAAATAGAAATGTCACAGGAAATGCAGTGTCTGAACATCTGGGCTTCTTATAAAAAAGTGTTAAGAGCCATCTGTGTTGAATATGAAAAGTTGGGCTGGGTGCAGTGGCTCAGTGGTTGAGCATCCACCTATGAACCAGGAGGTCACGGTTTGATTCCCCGTCAGGGCACATGCCCAGGTTGCAGGCTCGATCCCCTGTGTGGGGCATCCAGGGGGCAGCCAATCAATGATTCTCTCTCATTATTGATGTTTCGATCTCTCTCTCCCTCTCCCTTCCTCTCTGAAATCAATAAAAATATACTTTGAAAAAGGAAAGAGAAGTTGGGCATGAGTTAAACTAGGGGGATGCAGGGGAGCAAGCTGTTGAGATGGCCTGGCGTTGTGGTTTGTATCCACCAGCCCTACGGAGGCATTTGCTTCCCGGCGTACAGAGTGGACGGAATGGCCCCTCTGTGTCTGAACACGATCAGACGCCTCTGCATCTGCAGAGCCCTGGGCACGGCTTGGTGGAAGGTGGGGAGGACCCAGCGGTGGTGCCCTCGGGGGTAATAGAGCCTTGTTTCCATGTGTGTCTCTGTAGGTCAGAGGACTCCTTCAAACAGTACTTCAGTGAGATGCCCTGGCTCGCCGTCCCCTACACCGACGAGGCCCGGCGGTCACGCCTCAACCGGCTGTATGGGATCCAAGGTAGGCATTCCCACACCATGGTGCTTCTTGGAAACCTGCTCATCCGGGCTCACCTACGTCTTTGGCTTTCCTTTCAGAGGGAAAAGAACCTTTTTATTTCCATGAATGTTCACTTGCTTTACCATCTTCAAAATGACATGTGGTGAATTTTACATTACGTGGGTTATACTGCTTTTTAAGCAAAGTATTTTCCCAGGGGAGGCAGCTACTCCTCCCCCTCACCAGCTCCCCAGTGACTTGGCCAAAACCCCATCCCGTGGGTTTTACTCTCAAACAGACCTGAGAGTAGTCTGGTTCCATCACTCAGATGCTTTGAGCCTCAGTTTCCTCATCTGCGAAACGGGTGTGCTACATCGCTGCCACAAGACTTGCTGGGAACACTGACAGGAGAATGTATATAAAGCACTTCCCATGATTCCTGTAGCGTAATGGTGAGGGCTGCGTGGGTATTACTTTTAGGTGAGACAGTTGGTTTCCTGAGAGTGTAGCAAACTAGGACTTGGAGTATTGATCATGTTTTTCAGAAACAATGATCATTCGTGAGGCACACGGGGTTTTTGTTCTTTACTGTGTGAATACCTCCATCCAGCCTGCACACGGCCAGGTGTTTTCTTGGCAAAGCACTTAACTAGCCTGTGAAGAGTTAAACTCATTCTCTTTGTATCAGCAGTGCCAGAGCCTGGTCGACCCTCGGTGGGTACAGCTAATGTTTGCGCTGTCAGTCTTACATGGGGAGTGGGAAAAAATTAAGATGTTCCTCCAAATCCCACAGCTTATGGGGGAACTCATCTGATTCTTTAATCTTTTTCTTCACCATTTACAGTAAGCATGTATGACTTTGTTTGGAGCTAAAGTTTCAAAAAATACTTTATTTTAAATCGGTGCTTCTCAATTTCAAATGTGCATAAGAATTGCCTGGGGATCTTGGGAACGTGCAGATTCTGATTCAGTGGGTCTGGGGTGGCCCACATTTTTAGGGAGCCCCAGGTGGTGCTGATGCTGCTGTCCAGGGTATTAATAGTCTAGGTCTATTAATTTTTTTAAATCTTCACCCAAGGATATATTTATTAATTTTAGAGAGACAGGGAGAGAGAAAGAAAGAGGGAGACATGGATGTGAGAGAGAAGATCAATCAGTTGCCCTCCGCATGCGCCCCCACCAGGGATTGAACCCGCAACTTAGGCATGTGCCCTGATTGGGAATGAAACTCGAAACCTTTGGGTACATGAGATGATGCTCCAACCAACTGAGTCAACCGGCCAGAGCTACGTCTATTAATTTTTTGAGAATGTTGGGGGCTCATACCTCCTATTAATAAAAAAGATGAGAGCAGTTCCCTTTCCAAAGAGAAGTCGAGTGACATGACTTTGTTCACTGGTCTAGAAGGAAAAGCACCGAGTTGCTTGGGGAACTTAAAGGAGACGCACAGGCTTGTTTCCTCCCAGCACTCTGCTTGCAGAGACACTGAAAGCTCAGGTGCGCTTTGGTGGGCAGCAGAGGGTGGAATTGCTACTTCCTGGGGATAAGTAAAACTTCATCTCTTCATTCATTCATTCATTCATTTATTCATTCATTCAACAAATACTTGCTGAATGACTTTGAGCAAGTTACTTAACCTCTTTTATCAGTAAAATTTGGGAGTTTCAATGTTTGGCACAGAGTCGGCACTTAATAAGTATTTAACTGACCAGCTCAGGAAAAAAAGGGAAAATTAGGTTTTACAACCTAAAAAAGATAAACTGTTGGGTGTCAAAAACCTTAAACAGCCCTGGCTGGTTTGGCTCAGTGGATAGAGCATCGGCCTACAGACCAAAGGGTCCCAGGTTCAATTCTGGCCAACAGCACATGCCTGGGGTTGCAGGCTCGATCCCCAGTGGGGGGCATGCGGGAGGCAGCCAATCAATGATTCTCTCTCATCATTGATGTTTCTGTCTCTCTCTCCCTCCCTTCCTCTCTGAAATCAATAAAAACATATTTTTTAAAAAAG
>NW_005354039.1:1848029-1856898 GCF_000412655.1 Myotis brandtii | reverse complement strand
AAGAGTCAATATCCTTCATAGAAAAAGAGCTCTTTCCAGATACCAGTCCAAAAGAGAGAGAAAAGACAATATAGCCCTGGCCAGTTGCTCAGTGGTTAGAGCATAAGCCTGCAGGTGAAAGGGTCAAGGGTTCGATTTCCCGTCAAGAGCACATACCTCGGTTGTAGGTTCGACCCCCACCCCCAGTTGGGAACATGCAGGAGGCAACCAATCGATCTCTCTCTCTCTCTCTCCCCCTCCTCCCTCCCTTCCACTCTCTAAAAAAAAATAAAAAAACACAAAAATCAATGGAAGAAATATCCTTGGGTGAGGATTAAAAGAAAGACAATTTAGACAATAAAGATACAAGGTAGGCAATTTGTCCTATGTATAGTTTCAGAATGGATATCAAAAACATTCAGCATAATTTACTTTCATGAATTACGGATGAAAACACTGAATTTGTATATATCACATTTGCAAAGAATTCCCACCACCACCACCAAAAAAAAAAAAAAAATCCCCAGTGTAGGGAAGAGAGCAGACTGCTGGGACTGTAAATAGGACAACCTTTCAAGAGAGCAATTGGCAGTACACATCAGAGGCCTTTAAAAATTCTATAAGGCCTTTCATTTAAAAATCCCACTTGTAGGAATTTATGCCCAGGAAATTATCCCAGAGCACCCAGCAAAGACTGAGCTTCTCTTGAGCAGTTGGTGGGTTTCTGGTTTTTTGGTTATTTCTTTCATATTTGCGTACCTGGAATTTCATTACGGACCATGATTCTTTCTTTGCTTCAGCCCCTAGGAAACCCAGAGCTATATTTGTAACCACTTCAGTGATTTTGCAAAACTGACCGTTTCTGTGCGTGTCCTTGACCCTGGCTTCGTTTCCTCTTCCTTTCTTGTGTTCCCTTCAGGGGGATATTTTCATCTGTTTTTATTAGATTATATCATGCAATTTTTAAGACACCTCAGATCCCTTTTGGAAAAAAAGATGGAGTAGATTTAAACGCATAGGATCCTATTTCTCAAGCTCCAGCTAGCCACCGGGACTGAGCTCAGTGGGAAATGAGAAACCAGAGGGTGGCCCAGTGCTGCCCTTGAGTGGATGAGATGAGCCTTACATTGGGAAATTACCAAAGAGCAGAGAGTACAATGATGTAAAAAGTGTTGATCAAATAAGTGCCATTTTGTACGGCAGCTTGGAAGAGAATGGAGACTTTTCAGAGACGCATCCGTTCCGCACAGTCTCTTAAGGCCCCGGCAGTGTGGGGATGAGAAGTGCATTGGTGGCACTGCCCAGAGAGTGGAGCTGGGCGCTGGGCCTCACAGCCACTCTGCTCGGCTTGGAGGCCTCCCCACATTTCCAGTCATGAGCCATCAGGGGGCAGGATCTCTCTCTCCACCATAGGGAGTTCAGTTGCCCTTTCCTAGGCCTGGGGTCCAGCATGACGCAGGCATCCCTGGTGGTCAGTGCCAAGGCCGTGGGGTCACCGGAAGTGAAGACGGTACCTAAGGATGGTCTATATGTAATGCACAGTCTGTTTGCGGCTGGCAGTCTGCCCTCCCTGTGCTATGTGAGATGCTGCTGAGGACCCTTTGGGGTGTGTGGGTGGGGGGTGCATAGGCACAGAAGAGCAATCTCATAAGAGAGATCATGAGCTCTTCAAGAATCCAGCATGAGCCCTAGCCGGTTTGGCTCAGTGGATAGAGCGTCGGCCTGCAGACTGGAAAGGTCCTGGGTTCGATTCCAGTCAAAGGCACATGCCCGGCTCGATCGCTCGATCCCCAATAGGAGGCGTGCAGGAGGCAGCTGATCAATGATTCTCTCTCATCATTGTTGTTTCTCTCTCTCTCTCTCTCTCTCTCTCTCTCCCTCTCCCTTCCTCTCTGAAATCAATAATAAAAAAAAAAAGAATCCAACACGAGTTTTGGACACACCACTAAGGCTGAAGAGTGCCCTTCTGTGGGCCGTTGGCAGGACACACAAATATTTAAGTAGATTAAAAAATGAAATAGACTATTTTCTGTCTGTCTTCAGAAAGCAGAGAAGGGAACTCTCCTTTCGGATGCTCCAGCAGTCAACATGCAGATATTACAGATGGAGGAGCCTCGGTTGTTAGGTGTGGCCGAGACAGCCAGAAAGTGGGTGACCACAGCTGAGGAGGAGAGAATGGAGATTTTTCAGAGACGCGTCCATTCCGCACAGTCTCTTAAGGCCCCGGCAGTGTGGGGATGAGAAGTGCATTTGTGGTCCCTGACTTCAAGGAGCCCTCCTTTGAGGATCTGAAGGCTGATCTGGAGAGGCTCTGTGCCCAGGCAGTGGCGGCCGGCCAGCCACGCCACAGGGAGAGAATGTGGGATTCATGAGGAGCCCCGTTCCGGCCAGGGAGCCTGCACTGCCGCCCAGCCCTGCACCTGGCCCGCCCCACTGCTCCTCGGCTGCTGGCTCCATGGCCCACACTCCTCTGCCATCTGTTCTAGTCTCTCTTCAGCGTGGACCTGTCTGCTTTCCCAGCTCCCCACCTCCTGCTTCCTTGCCCTCGAGGCTATAGTTTTTGGCACAGTGTTTTGTGCCGATGGCTCCTTGATCACTGATCTCTGGGACTCATTCCTGCAAGCAGCCTGTCAGACATGGCCTACTGACCTTGATCTGCCTGCCTCTGGCCTTGTCAAACCAGAGATGCACTAAAGCACAGTGAAATATGAGTATAGAAGAGCAACACAACATCCTTATCAAGGTGGCATTTAATGAAGGGCCACAGGATGGAGGAATCCGAGTTCAGAGGAGACTTGCTTGGAACTGTTGAACCAGGAAGGCTTCCTGGAGGAGGTGGCTATGGAGCAGGGTCTTACAGAATGTATGTGGTTTAGATAAGAGGTTTGGGACATTTCAGGGCAATGGCCAGAGCAGGTTGCCCATGGTGTACTAGAAGGAGAATGGGCAATAGACTGATGATGCCATATTGTATAGAGCTTTGAACGCTATGCTGAGATCCATGGATTTGACCCTTTGGACTTTTAGAGCCTTTTGAAAAAATTTTAAAATATATTTTTATTGATTTCAGAGAGGAAGGGATAGGAAGAGAGAGATAGAAACATCAATCATGAGAGAGAATCATCGATTGGCTGCCTCCTGCATGCCCCCTACTGGGGATTGAGCCTGCAACCCGGGCATATGCCCTGACCAGGAATCGAACCGGTGACCTCTTAGTTCCTGGGTTGATGCTCAACCACTGAGCCACACCGCCTGGGCCTTTTGAAATTTTTTTTAAAAATATGTTTTATTGAGTTTTTACAGAGAGGAAGGGAGAGGGATAGAGAGTTAGAAACATCGATGAGAGAGAAACATCGATCAGCTGCCTCCTGCACACCCCCTACTAGGGATGTGCCCGCAACCAAGGTACATGCCCTTGACTGGAATCGAACCCGGGACCCTTCAGTCCACAGGCCGACACTCTATCCACTGAGCCAAACCGGTTAGGGCTGAAATTTTTGATTAAGGAGAGATCAGTGCAGTAGTGACATTTAAGCTAGACTGGAAGAGAAATCCCAGAGGCCAGTTCACGGATACTTCTTTCTTTTCTTTTTCTTTCTTTTTTTTTTCTTTTTTTGGTAAATTTTTAAAAATTGCCTTGAGAAAGAGAGAGGAAGGGAGAATGAGAGAGAGAGAAACATTGATTCGTTGGTCCACTTATCTATGTATTTATTGGTTGATTCTTGTATGTGCCCTGACTGGGAAGCGAATCGACAACCTTGGTGGATAGGGACGATGCTCTAACCAACTGAGCTACCCACGCCTGGTGACCAGCTTTCCTTTCTTTTTTTTAGTTGAGGTAAAATTGGTGATTGATTCGTTGGTCCACTTATCTATGTATTTATTGGTCAATTCTTGTATGTGCCCTGACTGGGAAGCGAATCGACAACCTTGGTGGATAGGGACGATGCTCTAACCAACTGAGCTACCCACGCCTGGTGACCAGCTTTCCTTTCTTTTTTTTAGTTGAGGTAAAATTGGTGTATAACATGATATTAGTTTCAGGCATACAACATAATTCAATATTTCTATACCATACAAAGCAATCACCACAATAAGTCTAGTTACACCATACAACTGACCCCTCTACCCATTTTGCCCACCCCAACCCCCTTCCCTACTGATAACCACCAGTCTGTTCTCTTTATGAGTTTTGTTGTTTGATTGTTTACTTTGTTTTTTACATTCCACATCTAAGCGAAATCATATAATATTTGTCTTTGTCTCTCTGACTTAGCATAATACTCTCAAGATCCATTCATATGGTTGCAAATGGCAACACTTCCTTCTTTTTTATGGCTGAGTGGTATTCCAGTGTGTGTGTGTGTGTGCACACACTACATCTTTTTATTTATTTATTAATCCGTTGTCGGACACGTAGGTTATTTTCATATCTTGGCTATCATAAATAATGCTGTATTGAACATAGGGGTGCATATCTTTTTTGAGTTAGTGTTTTGTTTTCTTCAGATAAATAGCAATATTTATCCATATGCTGGATCACATGGTAGTTCTACTTTAATTTTTTTGAGGAACCTCCATACTGTTCTCCAGAGTGGCTGCACCAATTTATATACCTACAAACAGTTATTATTCCCGGTCAGGGCACACGCTTGGGTTGTGAGCTCAATCTCCAGTAGGGGGTGTGCAGGAGGCAGCCGATCAGTGATTCTCTTTCATCACTGATGTTTCTATCTCTCTCTCCCTCTCCCTTCCTCTCTGAAATCAATAAAAATATTTTAAAAAGAAAAGAAAAGAAATGTACAGTGTGTTGAGTTGCCAGTGTTATAGTTAAAAACAGAGCAAAGTAAAGGAATTGGGAGTACAGGGTAGGGTTAAGGGGACCCACTTGCAAACTTAGCTAAACTCCTTTAAACATTTTAAATTGATTTATAAATTTAAATCTTAAAAAATACTTACCTGAAAGATAAAATGTCCCCAAATTCTTAAGTCTTTTAACTCTAGTAAATTAAACTTAACAAATATGGCAATTCTTAAGTTCCCCCAAATGGAGCAGTACTGTTAGTATGGTTTTAACTTAGAATCATAACCCAGAATCAGTAACACATTTTAATATTGTAATCACAGGACCACCTTGTTATTCTATTGGGCCACTTTGCTTAAATGAAAACAAATGCAGAAGTTAAATACCAAATATGTATGTCTTTCTTTCCTTCTTTTTTTTTTTTTTAAATAACCGGCTTTTATTTATTTATTTTTTAAGAGAGAGGGAAAGGGAGAGGGAGAAGGAGAGGGAGGGAGAAAGAGAGAAACATCCACTCTGTTGCCTTCCACATACACCCTGGATTGAACTCACAACCTGGGCATGTGTCCTGACTGGGAATCGAACCAGTGACCTTTCGGTGCACAGGACAACGCTCAACCAACTGAGCCACACTGGCCAGGGCATGTGGATGTCTTGACACACACACAAAAAACATTAATACCATGGGTTTAATTCACGTTTCTAAACTTAATTCTAGATCTTCCTATGTTTGAAAGATGCTCACTTATAAAGGAGATAATTGTATCCTTCCAATGATATCATCTCGGAAGTCTCTTCGCTGCTCATTGAGGTTGCCTATGTGGATGGCCCTCGTCACAGTCTGCTCTTTGCTCTCCAAATAGGACGGTCCTCACCTTCAGAGCCCTTGTAGTTTGAGTCCCTGGTTTGGGATCCTTCCTGAATTCTTCTCTCTAGTCTTAGAAATCAGCAACTCTGCCCTAGGCTGCATGATCCCGCAATTGAATTTTGCTTTTCTTTACCTCTGAGGATATTTAAATGCCTCCAGCCTAGCTCTAAATACCTTTGAACTTGAAGGAGTTCTGTATTCTTTCATACTCTTCATAGCATCACAAAACTAAAAATTGTTCTTTATTGAACTCTGAATTTCCTGAGCTTTGTATGACCGTGGTTACAACTTCCAAAGTCATTCCACTGGTGTGTTTATAGGTATGTGTGTATAGTCCGAGCTGTTTTTACTCACAATACTTGCAACACCAAATGTGTAGGGGTTTTTCCACACGCCAACCAGTTCTTTGACACCTGTGTCACACACATACAGTTCAATCCAATGCAATTCAGACACCAGGTCCCTGGAGTTCGGGTCAGACCCCACAGGGCCACCTGCCTCTCCCCCTCTTCAGATGCCAGTTGCAAGTCCCAGTCCTTTTGACTGATGGGCTGTAAACCAGCATTCCTGTGGCCCCTCCTCTGCGTCAGTAATTGGCTAGAACAGCTCACAGGATTCTGGAAAACATTTTACTTACTGTTATTACTGGTTTGTTATAAAGGATACCACTCAGGAACAACCAGTGTAAGAGATGCACTGGGCAAGGCTCCTGGGAAGGGGGTGGAGCTTCTATGCCCTCTCCAAGCAGGCCACCCTCCCAGCCAGCCTCCATGGAGCCATGCCAGCCTGGAAGCTCTCTGCACCCGTCACTGCGGGCTTTATGGAGGTTTCATTCTATAGGCATGATTGGCTAAATCACTGGCCCTTCGTCATGAGTTCAACCTCTAGCTCTTCTCCCTCTCCAACAGAGTGAACTTGTGGGTGCTGGGAGGGTGGGGGAATTTGAAGGGGGGAGTGGAGCTGAATGTTCTAGGCTTCTAATCATGCCTTTCTGGTGACCAGCTTCCATTCTGAAGCTATTTAGGGGCCCGCCCCCAGTCATCTCATTAACATACAAAAGGACACTGACCACTCCCAGATTCCAGGGGTCTTAGGATTTGGGACTAAGACCAAATATTAGAACAAAAGATGCCCCATCACCCCTTATCACGCAGGAAATTATAAGGGTTTGGGGAGCTCTGTGCCAGAAATGGGATGAAGACCAAACATGTATTTATTATTATATTACAAAATCCCACACACTCCCCGGCCGGTGTGGCTCAGTGGCTGAGCATGACCTATGAACCAGGAGGTCAGGGTTCGATTCCCAGTCGGGGCCCATGCCCGGGTTTTGGGCTCCATCCCCAGTATGGGGCATGCAGGCAGCAGCTGAACAATGATTCTCTCTCCTCATTGATGTTTCTATCTCTCCCTCTCCCTTCCCCTCCGAAATCAATAAAAAAATTTTTAAAAAAAAATCACACACACACACACACACACACACACACACACACACACACACACACGAGTCAGCGGAGGGTCTTGCTGTTTTGAGCGGCTGGTCTTCAGCACCTCCTACGGGGCTGTCTGTGGGAGTGCCCCCCCTCCCTCTCTGACTGTCCTGGGCTCTCACTGCACCGTCTGTCTCCTCCTGAAGCCTTTGATGAGGGCGCTTTCACAGAGCCGTGCCAGGTACATTCCCCACCACCGCCCAAGGTGAGCCACCTCCACCTGGCCTGTCTCTGTGCCTCACTGCAGGCCAGTGACCTGATCTGACAGTCCCTTGTGTATGGAGGTACTTGAGGGCAGAGCATCCCTGTGTTGTCCCAACAGGCCCGATGAAAATGGCTAATGCCAATAGAACTCTGACTCCCTCAGCATCTCGGGCGCCAGGCTTGGAGCGTGCCTGGATCCCCAGTGTCCCCAGCGTGCTGAAGGAGGCCTTCATCAGTGCCAGGTTTGTTGAGGCGTCCACGCAGGTGTGCTGGGAGAGTCTACATCTTGAGACCCTCGCCCTCAAGTCCCCCTTTCACAGAGCAGCGGGGCCTGCTGCGGCTCACCAGGGTGGCCAGGCACAGGGCCTGCTGCTGCTGGCGCTCAGGTCACTGGCTCCCTCAGAGCTCTGGACTGAGCCCGCACTGTTAACCAGCAGCCTTCAGCCGGCCACCTGAGTTCAGCACGGCCCTGGCATTTGGCCTCCATCCATATCCATATCCTTTATTCTAGGGGAGTAGCTGGGTTGCCCTGAGTTGGAGGGCCTCCTGACTCCCAGCGCATTTGCAGGCTGCGGGCTTTGCTGCCCTGTAAGCTGTTTAAAAGGCCTTTCTAAGGAAAGGGTTTAGACACACTCGGAAAAGGCAAATCCCATTAGCAGGTGTCTAATCCCGGCTGCCAGGGAACACCGTGCTCTTTCAGGGAGGCTTAGGGCCCCTTCCCTCCTGGGCCAGGGCCCCGGCTGGTTTTGTTCCTCGCCCCTCCCCGGCCCCCAGCCTCTGGGGAAGGCAGCTGGGGCCGAGAGGGGACCTTGGCCCTTCCACCAGGGAGCAGACGCTTTAGGCCTGGTGAGGAGGCAGTGTGTGAGGCCCTTCGCTCTCCCAGCACCTGTTTATCTTCCGTTTCTCTGCTGCCTGCTTGTTCTTCTGCTCTTCCTTCTCTTTCCTTTCCCCTCCTTCCTCTTCCATGTCCCTCCTTTCTCCTCTCTTCCCCGCCCTTTGCCCTCTTCCCTATCCCCTTCAAAAAATAGATTTGAGGCAGAATCTATCTATTTTTTATAGAAGCAAAGCATTTGGAGACTGTAATTTTCAGCCAGTGGAGGGTGAGGGGCCAGCGCTGGTGTGTTTTGTAGACAGAGCTCCGTGTGCAGAGGGCTCCGTGTGCAGAGGGCTGGTGCCCGTTATCCGGAGCTGCCCATGGACCGTGGGGGGAGCCACGGACCCGGGGGAGCTGGACCCAGGGACCCGGGGGGATCTGGCCATGGACCCGGGGAGCAGCGGGAGCTGGCCCCGTGGGCAGAGGCTGGGGGCTGCCTTGGGACCTAGTAAGCAGCTTCTGTGCTCTGTTCTGTTTGTCTTGCTTTATTGTGAGCACATAGAGAGACAGGAAAGGACAAAGAATAATGTAACAAGCACCGCCTGGGATTGACATTTTTGCTTCAGGTATTTCAAATATAAACAAATGGGAGCGTTGACCCAGACAGGGGTGGGCTTCCTTTCACTCCTCTGCGTGCCTTTTCCTTTGGC
>NW_005354039.1:1844463-1847990 GCF_000412655.1 Myotis brandtii | reverse complement strand
CCCGCCACACACACACACACCAGGGGCAGCTCTACCGTAGCTTTAATGTGTTATCTTCATAATATGTTTTCATACTTAACAGCATATATGTGAGTCCATGAATAATAGATAGCCTGCTGGGTGTGTTTTAGAAGCATACTTAAACGCTGACATGGTGTGGTATCATTCTGCAACTTGCTTTTCTGGTTTAACGTTACGTTCCAAGAAGTATTTTATTGTACGGCTGTGCCATGGTTTATTTATCTGTCCCACTGCTCGTGGATACTTGGTTGTTCCTGGTTTTTCTGTATTTCAAGAACATCGCCATCCACGTCTTGGTGTCTGTCTCCTGCACAGGCATGTGCCCAAGCAGCTTTCGGGCCTCCCGGCCACGTTCAACTAGGCCCAGACCCACACCTTGGAAATCCTGGGGTTTCTCTGAGCTTCAGCATACAAACCAGCTGCCTCCTTCCTCTCCACAGCGCTCTCGGCAAAGGCAAGCTTTAGGGGAGCCAGGAGGGATGGAACCACCCCACCCCCACCGCCCTTTGGTTCTCATTTGGTTTTTATTTTATGTCCGTACATTTATCATAGCACCATTTAAGGAGACTGAAACGTATCTACATTCCTGCCTCGCCAGCACAACTGTTTTCACTTTCTGAGTCCCTCTTGGTCCCTGTCCACATGCATACTTACCCATAGCTGTTTCTGTACGTGTAGCATGGTGTGTTCTGCACTTCTGTGTAACAGTACATTACAAACATTTCCCGTCTTGCCACAGTCTTCACAATGACCATGTCCGTGGTCGCACGATATCTTACCTGCCCATGCGCCCCGACCTGCTCTTCTGTCGCGGGGTCTGCTTTCCTCCCCTTTCTCTTCCCGGCTCCCACAGTCTTTGAGCGATTACTCCCAGGCCCCTCAGATCATCTAGAAACAGAGAAAGAAAGCTCCCTGGGCTACAACCTGCCCGGCTTCTCCACCCCAGACGTCCCAACCACTGCTACCTCCTTTAAAACTCCCTCTTTCCGTCTGGCCAGTGTTGGTCAGTGTTAAGTGTCGACCTATGAAGCAGGAGGTCATGGTTCGATTCCCGGTCAGGGCACATGCCCAGGTTGTGGGCTCGATCCCCAGTGGGGGGCTGTGCAGGAAGCAGCCATCAATGATTCTCTCTTATCATTGATGTTTCTCTCTCTCCCTTCCTCTCTGAAATAAATAAAAACAATATACCTAAAAACAAACAAAACAAAACAAAAAAAAAACCCCTCTTTCCTTGGCATTCCTCTCTGAAATAAATAAAAACAATATACCTAAAAAAAGCCCCCTCTTTCCTTGGCGGTAGAAAAGCAACCAAACCAACGGATGGGGTAGTCTTAGTGCGCGTGGCTTGAGATGGTTTTAAATACGAAGAGGCTCCTCCCTGGAGGAAACAGGTTGGAGGGGCTTCCTGGGCCTTGTTCTTCCTTCTGTAGGTTTGGAGGGAGATGGTCAGGGCGATTCTTGGGCACCGCTTGTGGTCCAGCACAGCCCCCAGGGCAGGGGCTTGGGGCTGAAGCCCTGTCTAGGAGGGTGGCGTATATGTTCTCCGCCCGGAAGTTAAGCTGAGGATGCTGCAAGTAAAAGATGCCAACCCCAGGCAGAGGCCCACGGTTCCTGGACTGTGGGCTCGGCGCTGGTGCTGCCGCTGTCTTCTGTTTCTTTAGCTGGGCCCTCCAGCCGGCGAGGTTTCTGTTTCTCCTACTAGAGCAGTGGTTCTCAACCTTCTGGCCCAAATACAGTAGTTCCTCATGTTGTGACCCAACCATAAAATTATTTTCGTTGCTACTTCATAACTGTAATGTTGCTACTGTTATGAATCGTAATGTAAATATCTGATATGCAGGATGGTCTTAGGCGACCCCTGTGAAAGGGTCATTCGACCGCCAAAGGGGTCGCGACCCACAGGTTGAGAACCGCTGTACTAGAGTGAGGCACCAGTCTTCTGTACCGCTGCTGTCTTATGAGCCAAATAATCAATTTAGGGCTGATAAAAAATAGTGACGAGTTTATTTATAACAAGACCTAATATTTATGGCATACTTACTGCTAACCAGATACTCAGCTGAAAAGCATTTTATGTCCAGCTGGCATGGCTCAGTGGTTGAGCATCGACCTATGAACCAGGAGGTCACGGTTCGATTCCAGATCAGGGCACATGCCCTGGTTGCGAGCTCCATCCCCAGTGTGGGGCCTTCAGGAGGCAGCCAATCAATGATTCTCTTTCATCATTGATGTTTCTATCTCTCTCTCCCTCTCCCTTCTTCTCTGAAATCAATTTAAAAACTGTGTGTGTGTGTTTTTAAAAGCTTTTTATCCGTGTCACCTTATTTATTCTTCACAACAACCAAATAAGATAGGGAACTATCGCTACCCCCGTTTGACAGCTGGGAAAATGAGTCTCTCAGAAGCGACGTGCCGGATCTTCCTTAAAATTCTGGCCATAGTAGCCCCCCTACCATCCCGGCTGGGGAGCGATGAGTGTAAGTGAAGCAGAGATGAGCTGCCCCCTTCCATTCCCTCCGGAGAAGCCCCTTGCTGGTGTGGAAGTTATTTCATATAAAGGCATCGGCTAGAAATGTTCCGTTCCCTTTACATTTCCCGTTAGAGCCTCTGCCCTATTTTCTCCTTAGAAGTCTCTGCTTCAAGGGGGCAGGGGAGCAGGGAATTCATGATGGCAGAGAGGGAAGAGGTGATTGCAGTCTCAGCCTCCTTCCCCTGCAGCCGTGGGAGGAGAGGGAAGAGGGAGGTGGGTGGAGCAGCGACCTGTAGATGCAGGGCCCTTCCTGTGCCCTAGTCACGGAAGTCCCCATCCCAGGTGCTGTGAGAGCCCCGCCATCTGGTGGCCCAGTAGAAAGAGCAGCTGCTGGTACAAGAGGCAGTCCAGGGGTCCTGTCCCAGCTCGGCCACTGGCTGGCCGGGTGGCCTTGGGTGGGTAGCCATACTTCCCATACTTCTGCTAGGAGGCTTGAGCACTGGGCGGGGGAGTGCTTCCTGAGCCTGGCAGAGCAGATGCCCCAGCTTCCCCTCTCCTGCCCACTCATTCGTCCTGGGGGAAGCACATGCCCTTAGGGCTCTCGGGCCAGAGGAATCAAGATCTGGGGATGGGAAGGGGGCCTGGCACGGGGCAGAGATGGGCTTCTCCAGGTTGGAGTCTGATTGTGGATACAGTCACATGCACCTTGTTATTTTGGGCTTTTATGTGTGTCTGTATGAATGTATGTTTTTATTGATTTTTAGAGGGATGGAGCGATAGAAACATTGATGAGAGAGAAACATTGATTGGCTGCCTCCTGCATGCCACCCACTGGGGATTGGGCCTTCAATCTGTGCATTTGCCCCAACTGGGAATAGAGCAGGCGAACTTTGGTTTATGGGTCCACACTCAACCACTGGGCCACACCGGCTGGGCTGTTTGGGGCTTTTAAACTTGGGCTTCAGGGCTTGAAGCACCAATACAAGCGGGGCCTGCTTTCCCACCGTTGGAGGGAAGGGGAGGGAAGGGGAGGGAA
>NW_005354039.1:1834138-1844379 GCF_000412655.1 Myotis brandtii | reverse complement strand
GCAGGCCCAGTGGAGCGGTTCTTTCTTGGAATCAGCTGAGGGCTCCTCTGCAGCCAGCTGGGGGCTCTGGTCCCCACGGGCATGGCTGCAGCCATGGTAACAAAAAAGGCCCTTTAGAGTAGTCCCTTGGAGAAACTGAGGCACTGAACCAGGAAGTGGACTTCTTTGCCTTCAGATTTTACTTTTCCTCCCTTCTCTGTCCCCTGGGCCTGCTTGCCCTCCACAGACCAACGGGACATCCCATGTGTGGGCCACAAACGGGCCGGCTGCTGGGTCTAATCATAGCAGTGGGTGGGCCCCAGTTTAACCCAACACTAGCAATTGCCCAATTTAAGAAATACACCGATTCTCTGATTAAAGAACGCTGCCAAAGCATTCTCGAGGTAGGGCATGGCGATGGGAGGCACCCCTCTGCAGCGGCCGGCCTGTTGTGGCCCCAGCCCCAGCCTTGGGTAAGGCTGCTGACTCAAAGCCCAGCCCGATCCTCAGGGATGGGGACAAACCCAGGCTGTGGGCTGGGGGAGGGTGGGGGAGGGGGGCAGATAATGTGCAGCTGGGAAAGTGAGGCTGGATACGCCGTCTCCTGCGCTCCAACACCGACTCCCCGGGGCCTGGACAGCTCTGCTTCCTAAAGCCCCGTGAGAACGGGCTGTGCTGCCAGAGAATGGCCGCCGGCAGAGCCTGGTTCTCTCGGGGCCTGCCCCGCACACGCTGAGCCACTTCCAATAGGTGCGGGCAGAATGGATTCGTTGCCAGGTGCCCGCCGCCGGCCGCCATGGCCGGTTAAAAACACCAGGGCCATATTTCTGGTACCTCAGTGTACCCCCCACGGAGAAGTAAAATGTCAGTGGAGCAAATTACCGACTGAATGCATTGGAATCTATAAATATTAAATTGCTCTGGCTTTCACTTGCCCGTGTCCAATTAAAGCCCCGGTCGGCTCCAGGGACAGGCGGCTGGTTAGTGCGAGCTGGGCTGGAGAGGCAAGTGTCCCCAAAGGGCAGGCTGAGGCTGACTCTGTGGGCTGTGGTCGTGGGGGGTGGCCCTGGCTGGAGAAGAAGCAGCGGGTGCAAAGAGCAGGAGGTGGAAAACCCAGATGCAACTGGAACCCAGGATGGGGTTGCTCTGATTTTCTATTTGCAGCTCTGTGGGTGGGGGTGGGGGTGTGCAGGGAGCTATGTGTTGCATTTGTTACCCCAGCCCATCCCTCCAGGGACTGGACCCCTCAGAGCAGGTATTGGAACCCCCCCACCCCAGGCTGCAGGACTGGAATTGGGGGGTGGGGCTGCCACCTCCCCAGGCAGCAGGGCTGGAGTTGGGCCACTGGCCCCCTGGGCAGCCAGCTGTCCTCCTCCTGTCCTGCTGCTGCCCCTGCCCCAGGCTCCTCCCCGACACAGGCCCCGCCTCTGTGTGACGCCCACGGCTTGGTTGGTTTGTGTTGGTTTGGCGTCTGTACGCTGCCTGGGAGCGTGTTTTCACACCATCAGTTACGGTCGGACTCCTGGCAGATGGGGGCAGCGTTTCCTGCCTCTTTGGGATCGTTTAGGATTTATCGACTGCTTCCCTGTGCCAAGACCCTGTGCGATGTTCTTTAAATACACTGCTCGTTGATCTTTACACAGTGGGGTGAGGTGGGAACTGCAGGACGTCCACCCCGTGGCCCAGAGGGGAGAAGGGACTTGCTTGGGGTCCCGTGGAGAAGGTGTGTGCAGACCCAGCGGAGTTCCGCGGCTGATCAGGGGCTGGGCCCGATCTCATCCGAGGCTTTCCTGAGCCTCTGCCTGGTCCTGGGTCCTCCTGTGCCCTCTGAGTGGGAGCTGCCCCTCCTGCGGGCGGTGGCCACGCCAGCTCTTTCTCTTGCAGGCATCCCCACCCTCATCGTGCTGGACCCGCAGGGGGAGGTGATCACGCGGCAGGGGCGGGTGGAGGTGCTGAACGACGAGGACTGCAGGGAGTTCCCGTGGCACCCCAAGCCCGTGCTGGAACTGTCCGACTCCAACGCCGTGCAGCTCAACGAGGGCCCCTGCCTCGTCCTTTTTGTAGGTATGAAGCTCAGCGGGGGGCCCAGGGCGGGCGGGACCGACCCACCTCAAGTGGGAGATGCCTGTCCCTACAGCTTCTTTCTGTCACAGAACAATGCGGAGCCTGGGCCTTTGTCTCTCCCTACAGCCTTGCTTTTGACCCCAATGATTTATTCATGGCTCTCCCCCTGTGGGAGGGGTTCTGGGAGCTGCCGCTGTGCTTTCCTTCCAGCTGGGAAGCATAGGTCAGGCCCTGGGCCCCCATGAACAGGCCCATTGTTGGAAGGAGGTGGGGCTGCAACGAGGCAGCTGCCGGGCTCAGGCTCCCCCCCGCCCTCGCCCTCGGGCTGCTGCTGCTGCTGGTCACCTGTGTTCTGGCCAAATGGCCGGGGCTGCTGGGGCTCTCCCAGCCTCAGGTGGCGTCTCTGTGGCCAACCGCCCCTCTCGGTCTCCCCTGTGTGGCTCACTCTGGCGCTGGGTGGGTGGCTGCTGTGAGAAGCAGGAGGGCACAGGAAGATGGACTTGGCTCCCTGCAGCCCCGTGAGGTGACTGATGCCTTTTGCTAACAGAGCAACTGCTGCCCAAGACCCACCTCAGCCTCTGCCTGGGGCCTCGCCGCTCAGCTCCAAGTAACTTTGGTGCTAGGAGCATGGCTGAGAGGCCGCCATGCCCACTCAGTGAGGTGGGTTTGGGGATGTGTACAACTCCCACCCCTGTTCTCTGGAGGTCTGGTTTGGAGACCCCCCCCCCGCCCCCCGGGAAGGGGGCCACACGCAGACTCGGGAATTCTTGAGCACACCCACTGCAGGCTGGTCCTGTGCTTTGAGGACAGAGGCTGTCTGTCTGGGGAAAGATGGCCTGGGGGCTTTCCCCGCCTGCTACAGGCTCCCACACCTTTGTCCCGGGGCTGGGAAACAATTCTGAGCTGAGGGACAACTGGGAACCTCACTGGCCACCTGCAGATGTGGAAAGAGAGTCCCAGAGAAGCCAGGCGAGTCCAGCATCACAGCGAATTAGACGTGGGTCTATAGCAGAGGTTCTCAACCTGTGGGTCGCGCGACTCCTTTGGGGGTCGAACGACCCTTTCACTGGGGTCGCCTAAGACCATCGGAAAACACATATATAATTACATATTGTTTTTGTGATTAATCACTATGCTTTAATTATGTTCAATTTGTAGCAATGAAATTGGGGGTCACCACAACATGAGGAACTGTATTAAAGGGTCGCGGCATTAGGAAGGTTGAGAACCACTGATCTAGAGAGTCCCACGGGATCTGCGCGCTGCAGGCCTCTCGAGCTGTGTGGCATTTCTGGGTGAAAGTCGCCTGCTGGCACCTGCTGCCCCTACCCCCCCAGCTCTGCAACTCGGGGTGTCACTGTTGTTCTCAGTTACAGGGCTCAGCGGGCGTGAGCCCAGGACCCCACTGTGTGGCTGCTCTTGGAGGCAAGGGACGCCCCACAGGGGCTCTGGGAGCCTCGCTGGGTGGTCTCCGTGCAGCAGCCTGTCCCCTCCCAGGTGAGCCGGGCTGGTCGCTCTGCCTCCCCGTGGCCACCAAAGCTGCTGGCCAGACCACAGCCCCACCCACCACCACCACCTCTGCCATTTTCATTAGGAAGTCAGTGATCCGAGTCCCGGCATCTCATTCTGTGACTGAGAGAGACTCTACCGGGGACCTCCAGTCCTGGCTGAGGGGAAGCTTAGCTCCCAAGGTGGGTTTGTGAAGAACTGAGTGGAACGTATCACTTTTGCTTGGGGCGTTAGTGCTACTCGGTGAGGTGAGCTGTTCCTGGGAGCGCAGTGCAGGAGGGCACTGTGTGAGCAGGAGGCCTCCCTCCTGCACCAGGAGGCAAGGCCTGTGTCCCCAGGGAATCGCTTCCACTCAGGGGCTGCCCAGGTGGGCCGTTCAGCCCTGGATGCAGGCGTCCTCAGGGGGCACCACTCGCTGACAAGCCCTGTGCTTCATGTCTTTCTCTCCCCATCACAGATTCTGAGGATGATGGGGAGTCCGAGGCGGCCAAGCAGCTGATCCAGCCCATAGCTGAGAAGATCATCGCCAAGTACAAAGCCAAAGAGGAGGAGGCGCCGCTTCTGTTCTTCGTGGCGGGGGAGGTGAGTGCCGCCTGGGCCAGACCAGGGGCCGACCTTTAGAACTTGAGTGATGGGCTTTGGGGGATGTTGAAGGGGGCCCCGGGGTCTGGGGTGACGGGACTTCTGGACGAGCTCACAGACAGGTGAGGCGCAAAAAGGTGTGTCGTGGAAAACCACCTCCCGCCTGGCTGCCTCCTCCTTCCTTCTCCCTCGCTCAGTGGCCTCTGAGCTGCAGGGAGCCCTCCCAGGGCAGAGCCCTCTCTGCAGCCACCAAGATCGAGGTCCACACTCCCTCCCTTGGGGCTGGGTCGGAACCAGGCCCTTGCTGCTTTACAGACTGTCTGCCAGGTCAGCCCCGCCTCACCGGCCCTCCAGTGAGCATTTCCCAGGACAGGGATCCCGCCGCGGGCCACGCTCTGACCTGAAGTCCCAGCCAGCCAGGGAGGGTGCTCGGGTTGGAAACTGCCCACACCCCCCTCTCTCAAGGCCGGTCTCATGAAGTTGGGCTGGACGGAGCAGAGGACTTTCCACAGGGTGAGGAGGCAGGGCCCTTCACTGGGCCACCTCCAGCAGGCGCCTGCCTCCTCCTGAGATACAGGAGACTCCGCCCTGCAGGCTGGGAGTCTGCAAGATGGGGTCAGCGCAGGCGCCCTACCTTGGTTCCTCTCCTCAGGAGCCATCTCTGCCCATGCTCCACCGCCTCCCCAATCCAGCCGGGCACTGGCCACACGCCCGTTATTGACAGACACTTTTTGAAGCCCCGGGGCCTCCTTCCGCCCATCGGTACCCCCAGTTGGTCAGAGCCCATGCTTACTTCAGGCTGTATTTGGATCCCAGGAGAGGCAGCAGTGGCCAGACACCCTGAGCCAGCACCCATTCATCACCCCCTCAATAGCCTCCCCTGCTAAGCCCTGCCGGGCCCCTGCCGGCAGCTGAAGTTCTCCTGCTCCGCCGTGGGGTGGAGGGGACAAAGCAGGTTCACAGGCCCTGCCTCGGGGCTACACGAGCCCACTCCACACAAAGCACAAATGCAGGCTGCTCCGAATTCATTAAACTCTGACCCCGTCTCGGAGGGAAAGATGGGTGTAGAACAGAAAGGGCTGGGCTGGGTGGGGGTGGGGCCGGAGGGCTCCAGGAGCTGCTGTAGAAATGTGGCTGAAAGGGGACGTTTGTGGGTTTTCTACATACCAGGCACCAAGCCAAGTGCTTCCCCTGTTCGGTCCCATTTGTCCCCCCTCTCTGGCTCGATAGAATCATTGCTGCTTCACAGATGAGGAGGGCGAGGCTTGGAGAGGGTGAGATGCCCCGGTCTGGCCGGCTGGGCTGAGCGCCGGCCGCTCTCACGCCTCACCCAGCGCCGTGTGACCTGGTATTAAACCCACTTTACGGGGCAGGAGACCTGGGCTCAGGGAAGTGACTGGCCAGAGTCACACATTAAGTAGGTCGCAGAGAGGAGTGAGCGTGAGGTTGGTGTGACTTCAGAAGCAGTGCCCCGCTCCTTTGTCCTGTGGCCCAGCAGGTGGACTGGCCCACGAGGGAAGGATGCTGGGGCCAGAGAGCTGGACGGAGGGGCTTGGTCATCCACTGCTCTAGTTCCCTGCCTGGCCGCCCCGTCCTTCCTGTGCGTTTCACCTGAGCTCCTGGCCTCGGCAGCTCCCTTGGTCCGGTTTCTGTCTGCATGCTCAGAAGCAAGGCAGCATGGGAGGATGGGCACAAGGTGCTGGGTCAACGCCGGCGTTGACCCAGCACCTCTGAGCTCAGGGTTCCGGCCTCTCACATTCCAACCAGGGCTAAGGGGGACCCCTTGTTTGTCTCCATCCTGTCCACACGGGCAGGCAAAAGCCATCCCTTCTGAAGCCTTAATAATCATTAAAGTTCATCTCTCTGGGGAGGGGAGGCAATGGAACTCCGTGTTCAGCAGCTGTCCAGGTATCTCTCTCTGTTAATCGTGAGGATTGTTCAGTTACCCACGTGGAGGGCCTGAACCGGGTAGACAGTGCCAGAGATGCTGAGTCACCGAGCAATTCCGGGGTTGGGGCAAGAGATGGTTACCAGTAATCTTCCTAACGGTGTGCCCTTTGAGGAAGGAATTCTTTTGGTCTCAGACACCGGTGAGCTGTAAGTTTCATGCCTCTAGCTCACCAGCATAAGGCCAGGAATACCCCACGCCCTTTCTCGGCAGGGTGACTCCGGTCTTCACTCCGTGTAGAATACTAGACTGTACATTGTATAGTGAGACCGCCGCGGGATGGGTCCGTAGGGTTCGTTTTCTGTTACCTGCCAAATGAGGGTCGGCAGCGTGAAAGGTAATTCCAGATGGTTACCTTGCAAGTCTGGCTCCTGGTCTTTGGATTTCTGTGTTTGTCTTTATACCTAATAAGGCTGCATCTGATGTCAGGAAAATTCTCCTGGACAGTCCCTGGGAATGTGTGGGAAAGGGTCAGCTTCCTGCTCAGATAAGTACAGCAGCTCGTGTCAACGTCAGTAGTGTCTCTGTATCCCTGTCTTCCCTCCTGGTTCTGCGATGCCTGCCCCCTGAAACACAGGCAGGGCTGGAGCCCAGATTGGCCTCGGCACAGTGGGGCCGCAAATGATTGAGAGTTGACTGCAAAAGCAAGCAATCAAAGGACATCACATATTTTTTTTTGCAAAGCAGAGGCTTTCGTGCTAATAAAGAAGACTTGCCTGGGGGCTTGGGGTGATGCAGAGAGAATTTTCGGAACCAGCCTCCCCCTCTGCAAGGCAGGGCAGAGCCCACTGCTCCACACTCTGAGAGCCCGTCTTTCATGGAGGAGGCCCGCTCTTCAGGGTGATGATGGAGTGGGTCCATCCCACGCCATCTGGGGAACCTGGGCCCAGGGGACTCTCCGCTCTCTTGAAAACTTACGGGCTGTCTCTCCCTTCTGGTGACTTCCAGGATGACATGACCGACTCCCTGCGAGATTACACCAACCTGCCCGAGGCCGCCCCCTTGCTCACCATCCTGGACATGTCAGCCCGGGCCAAGTACGTGATGGACGTGGAGGAGATCACCCCTGCCATTGTGGAGGCCTTTGTGAATGACTTCCTAGCAGAAAAGCTCAAACCAGAGCCCATCTAGTGGGGCTCCGGCCTCGTGAGACATTATTTAAAACTCAGTCTTCTCCTCCTTCTCCTCTTCCCCTTCCTTCCCTCTGCCCATGGACTTTCCCAGCGTGTCCTGAATCACACAACCCAAGTGTCCAACCTCTCTGTGGTGCCTTGTTTTCTGCACTAACTCCTCAGCCAGCACCCTGGGTGCGCATCCTCTCAGCAGCAGAAGAACCACCATGTTTGGAGACTCTGCTTGGGATTCTCGGGGTTCCCGTAACCCGGCCAGGGCTGGGGCTGCGGCACCCCCTGTCACCAGGTTCCGTACCGAGTGAGCCTGCAGGGACGGTGCTCGGTGCTCTGGCTCACACAGTTCAGCGACACAGGTGGGGCAGGGACAGGGCCACCGCCTCGTCAGGCCTTAGCTGAGAGCTTCTGGTGAGAAAGCCTTTCTAGATGACTCTGTCTCGGTCTAGGGAAAACTAGCTTGTCCGTTGGTTCTTGGGCAATTGATCTCGGATCTCAAAGGAAGCTTGTGTTCTTTTCTGGTGAGAAGAAAAAAAAATAGCTACAGTCATGATTCATGTAGTAATTGCTTCATTTGATTGGGCTCCTACCATGGGAGAAGAGCTCTCATTCCTTCCTTATCTTTCTTCCTTGATCTTGACCTTCTCTAAGTTTCTGCCTTCTCATATGAACAGCCCCCACTAGCTTGGAATTTTGTTAATAAATTCTTCCCCCTTGGACTTCTTCCCAAGGAGATGCACTTGGCCCTGGTTCTTAGAGGAGCACCACCTCCCAGTGCAGACCGCTGACTCAGCCCGGCTCTGGGCCTGGGACCACGGAGCTCTGTTGAGGTGCCCATGCCCACCTCTGGTTACCCCTGTCATTCCCTTTTCTTTTCAGAGCAGAACTAAAAGGAGACAAATTACCAGAAGCATTGCTTTCCCCTAAGAACCTGCAGGAAGAGCTGTGCCCCAGGGTGGGAGTGAGGGCAGAGGACATGGCGATGAAGAGCAGGCCTTGGACCCACTTGGCTAGACCCTGGTAGTCGGCTCCTTATTTGGGCTGAACTGACCACTAAAAGGAGAATAACATCTGTGTTCTTGGGATTTGTGACGGAGGGTTTGCCTGGGGACTTGCAGGGTTTTAGCCTCTTTCAACCAGATGCCAGAGTCCTTAAAGCAATCCCAGACCTTCCCCGTGGCCCCACTCATGGCACTCTGCCAGCCAAGACCATGGATTTGGAAAACCCAGCCCCCAATTAGCTGTAACACCACTGCTCCTTGCCAAATTGGATTGTTGATTTGTAGTTCAGAGGTACAAAATTAGTTGGTAACGAGACTGTTACTCGATGTCACCAGCCTGAAATGCAGTCACCTAGTAAGCAATAAAGCAGGCATCTCTGGACGTTACCAACCACTCGGCCATTCCTGTCCTTAATAACAAACATCTTTTTGCTTGTGGTGCTGTGCTTGTAGGAGGTGGGCAGGGGGATGGGACATAGGAGAGCCTCTCAATTTTCATTGGACACCTGGTGGCTACGTTTCAGAATTGTCGAGAACCCCGAGACCCAATGTGGTCATCTGTCAAATCCTTCGGAAGCCGGAAAGCTCGTTCGGATTAGAGCACTAGAGGCAGCTCCCTGCTGGAGGCCTGGCTGCCATCTCTCTTGGTTTGACTCGCCTTTGCACGCGGTGGATTCTCAGAGTAGACATCCTTGTGGACATGTGTGCTCATTCCCTCCCTGTAGGGGAGCAGATGCCCTGAAGCTGGAGAAGTCCAGGTTGGGAAACACAAGGAATCCGGCCCGTGTCTCCCTGTGATGGATGAGGCAGTAGTTGGAGATCCTCCCACCTAGCTCTGTCTTAGGGCCGGGGTTTCTCTGGGAACCCTGTCAGTGTCTCCCTTGGGGGGTGGGATGGGGGTGGGGACAAGTTGAGTTTCACCTCCTTTGGAAGATGGGTAAGATTCCTGTCCGTACCCGGTATCGTGATGACCTTGGGAGAAAGGTGGTCTCGTAGCAGCTACTTATCTTCTGGGGTGGAAGGAACAACGTCCAGTGAAGAGTCCCTGTGAGTCACTGCAGCAGAAAAAAATAGGTCATCTGTGGTCCTATGTCCCGTACAGGGCTGACTGAACTACTTGCCACTAAAGTCAACTAGCTCCTTGGCGCCAGAATCCCCTTTAGAGAGGGGGTGCAGGTTCAGATCGGTGCGAAGCTTCACTACAAAGGCGCATTAGGGTTATAGAATGGCGACTTTGGTGGGCAATGCTGGGGGAGCAAGACAGTGAAACATCCCTGTCCTGATAGCGCAAGCGATCTTAAAGGTTATTGGTGCAGACGAAGTGGGTGGCTTCTTAATTTCCACTAAGCACCTCCAAAATACCTTAAAATTCTTGTCGCTAATTGGAAGCAGGTTAAAACACCAGCTGTCGCGTATTCAGGGGTTTCCGACAGCAGCTAAGGAAACCATGCCCTGCAGCTTGAGGCAGGATGGTGGTTGTAAAAATGCCACCCCCGGGTTCCAGATTGTGCTCACCACAATGACTTCCAGATTCGATTCTATCCGTTTTCACAGCAGAAATGAGGGTGTGTTTTTTTTTTTGGTTTTTTTAAATCTGTCCCCAACAATAAAGATCTGCTTCTTCTAGATTGGTATTACAATGGGCAGTTGCAGATGCCAGAGGGTGACTGAACACCAGCTTCCTTTGTCTCCCCCCTCGCCCCCCCGCCACACACACACACACTCACACACTTGAAATCAATGGCGCTCACTTACCCGAGCACTGGGAGCCAGTACTGCTTTTTTGGCATCAGCCAAGCTTCAAGCGGTAATTTTCAGCCAGACTTTGTTTTTTCCTGTTGCCTAATTAAAGACACCGAAAAGCTGTTCTCTCCTGCTGCCTTTTTGCAGGGCAGCAGAAAGAATTCTGCAATGATGTAAAGACTAGGATATGGTCCAGGGACAGATCTGCCGGGTCTAATAAGCTGTTGCTCTGTCACCTGAGAAGAAAGCCACACGTGTACGCGTGGGCGTGCGAAAGGCTGTACACTT
>NW_005354039.1:1825718-1834116 GCF_000412655.1 Myotis brandtii | reverse complement strand
GCGGCGGCTGAGTGAGTGTCTGGTCCATGCCCCTCTGGTCCTGCAGGCACGGGCACGCGCACATTCTGTTCTGTCGTTTGCCCTGGTTAGCGTGGACAGGCCCGTGCTTGCCCCGTAGGACCGGGATGCCACCCAAGGACAGATTGTAGGGAGGCTCAGCCGCGCCCTCTGCAGCTTTCCTCAGGCTGCCTCTTTGTGAAACAGGGACGGTCAGAGGCCCAGGCTCAGGAGCTTTCCAGTTCCCTCTCAAGTGGGCCTGCTGACGTGAGCACTCAGCCCCTTTCCCTCTGTGTGGATACGGGAAGAGCATCCCCAGCTTTCCTTCAGGCAGGCCGCTCAAGGGAAAACTCTTTGGGGACAAATGGCTGTTGTTTATTAGCCCCATTATTGGTGCGAATGGTGCATGTGCAAAGGGTGAAAAATTTCCCAGGCAACAAAAGGCTTGTATGTAGGGAAATTTTTATATTGGGCCTGCTTTATGGCCAGGGTTTCTCCTACTGGGGAAAATAGGAATTAGGATGTTCTACACACCCCTTGCATGGGAAAGCATGACGTAAATATGCTTCATTTTCAAGACATAAATATGTCTCGCCCCCGTGGTGTTTGGAGTGCTTCCCAAGCCAGGAAGTGTGTTGTTAAATTTGAGTAGGAGTGTTCTGAGGGACTGTTAGGTTTCCGTTCAATAATGTGCCAAAGCCTCTGTCCCCAGGCAGCAGGCTGGTGGGACGCTCAGAGACAGCCGCAAGTCTGGTGCTGGTGCCGCACACCAATAGGTCACCCACAATGGGCTACAACTAGGATTCAACAGGAGACGGGATCTCAGGACCAGGGCCACAAAATACATCTCCGGTGGACATCAGAGGCTATGGGAGTGCCCGGCCAATCACGAGCCACTGTGCCTGTGGCAATCAGTTGGTGAGTGGTGAGAGGGAGGCTTGGAAGCCAGACCCTGCTGCAGCCAGGCCACCTCCCCAGCCTTTGTTCCCTTCTTGCATTTTGAAGAAGCAGCAGCTTTCCTGATGGTCCTCACCAACTACGAAGCTTCAATTTAAAAAAGCAGCGCTTCCCTACAAAACAAATGCAGTGAGAACAGAACTGATGCTGTTTGTCATGTGTTCGGGTTTTTCTGACGTACGTAGCCTTCGTGCAGCAGCCCTGGCTTCCTAAGCTCGGCTGTTTGCAGAGCTCAGCTTGCAGCTGCTCTCTCAGCTGCTCCAATGCAGCAGGGCAACCTAGTGAGAGACTGCCTCCTCCAGAGCGGTCATCTGGCTCACACAGTAACCTGGCTGCTAGCTTATTACCTTTGTGTATTAATTGATGAAGAGACAAAAATAAGATCTTGAAGTTTAAGGTGTCTACAAGCTGCAGGAGGGCAGAGGTGGCTTGGCCAAGAGGGGAGCCCTGGGCCCAGCAGGGCAGCCAGGCGTTTTCAGCACCACCCATGGGACCCTGGCTGAGCACTGCTTATGGGGTCTTTGGTGGCAGAACAACAAAAGTGGAGCTAAAGGCTGCTCAGCTTGGATGGTGATGACATCTGGTGTTGCTGTTACCCCTGGGGCAAGAGGTAGGTCCCAGGGGGAACCAGTCCCTAGGTCTGTTCATCCTCTGGGCCTTCACTTGGGAGAGCAGCTGTGACGGGGAAGGAAAACAGGTTTGGGGGGGCTCTCCCTGCCCAGAAGCTCCAAGCCAAGGGCGAGGCAGTGGTTCCCAGTATGGCCTGGGGATCCCAGTGTTTGCCTAAAGCTGCTTTCTCAGAGGTTCTATTCAAGGGGGCGGGGTTGGGGTTGGGGGGATGAGGTGCTAGTTTTGTTGTGTCCACTTCTCATTTCTATGCATTTTCTCCTTAGTTTTGGGTCCACTGAGCTCCTATACTTCAAATTCTGCCCGGAGAATGACAATATGGATGAATCTCCAACTTACCTGAGCACTGTGGCTTGCAAAATGCTTCCTGGTGGAGCATTTAAATACTCCATCCTCTTTTCAACTTAAATCCAGGAAAAAGCCTCCCTCCCGGCCGGTTGGGAATGGTTTTGCGGTATGGCTGCCACCTTGTGGCAGAATCTTATTACAACTGTGCTCAAACACAAAGGCAAGGGGTAAGCTTGGCCAACCTTCTGACATCTTTCAGCCAAGCAGTATTTTGCTTGTCAGATCCTGCTCAGTAGTTATTATTTCCTGGGGAAATGGTGGCAGAGCAAGTGTTGGCCTCAAAATTGAGACTTCAAGATAGTGATTTTCCAATATTACTCAGCAAACAAGAACTTCACTTGCTTCCCCTATAGTCATCTTAAAGAAAGGAAAATTTGCCCTCCCCTCTGTTAAATTATAGCCACAAAAACACAAAAGGAAATCACTAGGCATGGTGTATAAGCCATTGACCACAAAGTGAAAGTGATGTACATTTCATTTCCAGCTTACACCCAGGATAAATTAGGCTTAGAATTACTGTTTTTCTGAACAAGGACAAGGTATAGCGTTTCTTTCCTTTTTATTTTGTAACAAAAATCAGCAGGAAGCATAACCCAGGGACAGAAATTACAGACTGGTTTAATACTGGGCCTGGGCTTCCTTTTAGTGACTTTCTTTAGCACTTTTTCCAAGGTGTTGAGACCAAATGTCAATAGAGGGGTGGTAGCTTTCTGGGCCGCCACCCAGATTTAGTGCTGGTCATTGTGGCTGTGAAGCTGGCAGACTAAGCCCCAGCCTTTGTGGGCTCCTCCACTTTCTAAAAGTTGACGGTCTTAATCTGTGGGCCACTTGCATTGGACATTTGTGGGGGGCCCTAGGGAGGCCCAGCCAGACCAGAGCACGGCACCAGGAACAAAAGTTCTGATAAGCCTTGGAGAGAACCAACCAGATTGTTCCTGCAAAAACTCCTCCCCTCAAACATGCCAAAGCAATCTCCTCTGCCATCTAGGGCATGAGTCAGACTTGATCTCTTGAAAGGAAGTTTAACCAGGGACCTGGGAAAGCCAAAGGCAAAGGAAGATCTCGGTGCCTCTTGGGAATGCCAGCAACTCAGCCTCCCTGGAATGAGCAGCTGAAGGGCTCCCAAGGAACCCTAACCATTGCAGGAGCCACTGTGTAGAAGGGATGCAGTAAACCATACTGCTCGTGGTGGTGTCAACTCCAACCACATCCTCTGTGGTCACAAAAGCAGACTGAAATAGGTCCCACCCTTCAGTTCCGCAGTGACTTAAAGCACAGCAACTACTACCTGCATTTGCCTATTCCTGGTTACACCCCAGCTGGCACATGGTGAGGACCTAGTCAGTCACTATCTGCTGGGGGTTTGACAGAAGAACAGGGTCTTGCTAGTGTTATGGGCCCAAGGGTCCCTGGCTCTTATCCTCAGAACCTCAGCTTCTCTCCCCTCACAGAAGCCCTTGTTTGCACAGCAACCAGGAATGCTGGCACTTTCCTAAGTTCTGTTCCTCTATGCAGGAGAGGGGATTAATGTAAGTAACTCCAATCAGTGAGTTTAACCAAAAGTGTTACATAAGGTAGTGTTACATAACAGCAGGAAGCAAGTAAAAGGGGTACAGCTTTCCTAACGCGTGCAGACTAAGCTGAAGATTCTAAAACTGCTTCCTCCTTTTCTGAACAGAGCCCTTAAAAAGATTATCTGCAGAGGTGCTAAGAAGGTATAATGCCACTTGAACTAAGCTGCTTCTACCAGCTGTATCACCAGAAGTGGGAGAATCGTGTTCTACATTCACAATGGCTGTTTAAGTCAGGGCCTGAACAAATTGCAGAGACTGACACAGCCAGCTGGAAAGGACAGCTGGCTATTGAATGCCATCACCTGTAGCCTTCACATATATATAAAAAATTGGGGTGCGAGGGGAATGGGAGATCTCGGGAAGAATCTTGACCTTTGTTATTTTTAAGAATAAGCAAAAATTCAAGAAAATTCCTATTTTTTAATAACCACCCAACAGTTTTATGCCTCGCTGTTGGGAAGCCATAATGACCAACTCTGCCAGCCTAATGTAGGAGAGCTAGAGACAGCCTCAAACCAAGGATGACTTCCACGTCCCCTCTCAGGGGCAACTAACTCCTGTCCCTGCTCAAGTGTTCCGCCCGTAGCCGCAGTTGTCTTCTCCCTTCAAAAAGGAGGATGCTGGCAGCCATGGCCGAGTTCAGGCTGTCCACACCAGGCACGACAGGGATCAGCAGCCTCTTGCCCCCGGTGCTCTCAGCCAACTGCAGGGACTCCAAGCTCAGGCCATGCGTCTCCCCACCTATGACCACAGCTGCTGGGGCCTCTGACCAGTCCAAGTCGTAACTCTGGACCTCAAGTTCAGGGAGCCAGTCTTTACTGGCTCCAGTTTCTAGATCCTCCTCCTCCTCTTCCTCGTACTTGTGAATCTTCGAGAGTTGTTGGTCACACATCCAGCCATGGTCACTGGCTTTATTAGATTTCTGGGCCTGGGTATAAAGGCCACAGTTGTCTGCCACGTAGACCCGGGTATCGTCGGGCAAGTACTTGGGCACTGTTTCCCAGTCCAGGTTGTTGATGATGGGCACCTGGAAATGCGCACCCATACCTGCCCGCAGCACTTTGGGCTCCCAGGGATCCACACAGCCTAGAAAATAAAAGAGGATCTAATTACGATTACAAACCTTCCCAGACGAGGGGACTTTCAAGTAAACTAGATTAATTCTGGATCAGGAGATAAAACAAAAAATCTCCTACTGTAGGTTCTTGATAGCTGGCACCGCTGCCTCCCCCATATGGCACTATCCAGCAATGGGACTGTAGGAGGAATTCCGGCTAGTGCCCAAACAGACTTTATTCATCCCTTCAACATTCACACCTGCCAGACATTGTATGGGAGATGCAAGAGCATTTAAAGTCCCCAACCTCAGCGAGCTCATGATACAGAAGCAGCATGAAAAGGGTAACTTAACAGAAAAACCCTTGCACAAAGAAGGACTACCAGGAAAAACACCCCAGAGACATGACACTGAGCTGGATCTTGAACGATAGGAGGATCTTGTCGGAGAAAGAAAGGCCCAGGGAGAGGTCAAAGCTACAGAAGGGGGAAGAGTGCCACAGTCCAAACACTGTAAGTAAGGTGGATTAGGAAAACTAATGGGTAGGTGTGGTGGGAGATAAGACAGGGGGCAGGTGTGTGGGACGGGTGTGTGGCGCTGCTGGTCATGGAGACGTGCCAATTTAAAGGCAGCTGGGTATGAGTTCAGGATTTTATCCAGAAGACAAATGACATTGAAGGATTTTAAACAGAATAGTGACAGAATCTGGTTTATGTTTTAGAAAGAGCCATTTGGCTTCAATGCTGAATCTGATTGGAGCAGGGAAGATGCTAGAGAGATGGAGAAAATCAGACTGGAGGCAATTACAGTAATCCAGGGAGAACCAAGGCAACAGCCTTGTCCTTCACATACACACCTGCTCTTACAACAAGAAGGCTAAACCATCTACTCTTTTACGTACGGGCACGTGCTCAGCCCAACAACTTCTATGTACTGGCAGATACTTCACCTTTCCTAGGACCATGTGCTGGAAGAAGACAGCAGGACCAGGACACCACAAACCTACCATCCTCATTAGCACAAGTCTCCTCACTACAAGTTATTTTAAAGAGGGGCCCAGATTCATGAGGAGAGCCATCTAGTGTGACCCCTCTACTTGGTGGGGGAGTACAGGGCAAGATGAGATTTCCTCCATCCACATGTCCTCAATACTATGCACCACACCAAGTGTTCCCTACTCTTTTCCTACCACTCATACACAGCCCCCAGCACCATTGTGAAAACATCACTTGGGTTATATAGAAACATTTCCAAAACCACACCTACTCTCAGAGCTCTCACCAATGGGGCAGGTAAGTGGGTACTGATGATGGAGCCCAAGCACCCAGCTCTCACACTGGCAGAGAAATGCACTCCAACGTGTGACTGGGGGAAAAGTTAAAGGAGGAATTTAGGCAAGTCTCAGCAACGGGTACCAATTTTAGTTTACACTGAAAGGTAACTTGAGTGTTTCTGATGAATGATCCTCTCCTTCCCACCCTCCCCTAAGTTGTAATAGGCATTTTAGGCTTGTCCCAACTGTTAGGCAAGTCTGTTTAGAACCAAACTTACTAATCCCCATTTCTAATGAGGAGACAGGAAAAAAATGTAACGAGGCTAATTTGTGTTGTGGGGTGTTTGACTTCTGAGGCTAAGGGAAATGTATCACAATTTCATAATCGCACTCTGTTGAAATAATTTCCTTTCACAGGATTCAGAATGTCAAAGAATTAGAATGGTCTCATACCCAACAATTTGGAAACTCAAGATCATTAAATAAAGGACTTGAAATCAAAAATTAAAACTAGCATCTACTTCTTTCCCTGATTGATTTTAAGTTTTTTCTTTAATAACCTAGCAGGTGTCAAAATAATTTTAAAAGATAATCAACATTTACTGAATTGCTATGTGCCAGGTACAATGCCAAGTACTGTCTGTGCATTATGTCACTTGATCCTCAAAACTTGATCCTACCTTCCATGTAGATTCTGTTATCATACCCACATTATAGAGGAGGAAACGGACACTCAGAATTCCACTCAGACCTGTAGCTAATGAGGAGCAGATCCAAGATTCAAATCCAGGCATGTCTGCCCAGAGCCAGCTCACTTACAAATGGCCACCCAGTCACAGGCGCTCTTACCTTTGGTGAGTAATACTTTGCTGCAACCTGCCCCAGCAGCAGATCTCAGAATCGTCCCCAGGTTCCCAGGGTCTCGGAGATTGTCACAAATCAACAATAAGGGCAGTGAATGGCGAAGCTGAGTTGCTGGGAATGTCATCTTAACGTGATCAGGTTTGGCAAAAATCCCTGAGGAAACAAAACAGGAAGTTCACTTGTCTAATGTAGACATGGGGAATAATTAGACTTTTCATCTATTTCTCACTGCCTATATTTTCTTAATTACTTGAATACATTCTGGTTGAAAAAATTCAGAGAAAGTCCTACCAGTGATCCCCCGCATAAGTGCTTTCAATCTTGAAGTGTATTGTATACTTTCAGAACTTGTTCCATGCAGCTACCTACATATATGCACATCTACCCACACAGAGGTGCTTTTATTCTTTTACAAAATAAATCATACTCAGTATTATCCTGTAATCTACTTACCTAAGTCTATAACTCGTCTTTGAGAACTTACCATGTCAATACATTTGGAGCTATCTTATTCTTTTAAGTGCTGCTTCTTGTTTTGTAACTTGAATGTACTACGTTTATTTAAATCTTCAATGGACTGACATTTAGGATATTTTCAATTTCCCCTATTATAAACAACCCTGCAATAAACGTCCCTGTATGCCTCTCTGTGCACACGTCTAAATTATTTCCCTAGGAAAAACTCCCTTCTAAGTGAAACGAGTAAATGGTGTGTGTACACTGTTCATGGTAACTGATCTTGCCCGCCCTCCCCACAAGCCCTTCCAGTTTATTCACACCAAGAACACCTACTAGTACATCCCTGTAACTACCCTATCAATGGCATCACAGCTACATAAAACCTTACGTTAGATTCAAGCAAAGGAAGACAAGGCTTCCTGTTCCATGGGCTAAACAGGGCAATACATTGGCGCTCAGACCTGCTTCTAGAACAAGGGAGTCAACGACAGGCATCGCCACACGGGCAGGGGTGCTGTGGAAATGGATGGCTAAATCTTTTGGCAAACGTTTCCCTAAGTTTTAGTTGGACATTAAAGGTTGAAGAAATGACCTAAAAAAAAAAAAATAAGGTGTGAGGAATAATAAAGGGCCGTAATACAAATAATGATGGCTTCACTTTCCACTAACGATACTAGAAGATGCACGACTTATAGAAGATCTGAGAACTCTATTTTTCTGGGCATCTTCAGTAACACTTTGAATCTGGTTTAAATAAAATGTGTCCCCCTGAGACAAGCATGAACGAACAATCCCAGGCCTCTACTGCCGGTGACACACCGCGCAGCCACTGACCCATGATTCCTTGCGGTGTGACTAGGTCGGACCATTCCTTGATTTCCTCAAACTTCACCTTAACGAGGCGGACCCCCTTCAGCTTATCGGCGGGCAGCTCCTTCAGGTAGTCCAGGCGGCTGAAGAAGAACATTTTGGGCACAGCGCCGGCCTTGAGGGCGTCCGCGATCAGCCGGCGGCCTTCCAGCAGGATCTTCCCTTGCTTTTCCCGGAATGTCCTGGACTTGACGACTGTCATCACGCTGTTCAGCCTTTTGTCTCCGGGGAAGGCCTTATCGTAGCGAAGCCCCGACTCTTCCCAGGTGCTGGGCGTCTGGGCTGGGGGCGTCTGGGCTGAGGGTTCCTGAGGCGCCTGCTTCGGTCGCTGCACGTGGGGACTGGCCTCGGCCGCCGCCTTCCGCCTTCCGG
>NW_005354039.1:1822259-1825248 GCF_000412655.1 Myotis brandtii | reverse complement strand
CTGGGGGCGGAGCGGCTCTGCGGGCGGAGCGGCACAGTGTGCGGGACGGGTGTGTGCAGCTGCTGGTCATGGAGACGCGCCGAGCTCTGCACTTCGTCTTCAAAGTGGGAAACCGCTTCCAGACGGCGCGTTTCTTTCGTGATGTCCTGGGCATGAAGGTGCAGACGCGGGCGTGAGGGGCGCGGGGGCCGCGGGCGGCTGAGCCTCACCTGTCCGAGAGGAGGGACGCGGGGGTCAGCCCTACTCGGTGTCCGACCTTAGCCCCGGCCTTCCCATTAGCCCCGTCGGGTTTCCAGCCTCAGGAAGCCGTGCTTGGGTTATGGCCTTTGAACGGGGCCTCGCATTTTATCTGTTGCCGACGACGTGCCCACACACGTTCTTTCATTTAAATTCATTCACAAACGTGTCCTGCGCTCCGCACCTTGTGGAGCGTCCCGCCTGGTGGGAAAGACAGAGCTCAAGTTCCGGCTGACAGTCACTCAGTCTCCGGGTGTGGAGCCTTTCGGCTGAGATCGTCCGCATAGTCAGAGCTCTGTTTCTCTCCGGGAGGTCGGGGTGTTCTCCTTTGGACTCTCGGGGTCTGGGTGGATGCGCCCACTCTCCTCTCAACAGCCCCGATGTAAGTGTGAAGTGAAACCCCGTCTCCTCTCCAACATCCCGCACCTCTCTGCGGCCCTGGGCAGTTATGCTCCTGCGGTCACTGGGTGGCACGCAGGTGGAAGCCGCTGGGGAGCTCCTGATAAGCAAGGACCTGAGAGGTACAAGGTGCAGTTGAATGTAGAGCGTGCAGAGGACGTGGGGTGCAGGTACTAGTATATTGTCCAGTTCCTCGGGACTGTGTTGAGGTTTGGGAGCAGATGAAAATGACTCTGTGTATCTGTCCTCAGTTAAAGCTGGCCTGGGGTGGGGTGAGGATGGGAATTTGTGCAAAACTAACAGTAAGGGAAGTAGAAATTCGATGTGGTAGGAAACTGCAAACTGTCCTTAATTGTGAAAGTGTCAGCGACTGTTACACAAGAAGGAGAGACTGAACTTCATCCTGGAGTGGTCAAGAGATAATTCACAGGGACTTTGCATTTGAGTTGAAGTCTAAAGATAGGACTTCCACAGACCCCACGGGGGTAGTACCCTACTAAAGAGCCAGTACAGATATAAGGAATGTTCGGGAAGCACCACTAGTTTTACATGCCTTTATTTATTTATTTATTTATTTAAATATATGTTATTGACTAGAGAGGAAGGGAGAGGGAGAGAGAGACAGAAACATCAATGATGAGAGAGAATCATTGGTTGGCTGCCTCCTGCACACCCCCGACTGGGGACTGAGCCGCAACCCAGGCATGTGTCCTTGGCCGCAATCGAACCCGGGACCCTTCAGTCCGCAGGCTGACGCTCTATCCATTGAGCCAAACCAGCTAAGGCTAGTTTTACATGCCTTTAGATGCAATTACTTATTTGAAGTTGAGGAGATAGGATATCAGCACAAATAGGTTGGTACTCCTTCCGATTGTATCTTGAACTCTATGCTAAGTATTTAGACTTTATGCCCCAGGACATTTATGCCTGAGGACATTTTTTCTATTGCTTTTTCACAGAGAGTGGAAGGGAGGAGGAGAAAGAGAGAGAAACACTGATGTGAGACACATCGATTGGTTGCATCCCGCATGTGCCCCGACCGAGGTGGGGATCGAACCTATAACCCAAGTATGTGCCCTTGATGCAGAATCGAACCCTTGACCCTTTGGTGTGCAGGGTGACACTCTAACCAGTGAGCAACGCCGGCCAGGTCTAGAGACCTAATTTATGGTGCTGTCGATGTAAGAAATGTCCAAATTTGTAGAGAATTTTTATTATAAGAGTTTATTTGAGAGAGGGAGAAGATGGCGGTATAGGTAATCACTTATACTTGCTGCCTCTCACAACCACACCAAAATTCCAACTAAATGGCAGAACAACTACCACCCAGAACCAAGGGAAAGCTGGCTGAGTGGAAATTATACAACTAGAAAGGTGAAGAAAGCGCGTTGAGACTGGTAAGAGGTGCGGAGGTGCGGAAAATGCTGACACCTGGATGTGCTGTTCTTTAAACCCGGAGGGAGATGCAAGCTCCCGCTTGCCCTGAATTCCAGTTACAGGCGAGAATCTAGGGGACCCAGACACATACGGGAAAAAACTGGACTGTCTGGCATTGGGACAGGAATATGAGGGTGGCTTACTCTTAGAGGTGCTCGAAGTAATCATTGTTCCTGCACGGGTGCACGGGTCGGAGAACCAGGGACTTCTCCGGTTCAGGGAAGCCATTGCTGTTTGCTCTGAACTGGTGATTCCCAGAGACCCTGCCCCACCCAATTTAAACCCCACCCAAGCTGTGCGTATTGGCTTTTGCATATGAATTGCCTGTCCTTTCACCTAAAACAAACTGCAGCTGGGTCAGAGAGCCCCAGAGATTCCAAAGGAAGGCCCAATACCTGGTAGCAGCAGCAGCCTTGTGTCACAGCTGGGCACTTCCAAACTCCATACAAAGAGGAGGAATCTGCAGATGTCTCTGTAGCTCCTGCTGGGCGGCCCCAGACAGTGGCTGACCTTGCACCTCCTTGGAGATGATAATGGATTACAACTCTTCACATCCATAAGAGACACACTCAAGGGGCAGACTCAGTGAGCATCAAAGCCCTACTGAAGCAAGTCCTGCCCCATAAGGGTGTCTCCTGTGCAACAGATCTTCCAGTGTAGACACAGCTGGTCACCAAAGCCAGTTGGCCTGGAGGTCAATTCCTGTCAGTGATACCAACAGCAATCAAGGGTTAACTACAACAAGACTGAGCAAACATCCCACAGAGGGGTGCACTTAGAGCGTCCACCTCAGGTGACTGGGGAGGCTGAGCCACTGGGCCCTATAGAACACCTACCACACAAGGCCACTCTATCAACTCAAGGAGACTTAGCAGCTACCCAGTACATAGAAACAAACACAGGGAAGCAGCCAAAA
>NW_005354039.1:1805471-1820914 GCF_000412655.1 Myotis brandtii | reverse complement strand
GGGGGGTAAGGGCATGGGGGGAGGTGGGAACTGGGTGAAGGGAAGCTATGGGGGGAAAAAAGGAACAACTGTAATTGAACAATAAAGATTTATTTAAAAAAAAAGTTTATTTGAGCCCAGCCAGTATGGCTCAGTGGTTGTCAACCTATAAGCCAGGAGATCACCAGAAGTTTCCTGGTCAGGGCACATGCCAGGTTACAGGTTCGGTCCCCAATGGTGGGGTGTGCAGGAGGCAGTCTGTCAATTAGTTTCTCAGAATTATTTTCTCTCCCTCTCTCTTCCTCTCTTTGAAATCAATAAAAACATTTTTTAAAAAAAGAGTTTATTTGAGCCAAACTGACACAGTGCTGGGAAGGAGGATCTCAAATGCTCCAGAGAGCGACAGTTTTTTTAAAAAATATATTTTATTGATTTTTTACAGAGAGGAAGGGAGAGGGATAGTTAGAAACATCAATGAGAGAGAAACATTGATCAGCTGCCTCCTGCACACCCCCTACTGGGGATGTGCCCACAACCAAGGTACATGCCCTTGACCGGAATCGAACCTGAGACCCTTGAGTCTGCAGGCCAACGCTCTATCCACTGAGCCAAACAGGTTAGGGCAGAGAGTGACAGTTTTGCAGTTTCTCTTATACATTTGGAATTAATTGAAGATGGGAGAAAGCAAGGTGCAAGCATGTCGAACAAGGCATGTGCTCTCCAGGGTGGTCATGTTTCTGAAGGGTATGAAAGAATAAAGAGGCATTTCAAAAGTGTGTTAACCTAGATGCACAGAAAAATGGACAGGGCTTGCTTAAGGCAAAGATAAAACATTTTACTAAAGATGTTATGTGCCTGGGACAGGACTACCCACCATAGCCTGCCCAGGTAGAAAGTTGTGATCAGATCACCTTGACTGGATTTGTCAGATTTATTATAGTGTCCCCACCCACCTCCCCCTTTTGTTTTTGGTCCACAGTGGTATTAAAGAAGGAGATCAATAAGTTGTCTGTAAGTGACGTGATGGGAACTTGAACTGGAGCAATAGCAGTGAGAATCAAAAAGGAAAATAGACACTAACACCTACTGTGTACTAGGTTCTGTGCTTTAATAAATTACCCACTTTCACAAAATATTTGAAGACCCCAATCTGAAGCAACAGTCTTACGGTTACACAACTGCTAAGTGATAGTCAGAATTCCAAACCAGACTTTTCTAATGCCGAAGGCCACTTAAAAAACACACAGCTATATAGCACTGCTTCCCAGTCTAAATAGATTTCACAGCTTTGCTTGGTTACCTGGCTCTGGTTCTTCCTCACCTCTACTACTTCTAGCCTGAGAAAGATATAAAGCTTATCATCTTCTGATTGTTTTACAAGTAAAGCTTACAAATGAAAATGTCTGTGTTTTGATTATTTTAGTTTTGTGCTTAATGTGCTGTATGTAGTACTAGTAAAACTTGACAGTTTGTTCTAATTCCCTTACCAGGTTCTGCGGCATGAGGAATTTGAAGAAGGCTGCAAAGCTACCTGTAATGGGTATGACACCTTTTTTCTTAAAATTTCCTCTAGGCTCTGAATACCCCTGGAGAACAAAAAGCAGTTTCTCAAAGTGAGTATAAGGCAGAGGAGAAAATTAAGGAGGCAGTAAATTGGGTAACTTCAAGAACACAAATAAATATTTATGTGCTGTGGGTGAAATAATGTCTTATCAAGTATCTCGTAAGCTTAGTAGCCAGGGCAAGTGAAAATTCCAAGTTTTGGTGGCTTATTGAAGGAAATCTAAAAAAATAAATTAAGGTCAGCCTTTATAAGATTCTGTCCCCTCCTTTAAGGAGAAGGTAAATGAATCTCTTCCTCAAGTAAGTGCTAAACGGATGGTCTTCAGAGCCTTTGGTGATGGGGCCCATGAGCACTGTTCTCAGTTGCTCTTAGCACCAGATGAGGTCATCTCATCCTCATGGGTACTTAGAGGACCTGAAGGGACGTGCCCACCCTCTGTCCCAATAGTTCTTTGAGGGAGGCCTGAGACAGATTTTGTCTAAGGTCACTGGGTTCATTTGCTTCTATTTTTCTAGGCCTTATGATGGGAAATGGAGTAAAACAATGGTGGGATTTGGACCTGAGGATGATCATTTTGTTGCAGAACTGACTTACAATTATGGCATCAAAAACTACAAGCTTGGCAATGACTTTAAGGTAAATATCATTTTGTTCTAGACTTTTGGCTATACCTTTTTTGTTGTTAATCCTCACCTGAGAATATTTTTTTTTTAAATATATTTTATTGATTTTTTACAGAGAGGAAGGGAGAGAGATAGAGAGTTAGAAACATCGATGAAAGAGAAACATCGATCAGCTGCCTCCTGCACATCTCCCCCTGGGGATGTGCCCGCAACCCAGGTACATGCCCTTGACCGGAATCGAACCTGGGACCTTTCAGTCCGCAGGCCGACGCTCTATCCACTGAGCCAAACCGGTTTCAGCTGAGAATATTTTTTTCCATTGCTTTTTCAGAGAGAGTGAAAGGGAGGGAGGGAGGGACGCAGAGAGAGAAACATTAATAGGAGAGAAATACATCCATTGGTTGCCTCCTGCATGCACTGACCCAGGGTAGGGAGCGAACCCACAACCCAGGTACATGCTCTTGACGGAATCAAACCCAAGACCCTTTGGTGTGCAGGCTGACGCTCTAACCATTGAGCAATGCCAGTGGTTGAGATCACTTATGCAGCTTAGGTTATGATAACTGATGAATTAATGGCCTGTGGGTGTAGTTTAGTGATTAGTTTTATGATTTCTATTTAAAACAAAACCACTTGGATAACCCTGGCTTCAGGATGAAATGTGTTCTCCCTGCAGTTTGGAATCAAACTCAAGACTTAGAGACAGCTTTGAAGGAGAAAAAACACCTCTAGAGGAATGAGTGAACCTCAAGAGGTAAAGGGCCAGAGTCATTGGTCTGGTCAGGTCCTGATCACCATTCAGAGAAATATTTTCTCTGTAGTGGACTATTAATACTGGTCTGGGCTATTACAGCCAATCCCAGTCAGGGAAAAATCTGAAAAGGTTTTGAGGATAAAGAGAATACATTCATTCATTCAGGAATTCAAGTTATTATGCACTTATTATAGTAATAGTATCCACCATTTATTGAGCAGTTACTATGTGCTAAATAGAATGCCACTGGGACCAAAACATAGCAAGATAGGAGTAACTAATTTTCATTCAGAATCTACTGAGCAAATCAACCTCATGCTAGATGTTATTTTGGTCATTTGATCTCATTAATGCTGTTAACTCATTAAAATAACAATGCTATCTAGAAGGAAGTTTTTATGAAAATAAAATGTCTATGAAAGTGTTTTATAAATAAAAGGACTGTTCAGATTCAACATATTAATACATTTGTTTTTCTATTTTTCACTCTTCATGTCTCTCTAACTTATTCATTAACAGATATTTATTGTGCCTTATACCTTGTTAGGTCCTAAGGATGCAATAGAGGGTAAAGCATAGTCCCTGGCCCAAGGAGCTTCCTGCCTGGTGGGGGAAACAAGTAAAGAGACAAGAATACAGTGTGATAAGTGCTAAATTGGGATATGAACTGGGGGATGTGGGAACACATAGGAGTAATTCCCAGCCTATTCCTGGAGAGTGAGAGTTTAGGAAAAGCTTTGCAGAGGTGACCTCTGAGCCAGGTGAGTGGAGTTGGGATGGGAGGGTGAGATGAGTGTCCTCAGCATGTGCTCACCCAGAGAGGAGAGAGACGGTGTCACTCAGAACTATGAGTAGCACAGTCTGACTGCAGCTTAGTGCGTGAAGAAGGGAGTGGGTAGAGTTGAGGCTGAAGAAGTAAGCTGGCCCGGCCGGTGTGGCTCCGTGGTTGAGTGTCCACCTATGAACCAGGCGATCATGGTCAATTCCTAGTCAGGGCATATGCCCTGGTTGTTGGCTCCATCCCCAGTGTGGGGTGTGCAGGAGGCGGCCAATCAATGATTCTCTTTCATCATTGATGTTTCTATCTCTCTCTCCCTCTTCCTTCCTCTCTGAAATTAATAAAAATACATATTTTTAAAAATGATGTAGGCCTGGGGTGTGACTACCCACCATGACTTGCCCAGTTAGAAATTTATGATCAGATCGCCCTGTGAGGTTACTTTCAGTCACTGGACTTGTACATACCCTCTTTTTTATCCACAATAAGAAGGTGATGGGTTTTGTCTCATTATAAAAGGTCTCTTGTGATTCGACACTTGTATGATATTGTTGTTTGTCCTAGGGTATCACAGTCGCTTCTAGCCAGGCTGTGAGCAATGCCAGGAAGCTGAAGTGGCCACTCACTGAAATTGCAGATGGTGTTTTTGAAACTGAGGCCCCAGGAGGATATAAGTTCTATCTGCAGAATCAAAGTCCACCTCAGTCAGGTAATTTATAAAGGCCTCTGTCTAAAGGCATCTTTGATGGAAGGAGGAGGGACCTGGATTTCTTTCTCCTGTGAAGTCTTTCTATATTAACATGACATGTCTTTCTCAAGCCAGTGTTGTTATTTGTTCTCTGAAAAGTTATATTCTTACATGAGATCTTTATAGGGGATCGGGACTGGTTCTACTGGTAATGTAGCTATTTAAGATACTTTCAGCTGCAAAAAACAAAACCCAATTCAAACTAGCTTTAACAATAAGAAATTTATTTTAGCTCACAAAGCCAGCATTCTATAGGTAGGGAAGATTTCAGCATTCATTGATTCAGCCGCTCAGAAATGGTAATGAGCCCTAACCGGTTTGGCTCAGTGGGTAGAGAGTCAGCCTGCGGACTGAAGGGTCCCAGGTTCGATTCTGGTCAGGGGCATATACCTTGGTTGCGGGCACATCCCCAGTAAGGATTGTGCAGGAGGCAGCTGATCGGTGTTTCTCTCTCATCGATGTTTCTAACTCTCTATCCCTCTCCCTTCCTCTCTGTAAAAAATAAATCAATAAAAAAAAAAAAAGGCAATGAGAACCCAAATTTTCTCTCTCTCCATTCTCTTGGCCCCAGAGCCAGTTCCCCTCCTTGTGGTAGGGTGGCTGCCAGTAGCAGTTACAGCTACAGGCTCCTACGTTCTCTCCTGGTAGGAGAGGGAGAGACCGCTGCTGCTCTCTTTTAAGAGCAGACCAAACTTTTCTAGAATCTTTCAGCAAACTTCCTTGTCAGATTTTTTAAAAAATATTTTTATTGATTTCAGAGAGGAAGGGAGAGAGGGAGAGAGATAGAAACATCAGTGATGAGAGAGAATCATTGATCGGCTATCTCCTGCATACCCCACACCGGGGATTGAGCCCGAAACCTGGGAGAATCATTGATCGGCTATCTCCTGCACGCCCCACACCGGGGATTGAGCCCAAAACCTGGGCATGACCAGGAATCAAACCATGATCTCCTGGTTCATAGGTCGACCCAACCACTTAGCCACTCTGGCTGGGCTTCCTTATCAGATTTTATTCACATGCCCACTTGTGAACCAATCACTGGTAGGAGAAACAGGATTATCCTTAGACCAGTTAGTCATATTCTCCAGCTAAGGTCAGTTTTGCTAACTATAGTGCAGGTACTCAGTGAGTGAGGGAGGAATGGAAGTGAGGAGCCACCCCCACACTGACCGCCACAGGGAGCAGCAGGAAAGAAACTGCATGAAGTGCTTCATTTATTCATTTATGACCCAGACATCATCCTCATGTGTGTATTTCATTCCTACAAAGTCTGCCACCTGCTCTGCCAAAAGAAAAAAATACTGGTGAGTAGCAAGGGCAATTCTGCCTGTCATTTCACTCAGTGAATACATGCCCTAAGTGGACCTGAGATGGGGGACATTTCTCTTTCCTCCAGTGGTCTCCCTCAAGTCCCAGAACCTCCTCACACTGAGTCTGATTGTTGTGTTGAATGCTACTTGCTTTTCATCTGGAGCTCAGCAGAAGAAAGTGACGTGTTCCGTTGTGGGAGGTGGGACGTACTGAGATGGTATTTCTGTACTTCACTAGTGACTTAAGGGATTTCTATGATGATTTTTGTTGATAGGTGATTGTTGCTTTACATACTAACTTTAAAACTCAACTTCTGTCACTTATTTCTCTGTACATTTCCCTCCTAATCTTGATGTTTCAATATATAAGATAATGGCAAGCCTACAATCCTAAGATGTGTTTGTCCTTGAGAATGATAGAGCCTTCAGGGCATTAATTTCTGATTGGTAAAATAGTAAATGTATCAGTCTAGCTGTGTCCACCCTTCCTTTGAATCACTTACTTATCTGTAGTTTCACCCACTAATTTACCATTCCTGCCCCTGCTTCCCTTCGGAGTCAGCTGGAATCTGTTGATTTCTCAATGAATGGGAAAACTAAAACAGTCTGCCAGGCAGAGAGACCTGTGAGAAACACCTTGCCTTGGGTCATGGCATTGTAATTCTAGCAAACCAGAGCAAGGCAGTGAAACGGAAGGACAATGTATTGAATTTATCATAGGCAGATGTAGACTTGGAACAGCTCTGGAGAAAGTCACTTTATAATATAAAAGTTTCCAATATGGTGTTTTAATATAACTTTTGCTCTTTTTGCAAAACAAAATAGATTTTAACATTTTAGAGTATAGCTTGCCAGTCTTTTATTTAAAAATAAATAAATGTTAAAAAAAAACTAAAAATAAATAAATATATGCATAACCCATAGACCTGGACAACAGTGTGGTGATGGCTAGAGGGAAAGGGGTGTGGGGGCTGCATGGAGGTGGGGAATGGAGACATCTGTCCTAGTGTCAACAACAACAAAAAGTTAAAAAATATATAATTAAATATGTCTATCTTTATTCATATTTCATTGTAAACATTCCATTGTATTGCATCATAGGAAGATAAACAGTTCTCTATTGTTGGATATTTATGTTTTCCCTAGTGTTTCCTTGTTATGAGGAACACTATGATGGATGCCTTTGTGATGAAAGCCCTTCATACATACACAGTTCTTTATGTTTTTAATTTTTATTGATTTCAGAGAAGAAGGGACAGGGAGAGAGACAGAAACCTCAATTATGAAAGAGAATCATTGATCAGCTGCCTCCTGAATGCCCCCCCACTGGGGAACGAGCCCGAAACCCAGGCATGTGCCCTGACCGGGAATCAAACCATGACCTGGGTCATAGGTCAACACTCAATGTCTGAACCACACTAGCTGGGCCACAATTACTTCTTTAATTGCTGAAATGGGGTTGTTCTTTTAAAAGCCCTGTATATTTTTTAGGCTTTGGATATATTGTGTCAAATTGTTCCCCAGAAATGAACTAGTTTACACTCTCCCAGTATTATATGATTGTGATTTCCCTCCTGCACTATCACAGTCTGTGCTGCGAACTTTTAAAAATACTTGCCAATTAGATAACTGTTTTATTTGGATTCTCATTTCTTTGATTATTTGTGAGGTTGTATATTTTTTCATATGTTCATTGACCATGCTAGTTCTGTGCCTTATTCCTATTTTTCTAGGATATTCATCTTTTTCCTATTAATGTTTAAAGATTACTTAACTAATAAGGACTTTTTGTCTTATATTTTAGAAAAAAAATGTTTCCTACTTGTTTACTCTTTCATTTTGATTATAATAATTTTTTTTTTTTTTTTTTTTTTTTTTGCTTTTGTTGTCTAGGAATTTTCTATTTCATGTAATTAACTTAGCAATTTTTCCTTCATGGTTTTTGTATCTTGTGTCAGGTTTTAAAGAAAAGTCTTTCTTCCAAAATTGTATAAATAATCACCTGATATTATTTATTATAGTATTTTTATGGTTTCATTCGTTAAACTTAATCCTTTAACCCATAAGGAATGCATTCTGCCATTTAGTTTAAAGGTGTAACTTTTTCCCACTAAATGAGAAGCCAGTCTTTGAATAATGTGCCTTTCATGCTGACTTAAAATCCCTTTTTTATAATAAACTAAATTCTTATATATACTTGAGCCCTCTTTGGTCTTTCTGTTCTACTCCATTACACTGACCTATCCATTCCTGCTGTTTTATTACCGTACAGATCCTGTATTAAAAGTAACTCTAGCAGTGTCTGATCTTCAGAAGTCCTTGAACTACTGGTCTAATCTACTGGGAATGAAAATTTATGAAAAAAATGAAGAGAAGCAAAGGGCTTTGCTTGGCTATGCTGATAACCAGGTGAGTGATCTTGGAGAGAAATAATCTGTTACTTTGAGTTTGGCTTATAAATGAGGTTAACATGAAGGTTATTCCCTTAATTTCTTCATAGTGATTTAATATTTATATAGAAACAGAAAAAGAAAAGAAAAAAATTGCTGATAACATCACCACCTAGATATTTGGGGATATATTTTTTCGAAGTGGAATTGCTGAATCAGAAGAGATATAGACAAGATTTAATGCTGTAATGATAGGTATTTTTATCTTTTTCTTTTAAAAAATAACCCAGCATTTGAGCATGATTTAGTCCTTGCACTTTGACCCAGTAGGTCTATTCCTTTATTTACAATAAAAGAAAATAGACTCTCAGGCAACCTCTCAGTTGAAAATTTGCTAGATTTTCTCCTTGCTCTTTCATATTACTGGGAATTTATTTTACATACTCATCAGACATGTTCACAAAGAACTGTGTACAAGGTTATCTGTTGCAGCATTGTTTATAATAGCAAAATATAAGAAATAATATAATTGTCCTATGGATTAGAATAGTTCAATAATTTATGGTTCATTCATAGGCTGGATTACTGTGCAGCTATCGAAAAAGACTGAAGTGATTCCTTATGTGCTGATATGTTAACATTAATGGGAGAAAAACAAGGAACAGAATTAATGTGTAAATTATGCTACCATTTGTGTAAAAAGAAAAGATGCTGTGCGTCTAGAAATATACACAGGAAACTGCTGACTGGTTGCCTCTGGAGTGAGAGTAGGAGGGAGACTTCATTTTTACTTTATTCCTTAAGTACTGTGAATTTTTTTTTTTTTTTTTTGCCACACAACCTGTTCTGAAAAATAAACCAAACCTACTTTCTTCTTTTCAGTGTAAGCTGGAGCTACAGGGCATCAAGGGTGCAGTTGATCATGCAGCAGCTTTTGGAAGAATTGCCTTTTCTTGTCCCCAAAAAGAGGTAATGTTTGGTACCAGATCTTTTATTTAAGTTCTGTGATAATTAGTTCAACTGCTGAGAACCTTGGGCCTCCCATTCTTTAGGTTCATTCTGATCGTGGCTTCAACAGTTGCCTCAAGCAGCTGAGATAACAAAAATCAGACGAGTGACTCCTGGGTTTTTTCTGGTTGATTTGATATTCCTCTAGGGTAGTGGTTCTCAACCTGTGGGTCGCGACCCCGTTGGGGGTCGAACAACCCTTTCACAGGGGTCGCCTAAGACCATTGGAAAACACATATATAATTATTGTTTTTGTGATTAATCACTATGCTTTAATTATGTTCAATTTGTAACAATGAAAATACATCCTGCATATCAGATATTTACATTACGATTCATAACAGTAGCAAAATTAGTTATGAAGTCGCAACAAAAATAATTTTATGGTTGGGGATCACCACAACATGAGGAACTATATTAAAGGGTCGCGGCATTAGGAAGGTTGAGAACCACTGCTCTAGGGTCAACAAGGACCATGGCCTAACAGTGGTGGGGTATCCCTAGCTCACTTTTTCTTTGTGTTTTCCTCAAGCTGCCTGACTTAGAAGACTTGATGAAAAGGGAGAAGCAGAAGATTCTGACTCCCCTGGTGAGTCTGGATACCCCCGGGAAAGCAACAGTGCAAGTGGTCATTCTGGCCGACCCGGTAAGTATTACTCAGGAAGGGGACGGGCTGCACCAAGGCTTTCTTCCGAGGTGTCTGTTTGCCAGAATTCTTTTTTCTTTTTTGGTATAGGATGGACATGAAATTTGCTTTGTGGGGGATGAAGCATTTCGAAAACTTTCTAAGATGGATCCAACAGGAAACCAATTGTTGGAAGACGTGAGTGTCATTTCTAATTTATAGGATAATAGCCCAAGGGAGGTGGCATTAAGTGTGTGGGGAAAGGCCAAAGCCACAGGGACCATTCTTACTATCAGAACCATATTCTTTTGCTTTGGGATGACTTTTGAACCAGGAACTGTCTTCATTGCCACCATGTGACTCTTATCTGGGTGCAGCTTTTGTGCCTTCTCAGGCTGCCTTCGGGAACCACTTCTGCTGTATTCAGGATTATCCTGCTCAGTGAATGGAAATGCCTGGTCACCATCCCCTCTCACCTTCTTAGCTCTTTTGGTCATCTCTTCTCCTTCTATAGATTCAGTCTCTTCCTTTTTAGTGAATTGTTCTCAAGCTCCAGTACCTTCCATCTCTGGAAAATATTTTATTCACCCTATATAACTTCTCCTGGTTTTCTTTTAATCTGCCTATATGCTACTTCTACTTCTCACCTCCCATTCACACTTCAGTCTGTACTACACTGACTCCTGTCACTCAGTGAAATGTGCATTTTGATCTCATCAGTGACTTCCATCCTGCCTAATTCAGCTCCTTTTCTATCCTCTTCAAACAGTTCTTTAGCAGCATCCAAGCAATTGTTCATTGTTGTACCCCAGCATCTAACATCCTTGGTATGTAGTATGCACTCAGTGAATACCCTATTCATGATTAAAGGAATGAATCAATCTTTCCTGGTTCTGTCACTTAATAACAATATGGCTGACCTCAAGCAACTAGAAATTAGGAAGTCAGAGAAATGAAGATGGCTGACCTCAAGCAATTTACTTAAAGTCTCTAAACTTAAGTTTTCTTATCTAAAAATTTGAGAAAATAAGATTATCCACCTCATAGAATTGTTTTGTGGTTTATAGAGCCTGCTAAATTACTGACGTAATAATAGACACTCAATTAATGTTAATTAAAGTAGAAAATGTACCACTTATAAATTTTACTGTAAAGGAAAATGGATTCTCAGGCAACCTGTCTGTTGGCAAATTTTAGACTCTCTCCTTGCTCTTTCATATCACTGGCCAGCTTCCTCCTCTTTTGAGCTCTCTTCTCCTTTGGTGTTAGAGATCCTGCCATCTTCGCATCTCTCTGACAGCTTCTCCTCAGGCACAGGCACCTCTCTCTCTATCTCATCCTAAAATGATTTTACCCATGATCCCACTTTGCTATCTTTATTCTCATTCTACTTTCTCTCTCTTCTCTGAGTAGACACTACCTACTACTACTTCTGCTCTGAGCTTCTGCCATCATCATTTCTCTGACTTCCTAATTTCTAGTTCCTACTCCTCTGAGCTCCAAACAACTATTTCTTGTTGTTGTTACTGAGGTAAAATATACATAGAATTTAAATGTACAGAAATTTACTGTTCAATTTAATGAGTTTTGACAGTTATATATACTCTTGCAACCACTACTAAAGTATAGAGTACGTTCATCGCTGCAGGAAGTTCTTTTATGCCCAGTTCCAGTTAGTTCCCACCCTCACCTCCCAGAGGTTTTGTGTGTCCTTGGACTTCATATAAATGGAGTAATTCAGTAAAAGTATTCTTCTGTGCTTTTTCCACACAACATTTTTGAGATTCCTCCCATGTAATTGCATGGAGTTTAATTCTTTTTTTAAATTGCTGAGTGGTATTCAGTTTTATGAATATAACAATTTGTTTATCCATTCTTCAAATGACAAATATTTGAGCTGTTTCAGATTTTCATCTTTTATGAGGAAGGCTGCTATGAACATTCTCATGTAAATCTTCTTGTAGACATATGCTTCATTTCCCTTGGATAATTACCTAGGAATGGAATTGCTTTTACTTTATAAGAAACTGCCAAACGGTCATCCAGAGTGATTGAACCTCTTTATACTCTTTTAACCATGTCATATACCGCAGAGTTCCAGCCGCTATACATCCTCACCAGCATTAGTATTTTTTTGTGTTTTGTGGTAGCTATACTAGTACATGTAAAATGGTTTATCATTGTAATTTTAATTTACATGCCCCTGATGACTAATGATGTTGAGCAGCTTGTCATATGCTTATTGGCCATTTGCTTGTATTCTTTTGTGAGTTTTATGTTCTTTTGTCCATTTCTCTCCATAGTAGATTTATTTTTAATACTTCATGATTAAAAATTCCAAATAGCCCTAACCGGTTTGGCTCAGTGGATAGAGCGTCGGCCTGCGGACTGAAGGGTCCCAGGTTCAATTCCGGTCAAGGGCATGTACCTTGGTTGCGGGCACATCCCCAGTGGGAGATGTGCAGGAGGCAGCTGATCGATGTTTCTAACTCTCTATCCCTCTCCCTTCCTCTCTGTAAAAAATCAATAAAATATATTTTTTTTAAAAATTCCAAATATACACGAGAGTACAACAAACACCATGACATTTCATGCCTGAATACTTAAGTATTTTACACATTAAAAAAAAATGAAATCCTTCACGAATTTGCATGGCATTCTTGCACAGGGACCATGCTAATCTTCTCTGTATCGGTCCAATTTTGGTACATATGCTGCTGAAGCAAGCACAGTATTTTACACATTTTTAAGACAATATAAAAGAAGTAAACATTCAGGAATTTTCTTATATACTATATTGACATCATCACATTTAAAAAATCAACAATGTATCCTTTATGCCACCTAAAACCCAGTTCTTATTAAAATTTCCCTGATCCTCTAAAAATAGTTTTATACAGTTGGTTTGTCCTATGAATTTTTAAATTTAGCTTTAGTGTAATCGGATTGTATAAATACAAAACAATTAATATAATCCATTGAATTTCATGACAAACTACTTGAAAGACACACCTCTGATCCATTTCATTTTAGCCATTTTAGTCTATTCTCTAATCTCTAAATATGTTTTTGTTCACACTATTTTATTTTCCTAGAATGTCCCTTCTCTATTTGAATATTTGCTTTTTTTAAAAAATATATATATTTTATTGATTATTTTACAGAGAGGAAGGGAGAGGGATAGAGAGCTAGAAACATCGATGAGAGAGAAACATTGATCAGCTGCCTCCTGCACACCCCCAACTGGGGATGTGCCCACAACCAAGGTACATGCCCTTGACCGGAATCGAACCTGGGACCTTTCAGTCTGCAGGCCAACGCTCTATCCACTGAGCCGTTTGGTCAGGGCTATTTGCTTATTTTTTAAGACCCAATAAAATCCATTTAAGAAATGTTTTATCTTTTTCTTGTTGATTTGTTGGAAGCCTAGTTTGTTAACCTTTTTTTTATTTTTAGTTCTTTTTTTTGTCCAGACTAAATTTATAGCCATCGAAACCTCTTCACCATGGATATTTATATCTATAACTTAATTTATCTTACTTCAAATCTATTCTTATTTTAATAATGTAAAAATAAAAGTTACAATTTATTAAGTATCTCACATGTTCTTGACACATGACATATTCTTAAGTGCTTTATAAATACTCTCTATTCTTACCACAATCTGAAAGGTTGATAGTTCTCTTTCAGATGAAGAAACTGAGGTCCAAAAATACTGTCACCCAATATTATACATTCAGTGTCAGGGCAAGGGCTTGAACAGAGATCTTTAAGGCTTTACAACCAGTTCTTTTTCCTCCTCTATTTCTACTCTGCTCCCTAAGTGACCAGTCGCTTTGACACCCACTGACCACCAGGGGGCAGACGCTCAATGCAGGAGCTTCCCCCAGGTGGTCAGTGTGCTCCCATGGCCAACCTCCCAGGGCCCCTACCCCTGCTGGCTGGCTCCTCTTCCCCCGCCCTCCCTTCCATAGGCCTTAATCGCCAACCAGGCCAAGGGACGCCATCCATGCACGTATTTGTGCACTGGGCCTCTAATTAGCTAATAAGTCACAAAGAGTGTAATATTGGTACATGACCCTTTGGTACGGCCTGGTGTGCTGGACCCTTGCTGTCTAGTCAATGAGCCATACTTCCTGGCTGCAGGACCTTTACAAAGTGAAAATCCACAAGCAATTGCTCGGTATTCATCAGCATCCTCTGTCAAATTAAACATAACACTTTTCAATTGTTAATTTCTTGATTATGGACAATGCAATGAGGTACAAAGTGAACTATATGTTTTGTTTTATGGACTTAGAAAATATATTCTAATTCTGTTTCTATAGGCAATGGCAGCAGATAAAAGTGATGAATGGTTTGCTAAACGAATTAAACGTTAATAGAAGATATCACGTGGAACAAGCATTTATGATTCCTGTCTATCACCTGCGAAGTTTGATGTGTCCATTCATAATTAATGCTCTCACAACTTGATTGTTCCCTGTATAGGCGAGGAAGCTGGGTGGTGAAGATTTGTGTATTTTTAACCTTTGAAAGCTCTGATATGTTTTTATGTTTTAGGTATAAATCCTTTTATTGTCAGTCTGGGGCAGCTATATGGGACATTACCCTTGGTTGGGGATGGATAGAAGGAATTTTAATAAGCATGTGGATTTTATGAAAACTTATTGGCAAAATAAATTTTGTTCCTTAAACCAAAAGATTTAATTAACACCCCCACATTCCTTGCTTTAAAATTTTGAGTAGCCAGAGAAAACAGAGGGATCTAATGCAGTGGTTCTCAACCTTCCTAATGTCGCGACCCTTTAATACAGTTCCTCATGTTGTGGTGACCCCCAATTTCATTGTTACAAATTGAACATAATGAAAGCAGAGTGATTAACACAAAAACAATATGTAATTATATATGTATTTTCCGATGGTCTTAGGCGACCCCTGTGAAAGGGTCGTTCGACCCCCAACAGGGTTGCGACCCACAGGTTGAGAACCGCTGATCTAATGTGTTGTGTAGCTACACACCTGGCTCTGTGCTAGTTTCCTTATATAATTTTTTAAAATCTTCACAAAAAGAGAACACATTAAATTTCTTTAAAATGGATTAGATGATTTCTTTAGCCTGAAAAAAATTTTTTTTAATGTTTTCTTGTAATTTTCTGTTTGGTTCTGTAGAACAAACACATTTTAATTACTGGAAACATTAATTATATTGGGCACATTTATTATTAAATGTTTTTTGAAGATATACTTCTAAAATCAAGCTATTATACCAACCTGTAAGATTCATTATTTAAAGTGGTGAGCAGCTTTAGCTGGTTTGACTCACTGGATAGAGCATCGGCCTGCGGTCTGAGGGATCTTGGGTTCAATTCTGGTCAAGAGTACATGCCTTGGTTGCGGGCTCCATCCCCAGTGGAGGCAGCCAATCAATGATTCTCTCTCATCATTGTTGTTTCTATCTCTCTCTCACTCTCCCTTCCTCTCTGAAAGAAATAAAAATATTTTAAAAATAAATACAATAAAAATAAATAAAGTGGTGAGCAGCCCGAGCTGGTTTGGTTCAGTGGATAGAGCATCGGCCTGCGGACTGAAGGGTCCCGGGTTCGATTCCGGTCAAGGGCATATGTCCAGGTTGCAGGCTGGATCCCCAGTGGGGGGCAT
>NW_005354039.1:1799426-1805429 GCF_000412655.1 Myotis brandtii | reverse complement strand
TCTCTCTCTCTCTCTCTCTCTCTCTCTCTCTCTCTCCTTCCCTCCCTCCCTCCTCCTTCCTCTCTGAAATCAATAAAGTGGTGGGCATGCCCAGTTGAAGTGACTCAGTGGTTAACCGTCAACCTATGAACCAGGAGGCCAAGGTTCAATTCCCAGTCAGGGCACCTGCCCAGGTTGTTGGCTCAATCCCCAGTAGGGGATGTGCAGGAGGCAGCCAATCAACGATTCTCTGTAATCATTGATGTTCTATCTCTCCCTCCCTCTCCCTTCCTCTCTGAAATCAAAAATATATTTAAAAAAATAAAGTGGTGGGCATGTTCAAATTTCAGGAAAGAAATTGATAATATTGGAAAGGATTGACTCAGAGGATACCAGTTCCAGAATAATATATATTCAACTAGAGGCACAGTACACGAATTCATGCACAGGTGGTGTCCCTCAGGGTGGCCTGTGGAGATCGGGCCCCAGCTCGCACCCCCAGCCTTATAGCCCTGCATCCCCACCTGGCACCCTTGGCCTGGTGCTGCCCCCTTGGCCTGGTGCTGCCCCCTCACCTGCTCCACCATCCCACCTGTGGGGTGATCAATTGGGGCAGGGCCTGCTGCCCAGCTCCCTCAGCACTTGGGAGCCGGGCAGCGGCCCCGCCCCCTGCCACCGCCTCTGGTTGCCATCTGCAGGGCAATCAGCGGGGCAATCGGGGCCCCTGCCGATTGCCCTATCCAGTGGTGCTTCCCACTCACCTGCTCCATCATCCTGCCATGGTCCTGCTCCCGTCGGGGCCCATCAGGCTGGCAGCGCCTTCACTGCCTCCCACTGCCAGCGCCATGTCACCGATGCCCACTATGTTCCACGCCACCCCCTGGTGGTCAGCACACATCATAGCGAGCAATCGAACTCCCGGTCTCTCCCAATCGAACAACCACTCGGTACAATTTGCATATTAGGCTTTTATTATATAGGATTACTTGTAAATCATAGCCTCTGCTGTTCTCCCTTGCTGGCAGGGTTGGGTATGGAAATTTCAGGGTGAATTTCAGTTCTTCTTATAGGGTGATCTTACCTTCACCGAGAGAAAAAAATCCTTTTCTGGCTTCACAGAACTTTGCACTCAAATTCTCTGTTTTATGGAAGCAATCATGAGTTTCAAAGCAAACCAAGTTAGATATGTTCCCCCTCTAGACAATTGGTTCACTGTTTTTGCTTATATATGGGGAAATTATTGTATGAATTTTGAATAATCAAATAAGCCTCTGTTTTTTAGACTATGATTTGTTACTTCTCAGATTTTTCTATTAGATAATTAATTTTTTTAAGTAAATCTTGATGTGTATCTCTAGTAATACTGTTCTTGTGAAACTCTACTTTCCCCAGTGTATTAGGCTACTTCTAAGTTTCTTATGGTAAAATAAGTGGTTTATGTAAGTATTGAATGACTAACCAATACTAGATCCCTCTTTTATGATATCAGGGCTGATATCATAAAGCTAAAATATCCCAAGTAGATAAACAGCATTAACTTACATCATGCATAGTTGTACACTTACTAGTAAGAGGAAAAAATTTTGAAATCAATTATATATATACTAGAGGCCCATTGCTGCCGGCAGCCGGTCCATCCTTGCTGCTTGACACAGTCACTGCAGGAAAGAAACATCTGCACAGCATATGTTTCAAGGGACCTGGCATATATAGCATATTGTTCTTAATATGTTTGCTCTCCTTAGCGCCATGTGTTTTAACCAAGGTCACCTCTCCGAGAAAGGTTGTTTCCCCAGGTGGGGATTTTTCCCTGAGGTTAGGGAGGGGATACAACCCCTTAACTAAGTGCCAGGCGGGTAGTTAATCACTTTAACTACAAACAATCACACTTAAGCTACATAATCTTTACTCCTTGGAATGGAGATAAGAAACGCCCTAACCTTTGCAATAGAAATTGACAGGATTAAAATCGACTGGTATAAATACAGATGTAACAAGGCAATAAACATCAGATCCTGATCAGATCCTAACCAGAACTTGGCTGGAGATCCTGGCTAGAGGTCCTGACTAGGCTGCTGATCAACTGAAGGCTGTCTCCGTGTCATTCCTTCTTCGCCGACTCCGTCCACACCTTTGGGGACCCCTGGACCTGCTGGGGTTGGACCCCAACACATTGCATGAAGAGATTCATGATTCACAGGATAATGCTCAACCACTAAGCCACACCGGCTGGGCATGGGTATACTTCATTCTTAGGTAATAGGCCTTCCTTCCCCTGGCTGCCGGCACCGGTTTTCCTCCGGCACCCGGGACCCAGGCCTTCACTCCAGCCGCAGCGGAGAAGCCAAGCCTCTTTAGTTTTCAGTCGTCTTCAGTCTTTAGTCGTCGTCAGTCTTCGCTCTGTGCCTGCATATGCAAATTAACTGCCATCTTTGTTGGTTGAATTTGCATACTCATCCTTATTGGCTGGTGGGCATAGCAGAGTGACACCAATTTACATGTTTCTCTTTTATTAGTGTGGAGGCCCAGTGCACAAAATTTGTGCACGAGGGGGGGTCTCCTCAGCCCAGCCTGCACCCTCTCTAATCTGGGACCCCTAGGGGGATGTCCGACTGCCTAGGGGGATGTCCTGGGGTTCGGGCCTAAACCGGCAGTCGGACATCCCTCTCACAATCCTGGACCACTGGCTCCTAATTGCTCACCTGCCTGCCTGCTGGTCACCCCTTACTGCCCCCCCACTGCTGGCCTGGTTGCCTCCAACTGCCCCTCCTCCCCCTGCCAGCCTGGTCGCCCCACACAGCCTGCTGTTCAGTCGTTTGGTCGTCCCTCACTAACCCCCCTGCTGACCTGGTTGTAGGCAGCCATCTTGTGAGGGTCAATTTGCATATTATCTTTATTATTGATTTCAGAGAGGAAAGGAGAGGGAGAGAGAGAAACATCAGTGATTAGAGAGGATTATCGATTGGCTGCCTCCTGCAGGCCCCACACTGGGGATCGAGCCCACAACCCGGGCATATGCCCTGACCGGGAATCGAACCGTGACCTCCTGGTTCACAGGACAATGCTCAACCACTAAGCCACACCGGCTGGGCATGGGTATACGTCATTTTTTTTTTTTTTTTAAATATATTTTATTGATTTTTTTACAGAGGAAGGGAGAGAGATAGAGAGTTAGAAACATCGATGAGAGAGAAACATCGATCAGCCGCCTCCTGCACATCTCCCACTGGGGATGTGCCCGCAACCCAGGTACATGCCCTTGACCGGAATCGAACCTGGGACCCTTCAGTCCGCAGGCCGACGCTCTATCCACTGAGCCAAACCGGTTTCGGCCATTCTTAAGTAATGTACTTATTCTATAGCAACTTCCTGCAAATATGTGAACAGAAGGTCTCAAAGATACCTGGTGAGGTTTGGTTTCCTCTGAGGCCTTTATGGTTGTTGCTTCTGTTGTTTAATAGCCCTTCATGAACTGGAGCTAACCTAATGTCATGAAGTATGAAAATAGTGTTTTTCTTTATGACCCTAGTTTCTAAGAGCCAAACATAGCTCCAAAGGGCCGAGCCTCACCCTAAGCGCTGAAGCTAGTCCTAAAGGGTTGACCCTAGTTCCTAAGAGCCAAGCCTGGGACCAAAGAGTCCAGCCTCGTCTGGAAAAGCCAAGCCTAGCTCCAAAGAGCCCAGCCTACTCCTGAAGCGCTGAGTGTAGCCCGCAAAAGCTGAGCTAACCCCAAAGAGCCAAGCCTAGCCAGAAGGAGCCCAACCTAGTTCCAAATGGCCTAGCCTAGTGCCAAAGGGTGGAGCCCAGTCCAGAAGGTCAGAGTCTAGCCCAGGGGTGGGCAAACTTTTTGACTCGAGGGCCACAATGGGTTCTTAAACTGGACCGGAGGGCCAGAACAAAAGCATGGATGGAGTGTTTGTGTGAACTAATATAAATTCAAAGCAAACATCATTACATAAAAGGGTACGGTCTTTTTTTTTTTTTTTAGTTTGCCCACGGCTGGTCTAGCCCCTAAGAGCCTAGCTTAGCCCCAAGGAATGGAGCGAGGCCTGAAGAGCTAAAGCTAGTCCCCAATGGATAACCCTAGCCCCCAAAACATTTTTTTTAATTAAGGAAAAACATTGGGGAATCCCATACCACAACAGACCTTTTGCTTCAAAATGTCTCTAATATCGTTTAGCCTCCATATCCTAGTGCAATGTTGTGCATTGATGCCACCATGATATCAATACTAAGGAGTGGAAGCTGAGCTCAGCCACTCTGGCTCTTGCATGGGTCAGAGGATTTGTTTTTCTCCTGAAACAAATCCCATATACATGCATGTACATATTGTCCCACAAACATCCCCAAGTAGAAACCAGGATTAGCTACACAGTAGTCCCAAGAAAATTTTGGTCGCTAGGCCTTGATGAGTGTTTCAGAGGTGGGATTTTGAATCCATCTGCTCCAGTGTTTCTCAACTGCTGTGTTGCGATGCAACAGTTACTTGCTACAAGTCTGTTTTCCCTCAACACATGAACTTCATCAGGCCTGTGTTCCAGTAGGGGCTTTTGGTAGTAGGACTTGACCAGCTTTTTGGAAGACAACACCTCTTCCCCTCCATAATGCTGGGTTAATAGTGAATGGGCAGCCCCTGACGAGATAAGGCGCCTGGGCCTCCTCTCCTTCCCTCCTCCCCCAGAAGCAGAGCCTCTGTCACGGACTTCAAACCTTGGGCATTTTCCTAGCCTGATTCTCTGCCACCGCTCTACTGCTGTCAAATATCTACATATGATCTGAGCATAGGAAGGCTGGGAAAACTTAGAATCATACCCAAGGCCAGATTTGATGGAACTTTCTCTAGAGGAGAGATGCTCTTAATACGTTTCGGTCAACTCCCCAGTACTCTCACAGTCACTTTGAGTTCATTGCTGTTTGAACAGCAGACGTGCACTTTTGTGCAGTTTTTAAAAGATTTATTGATGTCTCAGCTTCGGTAGCCACGGTTTCGGGACATTTCAGTCTTCAAGGTCTTTTAAGAAGCCCATTTCCCTACCAGAGGAGCCCTGCTACTTCATTGTTTGACTCTTTGTCCTCCTTAACCATTTTCCTTTTTCTTCAGTTCTTCTACTTTAGTAACGTAGATCCTCATGGCGTCCATCTTGGTCATCCCTTTTTTCTCATTCCATGCCTCCCACTTGGCCTTGGCTTTCACGTCTGTGTCAGGCGGGGCAGGGATGTCGCAGTCGCCCTTGGTGGCCTGTTTGTAGAAGCTGTACACCACCAGCTTCTCCTGATCACTCACAGGGCCCTTCAACTGCTTCAGAGTGGCGCAGGCCAGCTCAAATTCCACTTGGCCCATTGCGGGAACTGAGGTTCGGCCCCTCTGGCTTTTTTAAGTGATACCTGGTCCTAGAAGCTGGAGGGTGAAGAACTAGAAACACTTGGGGCTGGTGATGAAGTCTGGGAAGAAGGGAAAGAGAGAAAAGGAGACAGGGTGATATATATGGGGAAACACGGGATATTTGTGTGTTCTCAGTGAAAAACCAAATGGGCCCACTGGACTGGATCTGCCCTCACTGCCCGCCGCCCCCCCCCCTCCCCATACACACACAGTTGTTCTGGTCCCGCACTGTGCATTTTCTGGGGCGGAGGACGACCATTCACATTTCAAAGGCGTTTACGATGCCAGAAAATTAAGGAGCTGCTGCTGTGTTCTGAAGGAGGAGCAATGGGGACGCTTTGGGAGGCTGTGGCGCTAGGTGGTCAGAGCGTGAGACGGGAGATGCGCTGCGGGGGAAGAAGCCTGGCATTACAGAGGGTGCGTCCGTGCTGGCTAGTGGGCAGCCTGCGAGGGGCGTTCAGTGTGTGTGAACTGCGGGGGATTCCGGGGTGACCGGGTGGAGCCGAATGCGGGGCTGGGAACGCAGCTAATGGGTAGGACCCACTGGGATCAGGAGGCAGGGCTGGGCAGTGGACTGGACCGGTGGGTGCCCGAAAGGAGGCGGGAAGCGGAGGGTGCCCGGCGGCCAGGGCCGGGGCCCG
>NW_005354039.1:1783413-1799147 GCF_000412655.1 Myotis brandtii | reverse complement strand
CGGGCTGAGGGAGCCCCAGGGTTGTGGGGGGAGGGGTTGGAGAGCAGGGGGTTCCTTGGAGACCGGGGGTTGGGAGACCCGGCTCCAGCCCCGGCCGCGCCGCTTTTGGGCCCTTGGGGCCCTTTCCACGTGAAGCGCCAAACGGCTGTGAGGGGAAGATTTCCCGAAAGTAAAGAGGGTGCGTGCAGGTGATTTGGAAGTTGCCGGGCTGGGAGGACGCTCGGGGGGATCCCGGGTGCCCGACGGTCTCGGTTGAATGTCTGATGAGTTCTTTAGCCAGTGACAGGCTCAGGAGGTCCTCGTAGATCTAGTAAAACGGAGATGATAATGTATCCACTGCAGAGTTTGGGGGAGTTTTCCTGGAGATCACGTGTATACAGCGCCCGGTGCAGCGCCTTGCACGGAGCTGGCGTTCATCGGACTAGCGATTGTGGGGAGGGTGTGGCTGCAGCGTGCACGTGCGCCTTGATTCAGAATCCTGAGGCAAAGTTTGGAAGAAGGGAGGGGGGAGCTGGTATAAATCAGCGGCTCCTGGCCCAGCTTTTTACCCTTCTGGACATGCTCCTAAGGGGATAGGACTAGGAGATGGCTCTGGGGGAGCTGGGGGAGGCACCCCAAGGTGTGCCAGCAATACTGGGCCTGTGGAGAAAAGTTCTGCTCCTTGGCCCCAGCCAGCTCTTCACTTTGTATCAATAGCCATGTGCTCCAAAAAGCGCTCAAGTTGTGCATGGCAGGCGGTGGTGGGGAGGCCTAGCGTTCTGGCTCCCCTTGGGTGCCTCCCCCAGCGCCCCCGGAGCCTTACAGCTGTGGTGATTCTGCCCAACAGCTTTGTAGTTGTGCTCTCCGGAGCAAATGGCTTCTGAGTCTCCATGTTCCCGTCTCTAAAACAGGAGTAATATGGTCCTCAAAAGGTTGACATGAAGACTTACAGAGACCTTTCGTGAGTGCCACCTGGCACAAGCAGCACTCAGTAAATATAGAGGAGCGGGCACTCAGAAGCACCGTTATCCAGTAGTGACAAAACACTGGGGAATTGCCCAGCTTTTAACTGCTCCTGGGACTTATACTTGAGTCTCTCTGGAAAATAGCTGTTAGAGACCAGACATCTCAGCTGAACTGATAGCGCAATAACATTCATTTTACAGAATCATAGGGAACATATGTTGGTGCCTTGGACAGTGGCCTGAGCTAGAAAGAAGGTCCAGAGCTCCCTGAGCAACCTAACCCTCCGTGGGAGTCGGCCTCGGCCACTGGAGCCAGGTGGATTGCCTTCCCCAGGATCTGCATAGGAGTGCTGATTGAGCTCTTGGCCTTTTTGCTGCTCCCATAAATGGTCCAAGGAGCAGGATACTCTTTAATCTGCTGGAATCAGGAGTCTGGGGAGATGGGTTCTTGGGGATATGAAGGACTGAGAAAGGGGTGGCATCTCTGGGTCCTGGGAAAGGGGAGAGACAGGAATATTGATTAGTGAGCAGCAGTATTTGGGATCTGACTTAGTTTCTGGGCCAAAGGAGACACCTGAGAAAGATCTGTCTTTTCATGTTTCTGAGTTCAGGGAAGCCAAGAATAGTGACAAGATTCTGTTCTTGTCAACAGTAGAAAGGTTTGGGGAAAAACAACATTTATTGAGCACTTCATCAGGCTCTTTGAATCCTGATTCTTTTTGTAGCTATATCTTGTTTAACTCTCACTATCTCTGGGAGGTGGGATCAGGAGCTAACAGTAAGCACCAACCCAGTGCCAAGAGCTTGACTAGTATATATCATTGGATCTTCATGATCATTATATGAAGTTTGTATTATCCCCACATATACAGAAGGGATGCTCAGAGAAGTCATCTGTCCAAGATGACTGCTTTTAAATGGCTGAGCTAAACTCAATGTCTGATTAAACAGACCAAGATGCCTTCCTTGATAAATATGTGTCAGTTCACTGATAAGTCTGTGGGTCACTGAAGGGAGAACTTAATGTAATGCATTATTTTTTCTATCTACCCCTTGGTTTCTACCAGAGAACCAGGGCCATGAGTAGCTGTTCTTGTTGGAAGAAGCCATGGGATGAATTGTTTCCCTGAAAGGCAGAACAGTGGAAATCTGTTTGCAGGGCAAGGCTATGAGAGAAAAGGGGGAAGGTAGGGTTTGTCTGCTTGCTTCTATGCCCACAGCCCTAGGCCATGTGCCTTTTAATTTGTATCATAATTTATAAGCTGTTTCATGTCCTGCAATATATATTTTGTGGTCCCTGTAGTTTGAAACTGTCATTGTGCTTTCTCTCTAAACCCATCTTCCCTAAATCCTCTGCTGGCCCATCTATCTAGCCCAGTGATAGCGAACCTTTTGAGCTCGGCGTGTCAGCATTTTGAAAAACCCTAATTTAACTCTGGTGCCGTGTCACATATAGAAATTTTTTGATATTTGCAACCATAGTAAAACAAAGACTTATATTTTTGATATTTATTTTATATATTTAAATGCCATTTAACAAAGAAAAATCAACCAAAAAAATGAGTTCATGTGTCACCTCTGACACGCGTGTCATAGGTTCGCCATCACTAGTCTAGCCTCTGTAGCCCAGCTTTTCCTTTTCAAATGCTTTTCCTGCGAGATCTCACTTCATTGGTTCCATTGATCCCCTCTGACTTTCCTCCTGAGCTTCAGCCTTGCATTTCCATTGCTGGAGGGCATTTCTACCTTAATTTATACCTCAAACTCCAAATAACCAAAACTTAACAGGTTCCCTCCAAACCTGTTCTGAGTCTTCTGTGTTCCCTATCTCCAATGGTGCCTGTTGTCTTCCCAGTTCCAAGCTAGAGTTTGGGAGTCCTTTTCTATTCCTCAGGTAAGTCCTTTTTACTCCAACTCTGCAGTGGCTCCTAGAATCACTGCTTTCTTCCCCCTCTCCCACTGATCCTATTTAGAACTTTTATCTCTTACCCTGATCCCAACAGCCAGCCTACCAACTGCTATCTTTCCTTCTAACCTCTGCTTACTATTTTGAAATTTGTCACCACACTCTGTCTTATTCGGCTTCTCTCCGTGCAGGACCCTTGAATATCTGTGAAGAAATGACTATTTTGCATGGGGGTTTTTTGCTGGCCGAGCAGCTGTTTCACCCCAAAGCACTGGCAGAATTGACAAAGTCTGACTGGGAGCATGTTGGGCGGCCCATTGTGGAGGCCTTGAGGGAAATCTCCGCCACAGCATGCTCCCAGTCCTTTGCCTGGAAGAGGAAAGCTCTGGTCATCATCTGGGCCAAGGTTCTTCAGCCCTACCCCATTACCCCTTCCGACACTGAAACTCGGTGGCAGGAAGATGTGTTCTTCTCAGTAGGCAACATGATCCCTACCATCAATCACACGGTTCTTTTTGAGCTGCTCAAGTCCCTGGAAGCTTCTGGACTCTTTATCCAGCTCCTGATGGCCCTCCCTACCACCATCTGCCGTGCAGAACTAGAGCGCTTTTTGGAGCACATGGCTATTGATACTTCTTCAAAGGATGTGGCCTTCTTCCTCGATGTCTGGTGGGAAATGATGAAGCACAAGGACAATCAGCAGGACCCCCTGCTCTCTCAGTTTAGGACAATGGCTAATAAGTACTTATCCTCTTCAGATGAGTTCTCCCATCCTCCAAAGAGGTTCAAGTCAGACCCTGATGTGTGTCCTACCATGCCTTTGTTGGCCATGCTGCTCACTGGGCTGAAGCAAATCCAAAATAGAATCTTGGGCCCTGGGATGAAGTGCTGCGCATTAGCCAATTTGGCTGATATGCTGACCGTGTTTGCACTGATGGAGGATGACCCTCAGGAAGTGTCTGCACATGTGTATCTAGACAAACTGGCCACGGTGATCTCCGTGTGGAATTCGGACACCCAGAACCCATATCACCAGCAGGCACTGGCAGAGAAGGTAAAGGAGGCAGAACGGGATGTCAACCTGAGCTCGCTGGCCAGACTCCCGAATGAAACGATTTTTGCCGGATTTGACTTCATGCGCAGTCTTCTGCGGGAGTGGGGGGAGGAGCTGCAGGCCATGCTCAATAGCACCCATGGGACAAATTATGACAGTTACCGGCTGTGTGACAGTCTGACTTCTTTCAGCCAGAACTTGAAGCTTTACCTGGGTACCACCAGCTTATCCAAGGAGGAGAGGCAGGTGGTTTCTGAACTGGCAGAGTGCGTCGGGGATTTCCTGAGGAAAACGAACAAGGTACTCAACAAGGGCTTGGAGAAAGACATTACTGCCTCGATTGCCATGGCCATTATTGAGCAAAAGATGGATCGGCATATGGAAATGTGCTACATATTTGCTTCTGAGAAGAAGTGGGCCTTCTCAGATGAGTGGCTTGCCTGCCTGGTTAATAACCAGTCTCTCTTCCGAGAGCCAGATTTGGTATTAAAGCTGCTGGAAACTGTGGTGGAAGTCAGCACGACAGACAGAGCCATCCCTGAATCTCAGATCAAACAAGTGATTGACTTGATCCTGGAATGTTACGCAGGCCTCTCACTGCCAGATAAAAATAAAGTCCTCTCAGGTGTCCTGGTTGCCTGGGGGCGAAAGGGCCTCTCTCAGAAGTTGTTGGCTTACTTGGAGGGGTTTCAGGAAGACCTCAACACAACTTTTAACCAGCTTGCACAGAGTGCTTCCGAACAGGGATTGGCTAAGGCTGTAGCTTCTGTGGCCCGCCTGGTGATACTGCACCCAGAGATCACTGTGAAGAAAATGTGCAGCATGGCTGTGGTCAATCTCGGTACCCACAAGTTCCTGGCTCAGATTCTCACCGCCTTCCCCGCCCTCAGGTTCACGGAAGAGCAGGGTCCAAACCCGTCCACCACGTTCGTCGTGTCATGCCTCAGAGAAACCGTCTGGACAAAGTTCTCTACACCCAAGGAAGAAAAGCAGTTTTTGGAGCTCCTGAGATGCCTGATGAGTCCCGTGAAGCCCCAGGGGATTCCAGTTGCGGCCCTTCTTGAGCCAGATGAGGTTCTCAGGGAATTCGTCCTGCCTTTCTTGATGCTAGATGTTGAAGAGGTGGACCTCAGTCTGAAGATCTTTATTCAGACCCTCGAAGTAAATGCCTGCTTAGAGGAATACTGGCTCCAAACCTGCTCTCCGTTTCCCCTCATCTTCAGCTTGTGCCAGCTCCTGGACTGCTTCAGTAAATACTGGCAGCTCCCTAAGGAGAAGCGCTGCCTCTCTTTGGATGGGAAGGATATGGTGGTCCATATCCTGGAGCTCCTCTGTGAGATCGTATTAGCAAATGCCGAGACCTTCTCCCCAGACACCTGGATCAAGTCCCTGTCCTGGCTCCACCGGAAGTTGGAGCAGCTAGACTGGACTGTGAACCTGAGACTGAAGAACTTCTTTGAGGGCCACTTCAAGTGTGAGGTGCCAGCCACACTTTTTGAGATCTGTAAGCTTTCTGAGGATGAGTGGACCTCCCAGGCCCACCCTGGGTATGGGCCCGGCACAGGGCTCCTTGCCTGGATGGAGTGCTGCTGCCTCTCCAGGAGCATCTCCGAGCGGATGCTCTCCCTCTTAGTGGTGGGTGTGGATAACCCTGAGGAGGTCAGATTGTTCAGCAAGGGCTTTCTGGTAGCCCTGGTGCAAGTCATGCCTTGGTGCAGTACCCAGGAGTGGCAGTACCTTTTCCAGTTGACCAGGAGACTGTTGGAGAAACAACTCCTACATGTCCCTTATAGCCTGGAATATATTCAGTTTGTTCCTCTGCTCAACCTGAAGCCCTTGGCCCAGGAGCTCCAACTCTCCGTTCTCCTCCTGAGAGCTTTCCAGTTTCTTTGCAGCCAGAGTTGTCGCAACTGGCTTCCTATGGAAGGCTGGAGCCATGTGGTCAAACTTCTCTGTAGCAGTCTGACCAGCCTCCTGGACTCAGTTAGGTTGATACGGTCAGTTGGCCCTTGGGCCCAAGGAGAAGAACAGGACCTGACCCAGGAAGCCCTATTTTTTTATACTCAGGTATTCTGTCATGTTTTGCACATCATGGCCATGCTCCACCAAGAGGTGTGTGAACCACTCTACGTTTTGGCCTTGGAAATCCTCACCTGCTATGAAACCCTGAGCAAGACCAACCCTTCTATCAGCGCCTTACTCCAGAAGGTAAATGAGCAGCACTTTTTAAAGTCCATTGCCAAGAACATTAGCCCCGAGGAGCGGCGCCAGACCCTGCTGCAGAAGATCAGCAATTTCTGACCTTTGTGGATCAGACAACAGCTGATGAGGGTGGGGTCTATAGGGGCTAGAGCCGAGAAACAAAAAAACTCTTCAGTTATGTGAAGTTGTAAACAAGCTAAAAAGTATATGGCAATAACAATGTAAAGAAAATAGTTTCTTGGGTATTTGTAACACAAATTATAATCTCATTTTGAGGTCTGTCTTATCTCTTTTGAGTCTTTCTCATCAATAGTTTAGGCTTAAATATGGGTTCAGCTAGAGTCTTAAAGATCAGGCTGCGAGGAAAGTTCATAATTGGACTTCTCCATCCTAAACTTTAGTAAGTTCAAAGGTGAAATACCCAAGTGGAAAAATTATAAGGTGTGTGTGTTCTTTTGCACTGAAACCCTCTTTGGGTCATTTTGTGGTCTTTTGGAAAAGGTAGCAATTAAGAAAATAACTCTGTTCTTCTACCAGTTGGCCAGGTGATTTGTGTGCCCAAAGGCCAGCAGCACTGTAAAAGAAGGTTGGACCAAGAAAATTTAGTGCTGGGGGTAGATTAAGGACCTAAAGAAAATGGTTGGCTTCTGAATTGAGGACTTCTGCTCTACAGTCTTAACGCCATCAATTCAGTGTATCCAGAAGGGCTGTACTAAAACTAGGTCTGGTAAACAGCAGAGATGTGTTTAAAGGACGAGTGTAATTACCTTCTGCTTGGAGTATATTGTCACAGTTTTGAAAAATGAGGGGGAGCAGGGAATGGTGTCTACAGAAGCATAAAAATACAAATTTAAGGTGTGCAGGGCATTTTACAGAACTATGAGTGCTGGTTGCTGAGACATTTAATTTGGGAGGCAAGAAAGGGAAAAGGGGATATCCCAATACCTCCTTCACACCCAGGCCCTCATTCAAAACTGGTAGAAGAATAGAGTTATTTTCTTAATTGCTACCTTTTCCAAAAGACCACAAAATGACCCAAAGAGGGTTTCAGTGCAAAAGAACACACACACCCAGGTGGGAGATATCCCAATACCTCCTTCACACCCAGGCCCTCATTCATAATGGGGCCTTATTCAGGTTCCCTCCCCCACCTGAAGTGGGCTAGCTCTGTGGCCTACAATTGGGTTTCTACCCTCCCAACTCCTAATTGAAATTCACCTAGAAAGAGAAAAAAGGGCCTAAAATTACATGACCACTAGGCTTGAACTCTGGGACCCTACAGTGTACAGCAAACATGTCAAACTCAAAGGCTAACACAGGCCAAATAAACTAGGCATGTGGCCCGCAGGCTGAGAGTTTGACATGCTTAGTATACAGGAACCATGAATCACAGAAACAGTGTTAGAGTAAGGTTTGAGGTAGGCCTTCCTGGAGGCTGAAAGCACTAACACATTCCCCTCCCCTCAACTCCCCCAGCTTTGCGAGTTACATGGATATGAACACAGACCAGAAACAATACCACACAGCAGCCAGCCAAGTCAGGTCATGGATGGGTCTTACAGGAAGTCGGTATTGATATATTTCACAAATGAGAGTAAGTTGGGAAATATTAGTGCAATTTAATCACCACAGGGGTGATTTATGCAAGATACACTGACAGTGAACAAACCAGTAAAAAAAAAATATATCATTTTGCATTTTTAAAATGGCACCCATCAAAGACTGAAATAGTCAACATTTGAGTCACTGTTACATATTCAGTACTTTAAAAGTTAATGGACAACAATGAATCAAAAGGCACTTTTTAAAACCTAGCTTCTCACTACCACCTGAAAAAAAATTCATGGTAGCAGTTTCTAAGACCCATCCTAGTTGATAAGGAATGATTAGTGTTGGCACCAGAGAATCCCATTTGCAAATGGTAGTGAAGGAGTCAGTTCACAGGACATATTTTGGCCAGGGCTGTCTTGCACTCTTGCTCTCCAGCCTTCTGTGGCTAAATGGTGGTGCACTCAATGGGAACAGGCTTTTGGCCACAAGCTCTGTTAGGAGGCAGTCTAGATGCGACTTCTCATGGTTTGGAATATGGAACTCCATTTCCACTTCATGTGAAAAAGACAGTGTCAAAGAGTGGGGTTACTAATAAATAGCTTGGTAGCCATCTTTTCACTCTACCACTATAGTTTTTAACAAGAGCATCCTTTGTGTGTGTGGATATGGGGAAAGCTGGGCTTGGAAGGACATGCCAAAGAGGGAACAGTATTTGTGACTGTTGACAACAAACTCACAACTTTGACACTGATCTTACAGTCAGCCTGCAAAGATGCAGACCTCTTTTACCTCCTCAAGCGCTTCAGGTTCCCATCCCTGCCTCCTGCCACGCCGACCCTCACTAATGAGACTTCTGATTGGAAGTCAGATGACAAGAATTCAATGTTGGCACATGGATGAGGCAGTGGATTATCTAGTAAACAATGAAAAGCTACCTACCCACAATGGTTTCCCCAGGCCAACATAAGAAATTATTTCAAGAACCAAGTCATCACTGTTTCTGCTGGCCCAGTATATGTGGATATTGCCCTGAGTGTTTGGAAAGGTGGGTAGCCACCAATATTAGGGCCAGTTAGGTGCCCAGGGACTTATCCTGGTCCACCTGTCTCCACACCCCATGCTTCTACCTCCCAGAGCCCTTGAGATAAGGCCCAAGGAAGGATCATTGGGCAAAACCACCTTGCTGCCAATGGAGGTCTGACAGGATCCAATAGTTGTTATTACAAAAAGTGCTTTTGCAAAAGGGGCAGGTTAGCTGAGGGAGGTAATACGAATATTCTTTAGAAAAACTCAATACCCATCTACTTATCAATACCCAAAAGGCTGAGGCCATCCAGGGCACAATTTGGTCCGTGGAATACTGAGTGAAAGAGGCAGCTAGTATGAAGAGGCACCCTCACTGCCTGACTCCTGGGAGCACTTATCCATCCTTTTCGGCTGGGGGAGTGTCAAAGAGCCCGACTGCCTTCTTGCACAGCAGAGAGAACCAGTAGAGCTGGGGAGCGATGAGGAAGGCATTGGCCACATTGCAGAAGACAGGGATCCTGAATGGCACTTGGAACAGGCTTATGTCCTTCTGTTTGGCATAGGACCAATACATGAAGAGGAAAAGAAGGATCCGACAGGAAAAGAAGGTGGTCAGCGTGAGGATTCCGTTCACCTTGTACAGAAGGGTGTGCTGCTTCTTTAGCTGCAAAAGAGGGAAGGAGAATGCAGAGTCACGAAGAGGTTGGGCCTTCAGGAAATGACTAGCTCAAGTCCCACAGTAGTAAAGTCCAGGCATCTAGCTTTCTAACACTTGGAAAAGTTGATTGGGCATGGCCATATTTGTATGTGCATATAGCCTTGTAGGTGTTTCAGCCGTGATGCTGAATTCGACCTAAGCCACCCCAGCTGATAGGAACACAGGATGAGAGAAGATCTATGGCCTGGGAAAAAATACATGAAGGACTGTATCAAATTTGAATCAAACTTACAATTTTGTCCCCACTGGCTTGGAAGACCAATTGACCTTTAAGTCTGTTCAAGGGTCTCCTATTCCACTATTCCTAGCATTAAGGGATTTCTCTAAACCTCACAATCTACCAAGGAAAAACAGAGGAACACAGGATGAGAGAAGATCTATGGCCTGGGAAAAAATACATGAAGGACTGTATCAAATTTGAATCAAACTTACAATTTTGTCCCCACTGGCTTGGAAGACCAATTGACCTTTAAGTCTGTTCAAGGGTCTCCTATTCCACTATTCCTAGCATTAAGGGATTTCTCTAAACCTCACAATCTACCAAGGAAAAACAGAGTCTGTACGCCCCCCTGCCCCCCCCCCCCCCCCCCCCCCCTCATCCACCTGCTCTGCCTCCTTTCCACTTTCTCTAGAAAAATCAATGGAAAAAATATCCTCGGGACTGGGAAAAATGGCGACCAGCAGGAAGGTAGGGAGGGAGAGAGTGTGAGAGTGCAAGGAAGTGATAGAGGAGAACTGTTTCTGCCATTTCATTCATACGTGCCTGAATCAGAATTTTGCCCAGCGACACAAATGGAGTGCTCAGTTCTGCCGTGAAGATGCAGCCAACGAAGAAGTCCCCCAGCTCTCCCCTAAACCTCTGCAGGTGAGAAGATGAAACAGGGAAATATGATATGCAGGTTAAGGAACCACTGGAAGGAAATTCTAGGGCTGCTGAAAAAGACCATGACAGACCATGAAGGGAAAGGGAAATGCTACATGGACAAGTGTAGACCCATTTAATACTCTGCTGCTTCCGTAGCAATGGAACTTTGATGGTCGAATTGCTAGGATCCAGAGGCAACTTCTGATAGCTGATTGCATCACACACCAAGCTTTCTCAGAATTTCCATGTCAGCCGGAAGGAACTCTGCAGCCTACTTTTGGGTTTCTAACTTAGTCATGCCAAGGGCACTTAGCCAAGTCAGTTCAACAAAGTATGTGTCAGAACCCTGTGCTAGATGTTGGGGAGACTTCTTAAAGAATGTAGTACACGGCACCTGTATATCTTTTCAAGAAAGTAGTATAGCATAGATAGCAGCTCAAGTAGTACCAGAGTGAGCTACATCAACTCTTAGAGCCCCAATTCAAGCATGTCAAACTCGCGGCCGGTGGGCCGCACACACGGTATAGGGCTAACAATTTATAATGTTATTTCTAATTATTCCTGATCATTTCTAATTATTAGCAGAAAGCTATGAGCTTTTAAATCAAGTGCCTATCACTTGGCGGGCACTCAAAAATACTAATTTCCTCTCTGCATTCCCATTTCTTCCTTGTTCAGTGAAGTTTTGATGGGAAAAAATGGATCTAGGGAGAAATTATGCGGCTATTTGCTTTCAGAGCTTGCTTTTGTAACATAAATAATAATAATGCACACAGTACTCTCTGGCACTGTTAGAGCAAATAACCAGTTGACTGAGCAAATAACTGGTCTCATTTTAAAAAATTCTTATGTTGTATTTTATATTGTCTTTATATTGTATAAACTAAAGACAGAATCTTTGGCAAAAACTAAGGAATCATAAAGGGCTGGGGGATTGCTGGCAAGGAGGATCACATTTCTACATGATTAATCTGGGGATTTAACTGCAGAAGCAGCTGGCATACGAGAACAGGTGAAGTAGGAAAGTGAAGGAAAAGAGGAGCAATCCTGACTCCTAAGTATTGGTCAGATACCCAGATCAACAGGAGAAATGAGTGACCAAGGCAGCTGATACCTGTGCAATTGGCACAAGGACCAACAGAATGGCCACATGGTGCGTGATCATGAGGCGGTTTTTACTTAGGAAGTTTCGAAAAATGATGAGGGAGTGTCTGCGGTTCTGTTCTTTGATTCGGTACCAGTCACAAAGGTACATGGCGTAGATGTCGTAGACCATATATGGAATCAAAAACCAGACATATTCTTGGGCAAGCCAGTGCCTGAAAGAAAGCATATAAGTGGTCCATGAAATAATTGTGAATATCAATTATGAAGGCAGCTTAAAGCCAACCTCTTCTCAAACACATTTCTTTATATGTCTTTGCTCCAAACACTTTATAATGAATACTAGAGGCCCAGTGCACAAAATTCATGCATGGGTAGGGTCCCTAGGCCTGGCCAGCAATCAGGGCTGATCTGTAGGGCAACCGGCGGGGCAATGGGGGGGGGTCCCCCTGCTGGCACCTGCCTTGGCTGGCCTGGGGCCTACGGGCTGGGGGCAGCTCCTGCATTGAGCATCTGCCCCCTGGTGGTCAATGTGTGTCATAGTGACCGGTTATTCCACTGGTCGTTCTGCCGTTTGGTCGATTTGCATATTAGGCTTTTATTTTATAGGATAGGATGATGAAGTTGATAGGGTGAACAACTTTTTCTAAATTACAGAGAAAATTTGTGTCGAAAGCAGAAAGCACCATGTGTTTAAGTGACTAGCTGTCACTATTTGCCTGGTTTAGCTACTCATTTGTAATGGATTTTCTGGCATTTTGTGATATAAGCTGACTTTGATATAGATATCTCTACCAATGATTCAACAGCCCCACCAAGAAACTGGTTTGGAAGGTGTCCCGAATCCCAATCCAATATTTCCAGTTTAACTCCACTCGTTGCTCAACAGTTGGGAGTTTCCTCTTGCATCTGCTTGTAACCTCACTCTAGGGAGTTGCTGGCAAGCAACCCTGGCCATATTCTTTACAATTCTATGGCTAATCCCAGTTCCACTCATTAAGAAAAATATGTCTGGTTATGAGCCCGGAGCTCAAGGACTACCTTACAGCAGTCAGATAACCAAAGAGAAACTGGGAGAAAAGACACTGTTCCCATTTACTTCCCCAAAGGGGTTGAATCAATATTTGCTGTGTCAAAATGATAGTTTATCATTGTCCTAGAGAAAATTAGAAGGGAAGTCTATAATTTCTACAATTTTGTTCCCAAATGATAAGTCATAATTCTACAGAAAACTGATGTGGATAAAAACATATAAACTGAAATTATATCCTATGCTGGGAAGGATTAGATTCACTAAATACCAAGAAGAGACAATTTAGTTTTATGGTTTTCAAACTACCTGAACATCAGAATCACCTGCAGTGCTTGTTAAGGCCCTACCCCAAAGACTCTTAATGGTATATGTACCATTACCTAATGATTCCACACTTACCACAGCATAACTCAATAATGAAATAAACAATGAAACAGGCAAACAAGTAAGGATAGAAAATATAACATATATGCAGGTGAATGAATTAGCCGAATTCCATTTAGGCAAAAAGATGCAATATTTATTTATTCTGCTGCCTGTCTATGGTCTCCATTGCATCCTTAAAGCAATTCTAAGTTAAATAACTATAAAGAGCTATTAAAAGCTGATCTGAAATATAACTGGCCTCTCCCCATGAGTGGACCTAGGGTTTTAATATTTTGCACACAGTATCAATTCAATAAGATCTGAAATTGTGGCTGCTTGGTAGAATTCTCTCAAGACTTATTTGTAAGAGATCTAGATTGTAATAATAATTACCTCTAGCCTGGGACTTAGCTTTCTTTATAAAAATGACAATAACAATCCTTGTCCTACTTCCCTGACAAGGTTATTGTAAAAATTTAAAAAAAAACTAAAAATGTGAAAATCCTTTTAAACATAAAAAATACTATCCTATATATCCTATATAATAAAGGCCTAACATGCAAATCGACTGAACGGCAGACCGACCGCTGGTTATGACACGCACTGACCACCAGGGGGAAGACGCTCAATGCAGGAGCTGCCCTCAACCTTCAGGCCCCAGGCCAGCCAAGGTGGGTGCCAGCAGGGGCCCCGCCAGTCACCCCACAGATTGGGCCTGACTGCCAGCCAGGCCTAGGGACCCTACTCGTGTCCAAATATAGATGCTTAAATTGAGAAAACTGCCTAGAGCTGTGACTCTCAGCCCTGTTAGCAATGTAGACCTCTTTAAGAATAATGAAATACTTGGCCCCATACCACATTCTGCATATAAATTGGGGAGATTTATAGATACTCCCTTATTTATAGACAGTCTACATCAAGGCATAAAGTAAAAAGGTATGTAATAAAAAATATTGGGGTATATAGGATATGAGCCCCAAAAGGCCTTTTTTTTTAAATGATCTAGGTGCAGTTAGAGCATCCTTGTGCATCCATGTGAAGGTAACGGGCACAGAAATGTATCTGTCTCCATTTTAAGAGCAAAAAATCTAAGGTAGGAGTGGGGAACCTTGTTTCTGCCAAGGGCCATTTGGATATTTATAACATCATTCACAGGCCATACAAAATTATCAACTTAAAAAGTAGCCTGCTATATTTGGCCAAACATTTAATTAACTCACCCCTAATGCCTTGGTAGGAGCAGACTAAATTATTTCACAGGCCATAAGCTGGACATTCCTCACCCCTGGGGCATAAAGATACATAAAAGGAGGGACCTGAAAACCAAACTCAGGATTCTTACCACTAAAACACACCGTTTCTAAGGGGGAATCATAACAGTGGTGCTACAGAACTGAAAGTTAAGTATGCACAAATATCTCTCTAAAATGTGTATTGGTTGCCTGCTGCTTGCCCTCCTGTCAGCTCAAGATAGTGCTGAGCCACATTTGTCTTAATCTCTGCAAAAGAGGCTGGTTTCAAGTTTGAGCTGACAAACTGGGTGGGGGCAGTGAGGGAGCTTGCCAGGTGATCACAGAGTGCTCGATTAGATTAAAATAAAAATCGAACCCGGCCAAGCAAATGCTGTCAGTCCTTTGCACATGCAATCAAAGTCACCTGACCTGTTTTCTCTCAGCACCTACAATTCATCACCAAGAAAAGCACAAAAATCACGATGGCAGCATTAATCCCAAGTAAGATCCAGGCACTACATCTGCAGGCCAGTGAGACAGATACCCCACTCAGGCTCTCCTCCTACTGAAGTCTCGACAGGTGAAAAGAGGACACTGCTGTCAGACTTTCCCTGTACAATGACTGTAGCTCTTCAACTTAACTGGGAGAAAGCAAGAGTGGTTCTAGGAAGACAGGTGAAAAAAAAAAAGGCTTCAAAAACAAAACACCACCATTGCCCAGGTCTACATACACACTACACAAAGTAGACCACACTAGTCTTTATGATTCAGTCCACTAGATGCACATTTCCTGATGCCTCTGGACTGAGCTCTAACACAGACAAGTCAGTTTTCTGAAAGCACCTGAAAACTCCTCACCACCTTGAGCAAATCCATAGGAGAGACAAGAAAGAGCAGCATTTGTAAGGCTCTGGTAACCACGATGCACATACCTTGGCCAATGAATGCTTCAGAGCAGGACCCCAGTGGGGTGACTAAAAGCCACACTCTCACTTCTGAATCATTTCCAAAAGTATCTATCTCATAAATAACTTGGGTCAATGGACCACACCGTCTTCTTACATGTTACCTTAAATCAGGCTTAGACTCTGTCATTCTCTAGCATTTCTTCAGTTTACTTTCCCCTAAGGTGGCCCGCATAAAGAGGTAAGGAGAGGAGGTGGGAACTAATTATGGCACCCAAGTTTTCCCATTAACCGGCTATCCAACAGCGTGTACTCATAAAGAAATAGTGTCTGTGTGCCACTAAAATGTGCAAACTTCGAAAAAGTTCGGCGCTGATATCTGTACTTCTTTCACCTGGCATTGGATGTTGTTACCTGTCGGAGACCACGTTCTTACAGGAGCGGATGATGGCGATCCCCGACCCGGTGGCCAACACAGCCTGCGCCGAAGAAACCACCCTAAGATGCGGCAGAAAAGAAAAAAGGGGTGGGTGGAGCGCTCTAAATCCAGCACGGAGCCCAAACTCCTGAACCTGACTGTCCCCTAGGTTGCCAGCGCCGGGAGGAAAATGGTAGGGCCGCCACCGCGCTCCCGATCCCCAGGGCAGCTGGCAGATATGTAGCAGGCTTCCCTCCCCATCCTGACCAGCGCGCGCAGCCCTCCGCCCTGCTCCCCTCTCCCTCCAGGACAGGGTCTTCCAGAGCCCCGGCCAGGGCCGCAGAGAGGGGCAAGGAACCAGGGAGGCAGCCCCCTCGCTTCCTGTCGCCCCCCCTTCCCCCCTCGCTGGG
>NW_005354039.1:1766492-1782793 GCF_000412655.1 Myotis brandtii | reverse complement strand
GCCTGGCGGCCCAGGCAATGATGGGGAGGGCAGAGGCTCTGGGGGCTGCAGTTCAGTCGCCACGGAAGCCTTCCTCCTCCCTCCGGAACCAGCCCGACAGACGAAGTGCCCGCATCTGCCACCGCCCTCCTCTCCCGCCCAGCTCCAGGCGAAGGGGGCGGGCTGCCAGTGGGGGGCCGAGAAAAGCCAGGTAGGAGGATGTACTCCGTGGAGAGCTCCTACCATCAGGTGGACGAGCCCTCCCGGCAGGAGCAGTGCCCCGTTGGAGCAGAGCGGTGGGCGTCCCTCCTTGAGGAAAGGAAGGAAAGGGTGGGTGAGCTTGTGGCTATACGCTTATCTGTGGCCTGGCTTATCAACCTCGGTGCATCTTGTTCCCAACAGGAGTCTGAAGGAAATGGCCTTTCTGCCAAAGAAGGCTTTTCCGTGCCCTGCCAACTGCTGCCATTTCTCCAGCGGGGATCGCGCCGAACATTAAATCCTGCCACGGAACCAGCAGTTCCTCTTGCGATGTGCACATGGAGGTGGAATATCACGTCTGTAGACTTTCTGTGGTCCTGCCTCTTGGCTTTGGGTCAAGGTACTGCCCAGTCTTGGTGACTGTTTTGTTGTTGACAACGGCTCTTAGTTAAAAGTTCCGGGCCAGGTGCCCTAAATTTGAGTGGATTGGAATCTGATTCACTCGCACTCAGCACCAATTACATGGGCCAATACAGTGACTTCAGTATTACTGGCTTCTCTCCCTCTTGGGGCTTACCAAAGTTTTACTTTCCTTTGGTCTGTATCTTTCTCAGCTAATGTGGGAAGAACACCGTTCATTTATGTCTACTGCAATGGATAAGTACTATAGGTCTCTTCATGCAAAAGGCTGGAAAAAGCCCCATAAGAGGACTCTGTCTGGAACAACACTTCTCAGCCTCTAGGCCACTGTTGCCTCATTTGTGAAACAAAGAGGATGAATGACAAGCTCTTTAAGGCTCTTCCAGCTCTAAAATCAAAAGATTATATGAGGCAAGATTATATGAGATTATAAAGTAAAAGATGATTTCTGTTCAATATCAGTTAAATTTCTATAACATGGTAGTTACTGGTGTAGAAACAGATATAAACACAGCTTTTAACTCTTCCAGTATGTTGTTCAGATGAGGGATTTAGCCAATACTTAGTAAGCAGAAAGTCCAAAGAAAAGTGTGAAATTTCTTTCACTGAGGGCAACATCTCTAACTCCCAAATTCCCTGCTAACACACTTGGTGAGATGAGAAAGACACTTCAGTTTGGTAGCAAGGTATCTGGCCAATACAAAGCTTTCTGGATTTTCACATTTGCATGTGGACAAAGGACAGCTGTAAACTTTCCATTCTCTCCAGAAGATCTAATCCTTGTGCATTCCACTTTTTTAAAAAAATCTTTATTGTTGAAAGTATTACATATGGCCGCTTTTTTCCCCCATTGACCTCTCCTAGCCCGCCCTCAACAACCTCCCCCAGGCCCCAGGGTGCATTCCACTTTGTATTCCTTACCCATTTATCCCGGTCACTCCTGCTTTTCCAGAGGCAAGTGGTTACAAGTCCTCCCTGCCTTCTCTCCGTAATGGGATCAGGCAACATGTACCAAGGATGCTAACACTTTTAAGTGGCAGGACCAATTATCCCCTATGTAAGAAGTTGTTTGTACAGCTCTTAAGGAGTCTATAAAATGAAAACAAACAGATGTTTCACATAGAGAAGATAGCAAGTAAAATGCGTTTCTAACACCATGCTCATGAAGTCACCAGAATGTCTAGATTGAATCACCAGAAGGCCAACAAGCATAAACATGAGTCTTGACTTTTCAAGGGATCAAACCGCTGTGGGCAAATGATAAAGCCAAATAAACAGCACTGCAAACTTCTACTCACCCTTCAAAAGGTCTCTACTCATCTCCCCTTCTACTCATCTTGAGTCAAATACTTCCTCCTCCTCCAAGATTTCTATTTACCTGTCTTTCCAGGCAGATTTATAAGTTCATTTTCTAACCTGCCTGTGATGTTTTCAGTTGAGTAGTGAGCATGGTTTTTTTTTATTTGTATGTATGTTTCTTTGCCAAACTGTTATCTCTTTGAAACAGGACCGTGTATTTTCATTTTGTTTCCCAAGTTAGGCCTGGTACATTGTAAGTGCTCAACAAATGTTTGATACCTTTTAAAGCTAATGTTTATTGAGTATTTACTATGTGCCAGGCACTATAGTAAACATTTTGCATGTATCATCTCAGTGGGTCCTCATGAAAAAATATATTATCCTCACTGTGTATGTATGACCCAGAGTAATTAACATATTGTCCAATGTCCCACTGCTGGTGGCAGAGTTGGGATTTGAATTCAATACTTTCTGCCTTCAAGGTCAATGTGATTAATGATTATAATGCCTTCAAACTTGATAAGAAAGGAAAGAATAATACTGTTTCACAATGTAGTTTCTGATTAGTAAGCACTGTTTCTAATTATTTACTCACAAATATAAATATATACAGTGAAGTTTATGGGCTCTGATGCTGCTGTTATTAGCACCACTTTATACCTATATATACCTTTATAATTTTCATATATTATCCCACTTGGTTCTCAAAATAACTCAGTGAGGTAGGCGAGCATATTATTTTCACTTTATAGATTTAGAAACTTAGGTGCAGAATGATAAACTGACTTACAACTTGTTCTTAGGACTGAAAATGTGGCCAGGAGGAAATTAATGGCCCTTCTCTTTTTTTCTCCTGCACTTTGCACTCTGTAAAACACCTTATCAATATGGCTTTGCACTGACTGATATTTGTATATGTGTTTCCCCTTCAGACTGTGTACCTCTAATGGTCAGGTAGGGACTGTTGGTCCAGGAGGCAGCCATGGTGTACAGCACTGGGGTTAGGATCAGAGGACCTGAGTTCCAGTCCTGGCTCTGCTACACATAAGCTGTGTGACATGGGGAGAACGACTTAACCTGCTGTAAAATGGGGGGTGGAGGGGGGTCCTCTACCTACCTTACAGGGTGGCTGTGAGGATTAGATGGGATGTTTTCAAAAATACATGTTAACTATGTGTTGAGCACAGGCAAGGGATTATTTGTGTTTATCTTGGTATCACTGCAACACAGTTCCTTGCTGCTAAGCTTCTCAATAAACACCCATTAGATTGAAGGTGCCCTGGGCCTGGCCTTAGCCAGCCTGCAGCCGCAGCTTCCCCAGTTTTGCCCTGGACTATTTGCAAAGGCAAACTAAGTCTAAGAAGCACAGTCACACCCCAGGCACATGGCTTCTACAAACAGTGACCACAGCTGCACGCCACAGGGAAGTCTTTGCTTATGTACACAATGATAACGACCCCTGTCAATAAAAAGCATAATTTACACAAAGAATTGATTGTATAGTACTTGCCTTTGTGTTATTGCTTTCGATTTTTTTAAAGCACTTTCACATACACATTTCTTTCCTATAAATACAAAGTTTTGCTTGTTTGCTGATAGTCACACCTAATTAGAAGTAGTGAGTTCTAAACTCAAGTTTAAAAAAATATTCAAAGACATATTGAACCATTGAAGAAATTACCTTTGAAATGAGTTAGAACCAGCAAATGGAGTGCAAATTCAGCTGCCATCCTGAATTATCCGATCAATCATTTTTAGTATCTTCATGTTTCATAAGTAATTCCATAAAAGGCTTATTTTGCTTACTTAACTCAGTGATTGTATTTTTAGTTTTCTGATCATAAAAGCAATATGTTAGCCCTGGCCAGTGTGGCTCAGTCGGTTGGAACGTTGTCCCATGCAATGAAAGGTCGTGGGTTCGATCTGGTCAGGACTGAGAATGGGAGGCAGCCAACTGATGTTTCTTTCTCACATCGATGTTTCTCTCCCTCTGCCTTCCTCTCTAAAATCAATAATAAAAAAACACACATATCCTTGGGTGAGGATTAAAAACAAAAGTAATATGTTAAAAAGTAAAACATGCCCACTATGGAAAATAATAATCACAACTGATACCATCACTGAGAGATACTGTTCTCAGATATTAGCATTTTGGTAGAATTCTTCCCCCAGTTTTCTTTGTATGAATTTATGATATAGTTGATTGAAATTATGCTTTAAATTAATTTTGAACATTAATATTTCACTTATAATCATTTTTAATTTATTAAAATTTTCAGAAACCTAATTTTTGCAAAGTAATTTGATATTTGAATGAGTTAGATTGTCTTTCAAAGTAGGTTATAACTTAAGAAAGGAATTCTAAACATTTTAAAATTTTTTATTAATTTTTTTAGAGCGAGAAAGAGAAACATTGATTTGTTGTTCCACTTATTTATGCATTCATTGGTTGCTTCTTGTACATGCCCTGACTAGAGATCGAACCCACAATCTTGGTGTTTCTGGTTGACGCTAACCAACTGAACTACTGGGCCAGGGCTTAAGAAAGAAAATCTTAACTTGGGGAGAGTAGGTTTGTTCTGGAAACTTTACCTTAAAAACATGAACATTCCAGCCTGGTTGGTGTGGCTCAGTGTTGAGTATCGACCTGTGAGCCTGGAGATAAGGGTTCGATTCCCCATCAGGGCACGTGCCCAGGTTGTGGGCTGGATCCCCAGTAGAGGGTGTGCAGGAGGCAGCTGATCAATGATTCTCATAATTGATGTTTATATCTCTCCCTCTCCCTTCCTCTTTCTGAAATAAAATAAAAACATATTTAAAAAATCACAAAAAAACATGAAGACTGCTATCCTATTAGCACTCATTTTCTACCTTTAAAGTGGGCATTATAATATCTATAGAAACCCAAGCTCCTATTTAAGTATCTAGGTTTTTTATCTTTTTAAAGGTTGAGCTCTATTAACCTATTTAGTAAACTACAATTATGTAGGTGCTTGGTAGTTGTTAAGTAATGAATGAAGGAAAAACCATTCTTTGTGAAGCGGCTTTTACCATGCACAGCCAATTTCAACCAGTTAATTAGTTCTGAGCAAGATTGTAGGTGAAAACCTAAATGGCCAGAAACTAAAAAAATGCAGAGAAAGCAGATTAGTGACAAGGGCTCAAATGTCTTCTTTGGGAAGGAATCTTCATTTTATATACCACCAGGAACCTCAGCCCCAAGCATACCAGCCATGCTTATGTGGCAGCTGAGTGTCACCACTGTTCTGTGAGTGACTGACCTCACGAACTAGTAATGGTCAGTCTAAAGGCTGAATGAACTGTTGAGTTAAGAGCCAGATTGATTGCCCTGCAGGTAGAGCAGATTCCCACGTTGCCAGGTAACTTGGTGGAGCTGCCTAGCACAGGTCTCAGAAGGATTTACGAGGTTTTAAATAATATTAGTGCAAGGTGAAGTACAGGGAGCACTTGCTAGTTAAAATTCTGCCACTTTATTTCTTTAGTGTATCATAAGTCCATTGTTTTCTCTGCAGTATCTCTGGCTTGATTGGTTTGTTTTTATGTTTTTTTTTCTATTTAGATGTTAAGTACTATGTTCACTCAACCTGCTGCTGTTTAACACTCTACTATTGGGGTCCTGCCAATGTAACAGCACATACACAAACCTTCAAGAAAGATTTTAACACTGGGAAGGAAGAGAAAGAACTATCACTATTTTCAAACAATATGTAATCCTATCTAATAAAAGAGCAATATGCAAATTGACCATCACTCCAACACACAAAGATGGTCGGTGGGGGAGGGCAGTTGGCGACCATTAAATTTCCTTTGGGCCTTAACCGGTTTGGCTCAGTGGATAGAGCGTCAGCCTGAGGACTCAAGGGTCCCAGGTTCGATTCCGGTCAAGGGCATGTACCTTGGTTGCGGGCATATCCCCAGTAGGGGGTGTGCAGGAGGCAGCTGATCGATGTTTCTCTCTCATTGATGTTTCTAACTCTCTATCCCTCTCCCTTCCTCTCTGTAAAAAATCAATAAAATATATTAAAAATAAATAAATAAATAAATTTCCTTTGGAAAAAATAAAATTAGTTGAATAGTGCCCAAACCTCCCAATTCATGTCCACCTAGTATCTCAGAAAGTGACCTTATTTAGAAATGATGTCTTTGCAGATGAAACTAGTGTAAGGATTGAGATGAGACCTTACTGGATTAGGGTAGGCCCTAAATCCCAGGAGAGTATACTCATAAGTGACAGAAAAGGACACAGGCACAGAGAGAAGGCAATGTGAAAACAGAGAGGGAAACTGGAATGCTGTGTCTATAAGCCAAGGAATGCCGACGACTGCTGGCAGCGCCAGAAGCTAGGGGAGAGGTATGGACGAGTTTCTCCTGTAGAACCTCCAAAAAGGACTCAACCCGCTGACAATGTAATTTCAGACTTCTGGCCTCCAGGACTGTGAGAAAATAAATTTCTATTGTCATAATGTATCCCCCCTGTGGAAATTTGCTATGGTATCCCTAGGAAACTAATACAACACCTGCCACATACCAAACACAAACATAAATTCCAAATATATCAAAGGTAAACAAAAAGCAACGCTATAAATGTATTAGAAGAAAAATTTTTTAAAATGTTTATTTATTGAGGGCGTCGAAAATTTTGAAAAATATTTTAAAAATCCACAGGCTAGAAAAGCTTTACCAAAGCATAAAACCCAGATATCATATAGGAAAGGACTGACAGATTTGCATATATATAGTATATTTTTATTTCAGACAGGAAGAGAGAGAGAAACATCAATGATGAGGGCGAATCATTGATTGGCTGCCTCCTACATGCCCCCTATGGGGGATGAAGCCTGCAACCTGGGCATGTGTACTGACCAGGAATTGAACCATGACTTCCTGGTTTATAGGTCAATGCTCAACCACTGAGCCATGCAGGCCGAGCCAGATATGTGTATATTAAAAACAACACAACAACTGTATAACAAAAGACACTATTAACAAGTGAAAAGACCAGTAACAGTTTTAAAAATATATTTGTAGTATATAGCAGAGCAAGGGTTAATATCCGGAATAGTCAAAGAGATTGTACAAATTATGAAGAAACAAATGACCCAAAAGAATTATTCAGATGTTATATAAACAGGAAATACACAAGCGAAATACAAAAAGACAATAAAAGCTTTATAAATAAGTATTCAAAAGACTGATAATATCAGTATACATAAAGATACAAAGATATAGGCACTTTTTCAATGCTGGTAGAAGATTAAATATATATTACAAGGATATAGTGTCCTAGCTGGTTTGGCTCAGTGGATAGAGTGCTGGCCTGCAGGCTGAAGGGTTACGAGTTTGATTCTTGTCAAGGGCATGTACCTCGGTTGTAGACTCGATCCCTAGCCCCATGTGTCTGTCTCACATAGATGTTTTTCTCTCTCCATCTCTCCCACTCCCTTCCACTCTCTCTAAAAATTAATGGAAAAATATCCTTGAATGAGGATTAACAACAACAAAAAGGATATAGTATTGTTTGTAATAGAAAAAATTATGATCAATCTAAATATCAAGTAATAAAATATTTCATGGTATAGTCAAACTATGGAATACTATATAGATATTAAAAGACCCTGGGGACCAAGCCCACAACCCGGGCATGTGCCCTGACTGGGAATCGAACCGTGACCTCTTGGCTCTTGGTTCCTAGGTCAAAACTCAACCACTGTACCACACAGGCCAGGCCATTGGTTGATTCTTTTTTAAAAAATTTCTTTATTGTTTAAAGTATTACATAAGTCTCCCTTTTCCCCTATTGACCTCTCCCAGGTTCCCCCGCCCCCCGCCGGCCCCCTGTCTGTGTCCATTGGTTATGCTCATATGCATGCATACAAGTCCTTTGGTTGATCTCTTACCCCCTCACCCCCCACCTTCCCTCATAGGTTGGGTTGATTCTTATATGTGCCCTGACCGGGGATCAAACTGGCAACTTTGGCATATCAGATGATGCTTTCACCAACTGAGCAGGGTCATCATATTTTAAAGTGTCAAGATGTCATATAAGCTCTTGGAAAGTAAGGGCTTTGATTTTTCCAAGATTTCCCCCTACTGTAACAGGGCCTAGTTCAGGAGGTTAGCGAGGCAGAAGAGCAAAGCACTGGACTATTGACCTCTCCCCTGCTGTCCCCACCTCCCAGCACATGCTCTCACTCCCCTACTGTCTGTGTCCATTGGTTATGCTCATATGCATGCATACAAGTCCTTTGGTTGATCTCTTACCCCCTCACCCCCCACCTTCCCTCATAGGTTGGGTTGATTCTTGTATGTGCCCTGACCGGGGATCAAACTGGCAACCTTGGCATATCAGATGATGCTTTAAACAACTGAGCAGGGTCATCATATTTTAAGGTGTCAAGATGTCATATAAGCTCTTGGAAAGTAACGGCTTTGATTTTTCCAAGATTTCCCCCTACTGTAACAGGGCCTAGTTCAGGAGGTTAGCGAGGCAGAAGAGCAAAGCACTGGACTGCAACGTAACAGACCTTGGTGTCAGTGCAGCAGGCCAATACTTAGCATCACCTTGGCTCCGCACCCTACTGTCCTCCCTGCCTCAAGGACTTTGGTGAAGACTAACCACATATATGGAAACATTTAAGCCATGCGTAAAGCACTATGCAAATGTATTTCACTGTAGCCCAGCTGGTGTGGCTCAGTGGTTGAGCGACAACCCACGCACCAAGAGGTTACGGGTTTGATTCCAGGTCAGGGCACATGCCTGGGTTATGGGCTCCATCCCCAGCAGGGGGCATGCGGGAGGCAGCCAGTCAGTGTGGATGTTTCTCTCTCAGCGATGTTTCTATCTTTCCCTCTCCCTACCTCTCTCTAAAATATCAATAAAAACATATTTAAAAAGAAAATGTATTTCATTGTACTAGTCCCTGAAACCATTCCCTATCATTTAGCATAGTGGATTATATCTGCCTATAATTGCTAAACTAAACCCAACAGATAAATGTGCCTCTGCAAGGGCAGTGAAGGCAAAGGGAAAGAGAAATTGAGCATAAGCAAAGTGAAGCTTTTCACCGGCAGTTGACAATATGTGCCTGACACTAGGGCAGTGATGGCGAGCCTATGACACGCGTGTCAGAGGTGACACGCGAACTCATTTTTTTGGTTGATTTTTCTTTGTTAAATGGCATTTAAATATATAAAATAAATATCAAAAATATAAGTCTTTGTTTTACTATGGTTGCAAATATCAAAAAATTTCTATATGTGACACGGCACCAGAGTTAAGTTAGGGTTTTCAAAATGCTGACACGCCGAGCTCAAAAGGTTCGCCATCACTGCACTACAGAGAGAAACCCAAGTGTGGATACAAAAGATTTGTAGGCTAATGATGGCTGTGAGAGTTTCTCAAAGCGATGAGTCTCAATGGGGGTTTGGGGTGGAGGAAGCAATCAGAATCTTGAACAATATTATATTTAGGAAACAAAACTTTATGCTTTTTTTTTTTTTTAAATGTAGACCTAAAAACGTTTAGCTGGGCAAAAGCAATTCTTGGCTTGTGGAGAATGGATATCAACTGTATGTCAGTGATTATAAAGATTGGAGGGATGGGAATCACATCTCATCAGAATATTGTGTGTGGGAGGGTTGTTCACAAGATTTCTACGTTTAGCAGGAGGTGTGAGCTTTAAAAAAAATTTAACATATACTCAATGGAATCCCCCACCTTAAATTTGCGTGTAAAATGTTGTGCAGCCCTAACCGGTTTGGCTCAGTGGATAGAGCATCGGCCTACGGACTCAAGGGTCCCAGGTTCGATTCTGGTCAAGGGCATGTACCTTGGTTGCGGGCACATCCCCAGTAGGGAGTGTGCAGGAGGCAGCTGATCGATGTTTCTCTCGCATTGGTGTTTCTAACTCTCTATCCCTCTCCCTTCCTCTCTGTAAAAAATCAATAAAATAAAAATAAAAATAAATAAAATGTTGTGCAAATGTGTCTTTTTCTTCACTTCCTCCAAGGCATTCAGACTCAAAAAAGGTTAAGAACGACTGCTATAGACCCGGAGAAGAGGAGAGGCAGAAGATCCAGCTCAGGGACTGCAACGGAACTCAGCAGGAAGAAGTGGAGTTTAAGAAACAAGAAAGCAGGCTGGATGTGACAGTGGCGTTGTGAGGTACTTCAGGGTGTTAGATACAATGAATTAACAGTAGCTACATTATAATGACTGTACTAGTTAATGTCAATTTTATAAAACAAGTGTCTTTTTTTTATTTGTTGTAATGTGTAAGACCTGCACAAAAGGAGTTGTCATTTTGCCCTATACAATGATGACTATTACTGATTAAGTAAAGGAATTACTGAATATGAACCCTGTGTAGCCAAGGGGGAAAGGGTCTAATTTTTTAAAAATTTCTAAATATATTTTTATTGATTTCAGAGAGGAAGGAAGAAGGAGAGAGAGAGAGATAGAAACATCGATGATGAGAGAGAATCATCAATCTGCTGCCTCCTACACGCCCCCCACTGGGGATCGAGCCTGCAACCCGGGCATGTGCCCTTGACCGGAATCAAACCTGGGACCCTTTAGTCTGCAGACTGATGCTCTATCCACCGAGCATATACGCAGGCCTGAATGCCTGAGCTATGACCGTGGGAACAGAGGAGCTACTGAAGCTCGTTGGAGATTATGATCTGCTTAGCAAGACTGGGCTTGCACAGAGAACCAGAGTACCAATCAAAACAAAACTGGGTGTCTGGGATATGGGAACATTCAGAATGATATGTCAGTCAGGAACAAATGCTAGGGTCCAGGATATTCAGAAAATTCAGGAATGAAAGATAGCAAAAGAGCCTGTCATCACGAAAAGCCATCTACTAAAAACAGTCCATAAAGGAGCGCCAAGAAAACATTTGAACAAGCTTTTATGTAGAAATTAAACTGCATTCCTCCACTAAAAGTTGGCCTGGGAGCTTTAGCCACCCATATTGACAGCAGGATCTAAGTTTGAGAGTGCTGGAGAGTCCTAGAGGGCATGTGGGAATTTATAGGGGGTGTTTTTGGTTATCACAGTGTTGGGAGAAGGGACTATGCTACTGTCATTAGGATCAGGTAAAATTCAGACATCCTGCAATTTTTAACAAGAAATTTCACAAAAGCCCAGCTGTTTAGAAGGTCATCACAGAGAGAGAGGCTTAAATGGAATAGAGACATTGTCTTGATCTTATAAAAGAACATACTTTGCACAATGTCTACTTAATATATTCTAGTACTTCACAAACAATGTAACCAGTTGCAAATATAATAGGATATTGGAGATTCATTTTAATAGAGGTAGAAACACTAAATGACAGGGGCACATGAAATTTAGAAATCTTACTGGATTTCATTAACAAAGGTTGTTTTAAACTACTTACTATTTCCATCCTATACTTTACAATTTCTTTTTTTGGCACAATGAGACATGTTATGAAAATTTCTTATTTGGGGGTGATGGGTTTTTCCCCATTTTATTCTGATGCTAATCTCATAGATGCACCCCAGGACTCCTCTACAGCCTGTTATAAATCTACAGAGGCCTGGTGCATGGATTCATTCACCATTGAGGTTCCCTCAGCGGGGCTTGCGCCCTCTCGCAATCCGGGACCCCTCGGGGGATGTTAGACTGCCGGTTTTGGCCTGATCCCCGCAGTCCAGGCCGAGGGATCCCACCGGTGCATGAATTTGTGCACTGGGCCTCTAGTGTGCATATAAGATCTTTGGTTAATCTCTTCCTGCCCTCCCACTCCCCCCCCTTCCCTCTGAGACTCATCAGTCTGTTCCATACTTCCATGCCTGTGCGTTGAGCGTCTGCCCCCTGGTGATCAGTGTATGTCGTAGCTACTGGTCAAACGGTCAAATGGTTGCTTAGGCTTTTATATATATAGATCCTTTGAGATCGCCTGTTATTAAAGGATAGGGTCTCCAAGGTTTGTGTGTGTGTGTGTGTTTAAGTATTAGAGACTGAATTTATGCCTTACTCGGTGAAATTTCAAAATAGAAAATATGTTTTCTGTGATACTTTGTCATCATCTGTATCCTATCTCATAGCAAAACAGGAAATTGTTTAAAAAGAAAAAGTCCAGCTTATTTTTGAGATCACATGCTCCTATTTTCATATCCAATTTCTCCGTATTTTTTTAATTTTAAAAGTGAATAATCTCTTTCCAGGTTTCCCCCTTCTATTAGAAGTATTTCCCTCTTTTGCTTATCATAAACAAATCAGTCTAGCCTGTTCTTACTTATTTTAATGCAGTTCCTTAAAATGTGGAATTCACCTGTATCTCTGCTCCCTTATATTCCTACACTCTTGTAATGTGTAACTTACATTCATTACTAGTATTTTATCTGCAAAGGGAAGAAAGGAAAAAATGATGGAGTCGAGAAATTCCAAGTAGGGAAATGTTTTGGGTCGTAGGGGGAGTACAATTGAGTTGACAGTGGATGTGTAAAAGGACAATCAGTGGAAATTGGGCACCATGAATTTCCACTGGTGATGGTCACCCTGGTTACATGACTCTCCATGACAATGGGCTGCTCAGAAACAGAGAAATCAAAAATGAGGGGACGAGGGCTGATGATAGGCATGGTAAACCTGGTCATGTCACTCCTCTGCTTATAATCCTTCAAAGGTTTTCCATTCCTTAACGTGACCTTCAAGAGCCTCCACCATCTGGCACTGCCTATTTCTCCAGCCTCTTCTTGTACCATTTTTCCCTTGGCTTTCAAAGTCCCATCACCCTGGCCAATTTCTTCCCTCTTCGTGAGTTTTGCATATACCATTCCTTTCATCTGTCATCCCTTACTCCCACCACCGACCCTTTGCTTCAGCTTAAAAATTACTTCCTCAGAGAAGCCTTTGCTGACCAATCAGAACACTCTATCACTATAGTGTCTCAACATGTGCTTTACTTGTCTTTTTTTTTTTTTTTCTATAGTGTCTCAACATGTGCTTTACTTGTCTTTTTTTAAAAAAAAAATATTTTTATTGTTGATAGTATTACAGATATCTCCCATCCCCCACTTTCTCCCCTACTTGTCTTTCAGCATGCATCACCATTACATATTTACTTTCCATACATGCAAATTGCTCCATGGAGGCAGGCACTTGGTCTATCTTTTTAAAATATACATTTTAATTGATTTCAGAGAGGAAGGGAGAGGGAGAGATAGAAACATCAATGATGAGAGAGAATCACTGATCAGCTGCCTCCTGCACGCCCCCTACAGGGGATTGAGCCTGCAACCTGGGCACGTGCCCTTGACCGGAATTGAACCTGGGACCCTTGAGTCCACAGGCCGACACTGTATCCACTGAACCAAACCAGCTAGGGTGGTCTATTTGATGATTGATCAATTCCTAGCATCTAGCCTAGTGCTTATCACCAGCAGGTGAATGAATGGCAGGAAAAGTTAGCTATCGGACCTTGGGCAAATTTTGTTTCATTTTTAACTACATCTCCATTTTCTTATCTGTTAATAGGGGTAATGATAATAACTATCAACCTCAGAATTGCCATGCAGGTTGAAAGAGACAATGCATGCTTTGCAGGGTGTCTGGCATGTAGTAAGGGCCAGGACATGTTAGTTGTTATTATTATGAACATTAAACGTAAGCTTGCTCAGCCAGCATGGCTCAGCATCGACCTAGGAATCAGGAGGTCAACCATTCGATTCCCGGTCAGGGCACATGCCTGGGTTGCAGGCTTGGTCCACAGTGGGGAGGCATGCAGGAGGCAGCCAATCAGTGATTCTCTATCACCACTGATGTTTCTATTTCTCCCTTTCCCTTCCTCTCTGAAATCAATAAAAAATATTATTTTTAAAAAAAACCCACATAAGATCTGTGAGCAACCAGAACTCTCATACACTGCTGGTAGCAACGCAAAAAATAATACAGCCACTTTGGAAAACATTTACCAGTTTCTTATAAAGTTACACACACACTTACCACACAATCCAGCAATCCCACTTCTAGGTATACACCCAAGTGAAATGAAAACTTATGGACACAAAAACCTGCACATGAATATGTATAGCAGCTTTATTCCTCATCACTCAAAACTGGAAACAACCCTAACATCCTCCAACCAGGGAATGTATAAGCCCATTGTTGCATAGCCATGTAAGTGGAAATACCACTCAGCAGGAATAAATGAACTACTGATACGTGTAACAGTATGATGAAACCCAATGCATTATGCTAGGCGAAAGAAGCCACTCAAATGGTGACATATGTTTCCATTTATATGGCATTCCAAACAAGTCAAATTATAGGGACAGAAATCAGGCCAGTGACTGCAGGGGAGGGGGTGAGGAATGAGGAAATGTGGATGGGAGGGATGATGGAATTATCATAGGACTTGCTTGTGATGGAAAAAAAAAAATCCAAGACAGGTGGATATAATTACATTTTTCTTTTCTTTTTCTTACAAATATATTTTATTGATTTTTTACAGAGAGGAAGGGAGAGGGATAGAGAGTTAGAAACATCGATGAGAGAGAAACATCGATCAGCTGCCTCCTGCACACTCCCTACTGGGGATGTGCCCGCAACCAAGGTACATGCCCTTGACTGGAATCGAACCCGGGACTCTTGAGTCCGCAGGCCGACGCTCTATCCACTGAGCCAAACCGGTTAGGGCTACATTTTTCTTTTTTATTTATTTTAGGGGGGGGCATTTATATTCCTGAATATAAAAGGACTTCAGGCTCATTGTAGACATTTTGGGAAAATGTTCAATGTACACTCCATCACCTGCAGAAAAGTACTATTTCTTTGCTATCATTTTTTTGTTTTTTGTTAATCCTCATCCACGGACATTTTTCCATTGATTTTCAGAGAGAGTGGAAGGGTGGGAGGGGGAGAGACAAAGAACGAGAGAAACACTGGATGTGAGACAAATCCATTGGTTACCTCCTGTACACATCCTGACCTGGGCAGGGGATTGAGCCGAGGTACGTGCCCTTGACAGGAATCGAAACCCGGACATTTCAATCCACAGGCTGATGCTCTATCCACCGAACCAACTGGCTAGGGATTTGCTATCATTTTTATAGGCATGAAATATACACATACAGACTGGGACAATGCTGTACATTTTTGCTTTCTGAAATATACATTTTGCTTTCTGAAATATTTTATGCACGTTTCCATGTCATTAAATAATTTTAAAAACTATGCTTTTATGAATCCATTGTATAGCTGATTTATATTTTAACCCTTCCTTTATTGTTAGAAATTATGCTGATCCCATCTTTTCTTTACTACAAGCTGATAAAATGAAATTTTAGAAAAATCTCAGAGGGGCCAGGCACTCTTCCATCACACGGTTTCACAATGTGTAACTGGTGAAACAGCTCTGCCTTTGGCTGCAATTCTCTCGTCGTTTTAAGTGTCTGGGGGAAGAGCGGTTCCACAGGGTGATTTGGCCTCTTTTTTCCGTGGTGCATGAGAAACAGGCACCCTCATACTACCTGTATTACTAGCTTAAATTTGCATGGTGCTTTTTATATGTAACCGTCCCCACATCCTTGCAGGCAAGCAGAGGGAGTGATGTGTTCAGGATCACACAGCCTATCAGTGGTGGAATGGGACTCAGACTCCAGCTGTTCAGAGTCTCAGGAAGTAAACAGTTCCCCTAGGAGGGGCACTACGACGCTGGACCTCCCCCTGCCCACGCTCACCCCAAGGAGCTGCAGACTCCCCCCGAAATCTCTGCCTGCAGGCCTGACACCAGGGGAACTTAACTCTGAACGTGGACACTGTCCCATCCGACATGTTGTCTTTGGCAACACTGCCACTTACCAGCTGGGGTCATTTCTCCCCCGATGGCAGGGGGCACCTACTGCCATTGACCAAGGGGGGGCCCTGGGAGCTTAAGGACCCCAGGCTTCGGGGCCCGAGGGAGTTGCTGTCGGTCGGTCGGTCGGTCGGTCGCCACGGTGCGAGGGCATATCCTCACCGGGGGGTCCTGCAGTGTCCGCGCCTTTCGGCGAGGGGACGAGGGCCCCCTCCTCGTCGGGTCAGGGCTGTCCAGGAAGAATCCGGGACGTGCCCGGCTCGCCTTCTCCGGGCACCCGGAGGTCAATCCTCCGCTATCCCAGAATGCCTCGCGTCCCGGAAGTGCCGCCTTCCCGGAAGTTCCCGGCTAGCTGGCCGAGCCGGAGCTCGCTGCAGCGCTGCCCGCTGCGGGGTACGGTTCTGCGGTTTGCGTGACCGCAGGAGGCCCGACCCGGGGTCCGCGTGTGCGTCCGGAGGGAGCTGGGCGGCGGGATGATGGAGGAGGAGGACCTGGAGTTCGTGGAGGAGCTGGAAGCGGTGCTGCAGCTCACGCCCGACGTGCAGCTCGCCATC
>NW_005354039.1:1706875-1766455 GCF_000412655.1 Myotis brandtii | reverse complement strand
CCCTGAGGGGAGGAGAGTGCGGGGGAGGGGGCGCTGTGGGGGTGGGACCTGGGGTGGCCCGAGGTGGGAGCTAGGCACGGAAGGGAAGGGACAAGTGTGGGGGGAGGTGGGGGAGGAAAGGGGTTCCTGGATCGAGGGGCGGGAGAGAGCCCTTCCTCGGCCTGGGTTGTGTTTGGAGGGGGCATCCTCCTGCGTTTGGGCCAAGCAGCGGTGCTTCCCGAAGGGACGGACCTGGAGGTGGACTCCTGGCCCGCAGCCCAGGGTTTGGGGGTGTAGAGCTGTCCCTGCATTCGCCCGGCTGCTGTGCCGCGGCTCCCAGGTCTCAGCCCAGCCCCTGGGGCGTGACTCCGAATTGACGGGAGAGTGTAACTTCGATTCCCGAAGCGGATCGAAGAGCAGAGGGGACATGTTGGACCAGGACCCCGTTATCGGGCTTACGTGGCTGACAGCTCCTGCCGTTGATGTGTTGGATGAGGTTGAAGGCTATTCTCAGGAGGCCTCCCTTCCCTGTGGGGACTCTCTAGTTGCCCAAATTCTCCTTTCAAGTTTATTGAGTTTTTAAAAGAGTATTGCTATTAAAAATAGTGATTCAGACCAGCGATTTTTTTAAAACCGGTGTGCCATGAGAGGAAAAGGTTAAAATCGCTCATTTAGATCCTTATAGAGCAGTGGTTCTCAACCTTCCTAATGCCGCGACCCTTTAATGCAGTTCCTCATGTTGTGGTGACCCCCAACCATAAAATGATTTTCGTTGCTACTTCATAACTGTAATTTTGCTACTGTTATGAATCATAATGTAAATATCTGATATGCAGGATGTATTTTCATTGTTACAAATTGAACATAATTAAAGCATAGTGATTAATCACAAAAACAATATGTAATTATATATGTGTTTTCCGATGGTCTTGGGCGACTCCTGTGAAAGGGTGGTTCGACCCCCAAAAGGGGTCGCGGCCCACAGGTTGAGAACCGCTGTTCTAGAGGGTACTGCTCTTGGTAAAAGGAGAAGAGCTCTCTTAGTAGAGTTTTAGGTGTGTTTTTCCAGGAGTGGTTGGCTTACCCATGCAAAGCTCACTTGGCTCATCCTGAGGGTGCCAGCCCATTGAGCACAGGTTTTGGTGTTCAGGCCACACTGCTCCCCACCCACCTCCGTTTGCAAAAAAAAAAAGTATTTCATTTACTCTTTGAACCTAGTGGGCTCTAATAGAAGAAGCAAATCAAACAGTCAGTTATTGTTTGACAGGATTTTAAGACACAGTTTTACTATTAATAATATTGAGTTCTAGCACAGGAGTGTTAAATTGAAATCAGAAAAGAATTTGCTAACCAGAATAACTATACTGAGCTGGTGAAATCCACTACCAGGGGATCACTCGATTACTTTTATAATCCACCTTGTTCAAGTTGCAACTTTTGAAGGGAGCTAGCCATGTTTCTCAGAAGGCAACATTCCTTTTCCTCTTAGAGACAGACAGTTCCTCATTGCCAGCTCTTCACTCCCTGACACCGTGTAAACCATAAAAATCTCTTCAGTGCATAGAAGATTCTATTGCTGAGACATAGTGCATTATGTCTCTTTTTTAATATGTTGTTTTACTATATTGTTTCTATCAAGACTTTTAAAATATATTGTTTTATTGATTTTAGAGAGAGGGATAGAGAGAGAGAGAGAAACATTGATGAGAGAGAAACATGGATAGGCTGTCTCCTGCACACCCCCACACTGGGGATGGAGCGTGTAACCAACCCCGGGCATGAGCCCTGACGGGGGAATTAATCTGTGAGCTCCTGGTTCAGGGGCAGATGCTCAAACACTGAGCCACACCAGCCCCGGCCAGGCAAGACTTTCTTAAAGATACAACCATGTCATCAGCTGGCTTAATCTGATTTGCACAATGCACACCTGTTGGCATTTTGTTGATATCTGTGGAACTTTTCACTGTTTCATATTCTGTTCTGTTAGTTGCACCAAGACCTAAGATGTTAAAATTACAGGTGTTGGTAAAAATTAAAGATTTTATTTTAACATATTTTTTTTCTTTTGCACATTTTTAATTTTGTAACAGCATTTATAATATCATTACTGTTGCTCTTCAGGGCTCAGATTGACTTTGCTCTTGACACATTTGCTTGTGCCTTGACTGTTGGGGTCCAGCTCCAGCAGGTCCAGGGGTTCCCGTAGGTGGGGATGGAGTTGGCGAAGAAGGAATGCCATGGAGACAGTTTTCAGTTGATCAGCAGCTTAGCCAGGTTCTCTAGCCAGGATCTCCAGCCAAGTTCTGTCTTATTTTAACATTTTATTGAGCATCTAAGTCTTATAAAATGAAAAAAAAATTGATTTTTGCCTTTTCCACCCAGTAGAGAGGAAAGAAATAATACATAAAACAAGACAGAAAGATGATGGTCATTTCTAATCCCCTATCTTTATATAGGTATTTCCAAGCCAGGATCCTCTAGATCGAGCAGATTTCAATGCTGTGGAGTATATCAATACCCTGTTCCCCACGGAGCAAGTAAGTATGCAGTTTCCTTCATTTTAGTGGCTTCTGGCTCTTCTTGAGTGTTATGATTGATGTGTTATTCTATAAAATCGAAGGAGCTGTGATAAAGAAGGAGTGTTAAATTGAAATCAAACTTCATTGTAACCAGGGGAGTAGCTAATATCAAATACTGTTGTTAAAGTGGAATTCTTTGTAGAGTGAGTATATTATTAGAAATTATACCCTTAAATATTTTCCACACACTGATATTTGCTGGACTAAATCTTAAGCCTCTACCCCCCAAATATTACATACCTATCCTAGCACCAATCTTAAATAAATCAGGTTTTAGTACTGTTTGCTATATAAATAAAGGATGAAAATATAGGTTTAATATTTTTTTCTCACACCCTAATGGGTATTATTGCAAACCCCTTGGGGATGCACACACCCTCCTCTGGAGATGCTGTTCTGGGCATGGGATATTCACAGAAGGACTCTTGACGGTAATGACTGGATCAGATTCACATTTAAAAAATTCCATCTGGCCCTGGCCGATTTGGGTCAGTGGTTAGAGCATCGGCCCTCAGTTTGAAGGGTCTTGGGTTCGATTCCTGGTCAAGGGCACGGACCTCAGTAGCAGGTTCAATCTCCGGCCCTGGTTGGAGCACATGCAGGAGGCACCCAGTCAATGTGTCTCTCTCCCATCAATGTTTGTCTTCCCATCCTTCCTCCCTCCCACTCTCTCTCTAAAGATCAATAAAAAAAATATCCTCATGTTAGAGATAGACAGTTCCTCATTGCCTCAATACTCAGGTGAGTATTCAAAAGTTTTTTTATCTGGCCCTGGCCAATGTGGCTCAGTTGGTTGGAGTGTCATCACATACACCAGAAGGTCAGGGCACATACCCAGGTTGCGGGTTTGATCTCCCATCGGGGTGTGTATGGGAGGCAGCCAATCGATGTTTCTCTCTCACATTGATATTTCTCTCCCTCTTCCTTCCTCTCATTAAAAACAATCCTATCCTATATAAAAGGTCAGGACCATAAGCATAACGACTGGAATGACTGCTCAACCAGTCGCTGTGAGGTGCATTGACCACCTCTCGGTCCCTCCCCTGTCCTGCAGGTTCTGATCACAGCATGATGAACGGGAACTGCGAAATGCGAACGGGGGTGGGGGTGGGTGTGGGGGAGGAGGACTGGAGATTGTTGGGTGGCGAGCAGTGGTGAGTGTCCAGTGGCAAGCTGCGGGGCATTGTGGGGGCGGTGAGCATCAAGGGGAGGCGAGCGTTGCAGGGCAGCGTGGGGCGGGGAGCTTTGCAGAGCGTCTTGGGGAGGCAGTGGTGTTGAGCGTAGGGGAGCGTCTTGGAGCAGTTGCAGGGCGGGAGCGTTGAGCATCGCAGCGTGTCACAGGCCGGCGGCAGTGAGGGGCAGCGTGGGGCAGCGGACGTGGCCCTGATTGCAGGCTAGGCCTAGGGACCGTACTCATGCACAATTTCGTGCGCTGGGCCTCTAGTAATCAATAAAAACATATCCTTGGGTGAGGATCAAAAAATATTCCATCTGGCAACAATGTGGAGGGTGAAATGGGGGGAGGCAGAACTGGAGGCAGGAAACCCAGTTAGCAAACTGCTGTGACAGATCACTTAAGAGAGATGATGAGAGCCCTGGCCGGTTTGGCTCAGTGGATAGAGCGTCGGCCTGCGGACTGAAGGGTCCCAGGCTCGATTCCGGTCAAGGGCATGTACCTTGGCGGGAACATCCCCAGTGGGGGGTATCAGGAGGCAGCTGATCGATGTTTCTAACTCTCTATATCCTCTCCCTTCCTCTCTGTAAAAAATCAATAAAATATAGATTAAAAAAAAGAGAGAGAGATGATGATGAGAGTGTCAGTAGAGACCAGGATGGAGAGAACAAGATCCAAGAGCTATTTAGGAGGCATAAGACAGAATTTGGTAGTTAAAGGGATGTAGAACCTGAAATCATTCATTTACTCAACAAAAAACACCTCCTCTGCTTCCCTCTGTAAGAAATTTGTGGCCAGAGGAATGGACAAGGCAAATACCCTCCTTCCCAATATAGAGCTTCCAGTCTAATAAAACCATTAGCAGGTTATAAGCAAATTATTATGCTTCACAATGACTTGTTTGTATAACTATTAATTATTTGTTACTTGATGTCAAAAGAGTTCTCACTTTGAGTACAAGGGTAATAATAGATTATATTTAGTGGATGCTTACCATGCACCAGGCACCATTCTAAACACGTAACAATGGTAAGTTCTCACTTTGTTAACATGCTTGCTTTACAATGAGAATAATGAGGCACCGAGAGTTAGAGAATGCCCAGCTACATATGATAGCATTGCCACGAAGGAAACATGCTCAATTACTGTGAAAACAGAGCATGCATCTGAGGGACCCAAAAGGGCTTCCATGAGGAAATGACATTTAAGCTGTGCATTATAGGCCAAATGAAGGATTTTGAACTTTGATTTCTAGTCTGGCAGACTAAGTGGGCGTTAGCACCTTTACTCTATATTGGGAGTAGGAAGAAAAAACAGGTTTCAGTGGCAAATAGGCTAGTAGGAGGATGTAAAGGTGAGCTCGTTTTGGAACATATTTGGGGCATCCAGGTAGAAATATGTGGTTGGATAGTATTTGAATCTGAAGCTCATAATCCCCATAATTGTTACTATCTTGGCATAAACCAGCTTTTTCTAATGGACATGTTAATTTTTAAAATAAAGTTGGAAAACATGGCATCCTACTATGTGATTATCTCTTTTGAGATTTCACAGATAGCCTTTAGCGCTCACATTTTCTTTGTTTTTTATTTAAAAATGATATCAGAAATTTATTAAAGTGTTGTTTTTTAATCCTCACCAGAGGACATGTTTTCACTGATTTTTTTTTTTTTTTTTGAGAGAGAGAGAGAGAGAGAGAGAGAGAGAGAGAGAGAAAGAAACATCAATCAGCTGCCTCCTGTAAGCACCCTGACAGAAGGTGGGAATTGAACCCGCCACCTTTCCGTGTACTGGAGGACGTAGAGCTCATCATTTTCTATGAAAAAGGAATTCTGGGAATTAGCTGGACATGGAAATTTGGGAACAACTGATATAGAGATAGTTTTAAACATGAAAATATTTCATTTACCCCACCCTATTAAGGTTGCTGACCCACTAAAACAAAAGTATGTGTTAGATTTGAAAATTATATAGGAAACCACCAGGTTCTTACATCTTACTGATATGTTGTTATATTTGTTTTTAAACTACTGTAGGGAGCACAAGACATCCAGATTTAGTTATGTGTCTCGCCTTATGCCCTCATGTACATGATAATGTGTTGTGAAATTTCTTAGGTGACTCAGAAAGTTTATGACCCAGGGTTACCTTTATTTCCCCAATCCCAGATTTACACTTAGCAATTTATCCCAGATTTCCATGGACCTTAAGGAAAGGTAATAAAAAGTAGTGGCATGATTTATAATTTCTTTCAGCTATTGCTATATCTTGGGCAAAACCCATCTCTATGCCTCATGGACCTGCAGTAAATACTTGTGAATTATAAATTTAGAATATTTAAAGTATGTCAGTATATCAAGAATAAATTCAGTGTCACTCCGAGGAGGAGGGTGTGAAGGTGTGTCTATTCAGTGGCAACTACCTCGTGTCTGTGTGGACTGGAACAGATCCTCAGATGTTTCTTACTCACCAGGTCCAGGTGTGGGGAACGTGAGTTTCTGTATGTAACAGGGCTCCCTGGGTGGTTCTGAAGAGTAGCTGGGCTTCCAGTCTCCTAGTAGAAAACTGAAGATGACAATTGTCATGTTTTCATTAGAGGTTTGATTAGGGAAACTAGATGAAATTTATATTAAAAAATAGAATTAAGCCTGGCTGGCGTGGCTCAGTGATTGAGCATTGACCTATGAACCAGGAGGTCATGGTTCGATTCCCAGGTTGCAGGCTCGATCCCCAGTAGGGGCATGCAGGAGGCAGCTGATCAATGATTCTCTGTCATCATTGATGTCTCTCTTTCTCTCTCTCTCTTTCCCTCTCCCTTCCTCTCTGTAATCAATAAAAATATATTGTAAAAAATAAAATTAAGAACTTTGAAAAAAAGAGTTATATGGAGCTGTTTATACAGAATTTTTAATGATTCCCTCAAAATGTATGCATCTGTGTGGTTAAGAGTAAAAAAGATGTCAAATTGCTTATCATCTAAGTTTAATTTTTTAAAAAGCCATATAGTATTTGCATAGAAGGAGCAGTAGAAGGTAATATACCAAAATGCTAATGGTGTTTATACTCTGTTGGGGATGAGTCTGATTTTATGTATTTTCTGTAATCAACAAGAATCACCATTAAAGTCAGGAAATACTTTTCAATAAATAAGACATTTTTAAGCGATGGAATTAACACTGTGCAGCCACATTACAACAGAACTAGAAGAATGATTCTCAAAGAGTAGATGTATCATCTCCACCCAGGGTAGCCAATCTGGATTCCTATGGGGCGTTTTCCCAACTGCCAGAGAGGCCTCAACCCCAGTGAGAATCATTGTTATCGAGAGGCACTGAGCTGATAGCAGGGAGTGTGTCATATCCCTCAGGTGTGTTGGGGTGCAGAAAAACTAGGTCAGGAACCATTGTATTAGAGGTGGCATGGTAGAATAAGAAAGAGTGAAGACCCAGGAGTCAGACCTCCACCAAATCCAGCCTCCGTGACCTTGGACAAAGTATCTATGCTTTCAGGGCCTATTGTCCATTCTTTATACCGAGGAGGAAAAGAGCCTGGTAAGAAGATTAAGGGAAATCATTTTTGTAAAATGTTCAGAGGAGTGTTGCATAACAGATCCACATTAAATGTTAGCACCCTTTTCCCTTTTGCTTCCCCAGTAGAAAATCTGGACGATAAAGAGCAAGTAGTCCACCTAACGTGCAGTCAAGTGTTACAATTTTCTTGTCTTTTAAAAGCTGTATTCATGGGGTACTTGGTATTTTTACGTGTTTTCCCCATTATTAGCTTGTTCTCTTAAGTGATATTTGTTTCAGAGTCTCCCTGGCCGATGTCTTTAGTGGTGGAACAAAAGTCCATCAAATATATGTGGCCTAATTTATTTAACTTTTCTATTGAGGGCCCTTTAGGTCATTCCCTGTTCTGTTTGTTTGTTTGTTTGTTTTTCTTTTTTTATTGTCTAAAGTTTTACATATGTCTCCTTTTTCCCAAAGAGTCCCCTTTTTGTGTGTGTGTGTTTTTAAAAAAATATATTTTTATTGATTTCAGAGAGGAAGGGAGAGGGGAAAGAGATAGAAACATCAATGATGAGAGAAATTTGATTAGCTGCCTTCTACATGCCCCACACTGGAGATTGAGCCCACAGCCTGGGCATGTGTCCTGACTGAGAATGAAAATGTGACCTCCTGGTTCACAGGTCCATGCTCAACAGGTTTGCTGACCAGGTTTGCATTTTTTTTTTAAAGATTTTAAAATTGATTTTCAGAGAGAGAGGAAGCAAGAGGGGAAGAGAGAGAGAGAAACAGCAATGTGACATCACATCCATGAGCAGCCTCCCACACACCCTCTACTGGGGATTGAGCCTGCAACCTGGGTATGTGCCCTGACCTGGATTCAAACCAGCAACCTCTCAGTGCATGGGATGATGCCCAGCCAACTGAGCCACACAGGCCAGGGTGTTTTTTGCTTTTTAAAATAAATGCAGTTGAACATCTGAAAGCATAATATATTTTGAATTATTCTTTTCGGGAAAATTGTTATGACTTAAGCAAGACCTTCATGTCTACAGAGTATTAAATTTAAGCAATAATTACTGTACCACCAAACATCAATATTTGCTGATGTGGAATGATCTTCAAGTTATATTGTTATGTGAAAAAAAAGCATGGTATAGGACAATGTGCATTTATATAAGGGAGGGGATATAAGTTATGGATCTGCTTCAGATACATAGACATCTCTGAGAATGTGCCAAAGAAACTGGCCCAGAGCCATTGCCTCTGGAGAGGAGAACTGGGAGGTAGATGGGCAGAACAGGGGAAAGGAAGCCTTGCTTTCCACTGTCTGCCTTTTTCTGTTTGAATTTTTGGTCCTCTACATGTTTTACCAATTTAAATAGATTACAATGTTAAATTTTGAGATAATTTTCCATTTGTAGAAAAGACGCAAGAATAGTACAAAGACTTCATGGCTGTCCTAGCTGGTTTGGTTCAGTGAATAGAGCATCGGGCCAGGAACTGATGGGCCACGGGTTCCATCTGGTCAAGGGCATGTACTTCAGTTGCAGGCCCTGTCCCCAGCCCTGGTTGGCGCATGTGGGAGGCAACCAATCCATGTGTCTCTCTAACATCGATGTTTCTCTCTGTCTCTCCCCCGCCCTTCCACTTGCTCTAAAAATTAATGGAAAAATATCTTTGGGTGAGTATTAACAAAACAAACAAACAGAAAGAATTCATGGCTACCCTTCATCCCCAATTTCCCAAATGTTAACATGTTTTAAATAGTTTTTTTAAGTACCAAAATTGTTTTTAAAAAAGGAATGGGTTCCAGCAGAGATAAGCCAGGTGAGAACTAGTATGCCTGTTTTGCATATGAGGAAATAGAAACTCAGAGAGGTTAAACCTCTTGCCCTCTAGACATACAGCAAATTTGTTTGTGGCAGAGATTTGCCAAACCCAGGTCCTCTGACAACTCAGGTTCTGTCACCACCGTGGTGATTTATACTCAGTCTAGTTGTGCAATGACAACTTGACAGAGGATTCCTCAATTAAAATAACTCTCTTTTCTGAGATTTATTGTTACCTCAGTCTGTTCTTGGGTTTCTGAAATTCAGAGTAACCATTGGCTTTGTCGGAACAGTAGACAAGATGTGAATGGCCCCATCTGACATCTCAAACACTTGTGACCTGATTTCCTTACCAGCCCTGCTCCCGGCGGGAGCCTGGTCTTCTCCTGCCAGCACAGTTTGCTGGTAGCAGTTCCTACATCACCCCCAGTTCTTGCTCAGATAAAATATCTGTTGGTAAAAGAGAAAGAGAGAAAGAGGACTGGTGCCTAAGTGGTTAAGAGTGTCGGCCTTCACACCTAAGGATCTTGGGTTTGATTCCTGGTCAAGTTCCCATTCGGAACATGTGCAGGAGGCAACCAATTGATCTCGCTCTCTCTCTCTCTCTCTCTCTCTCTCTCTTCTTCCCTTCCACTCTCTCTAAAAATATCAATGGAAAAAAATATCCTCTGGTGAGGATTACCCCCCCACCCCCAAAAAAGTGCTATTAAGTTGTACCATCTCTATTCCATTAGGGGGCACCATTTCCTCACATTTTTTGCTCCCTAATGTTGGAACTAGTCCATTTGTTTCTATTGTCATTGTCTTAAAAACAGAAATACCTGTATTATAATTACAATAGCACTGCATAGTCAATATAGAGCAGTTAGAAAATACTCAGGCAAAAATAAATTTTTTAAATCTTTCCTTTTCATGGATTACAGCTACTGCTACTGATTTCATAGAGCTACTAGTATAGATTACAAGTTCTAGTATTTATCATTCCAGACTATTTTCTAGTGGATCTATACACTTAGAAAAAATAGATATATTTATTTATTAAAGAGTAACATAATGTGGAAGAGTACACAAATCTTAAGTGTATAGCTTGATGAATTTTCACAAAATGAATTCAGCCATGTAACTACCACCCAGATCAAGAAATAAAACATCTTCATGCCCTAGCCAGTTTGGCTCAGTGGATAGAGCGTCAGCCTGCAGACTGAAGGGTCCTGGGTTCGATTCCGGTCAAGGGCACGTGCCTAGGTTGTGGGCTCGGTCCTCAGCTGCAGAAGGCAGCTGATCAATGATTCCCTCTCATCATTGATGTTTCTGTTTCTCTCTTCCTCTCCCTTCCTCTCTGAAATCAATAAAAATATATTTTTAAAAATCGCTTGAATAATTTATCTCTGACTGTTCAGAGTATGATAAAGTTACTATATATTAATTAAAAAAGTAGAAATGAAACATCTTTAGATGGCCCTGTCTTGCCTGCTCATAGTCACTGTCTCCTCCAAAGATAACCACCATCTTTGCTTCTAAAACGAGAGAATAGTTTCACTCATTTTTTAACTATAAAAATGGAATCCTACTGTATATACTCTTGTTGTCAAGCTTTCTTTTGTGTGCAACATTATATTAGTAAGATTTATCCATGTTGTATGTATGTTCATTCATTGCTATATTTGTTGTATGAATTTTTTAAAAATATATTTTATTGATGAGAGGAAGGGAGAGAGATAGAGAGTTAGAAACATCGATGAGAGAGAAACATCGATCAGCCGCCTCCTGCACATCTCCTACTGGGGATGTGCCCGCAACCCAGGTACATGCCCTTGACCGGAATCGAACCTGGGACCCTTCAGTCTGCAGGCCGACGCTCTATCCACTGAGCCAAACCGGTTTCGGCTGAATTTTTTATGATTCTATATATCAGGGGTCAGGCAAAGTTTCTGTAAAGGGCTAGATAATAAATATTTTAGGATTTGTGGACCATTCAATCTTTGTTGCAATTACTCAACTTTGTAGTTCAAAGCCAACTGTAGATAATATGTAAGTGAATGGGTATGGCTGTGTTCCAATAAAACTTCATTTATAAAAATAGATACCAGGCTGGATTTTGCAATAGTTGCCAATTACTGCTATACTTTTTTTTTTAAAGTAAAAATTGAATTGTACTCTCTGATTACATTTTCTGAGATGTCATCAATAGCCATTATAGTTCATCATTTCCCTGTAAAAGAGGAATTCCAGGAAGCGAAATAATAGCTGGCACTTTTCCTTCTTTATTGTAGTCTCTGGCAAACATAGACGAAGTTGTGAACAAGATTAGACTGAAAATAAGGTAAGTAATACGATATGATTATTAATAATGAAAAATATGCTTCATTATCTGAAATCTCACTTTTGCTATAAATGGTCATTTGAAAGAAAAATAATTCTTTTTATGTGGGTTTTCATACAAGCCTGTGGCAAAGACCTCAATTCTTTGATCAGTCTTTAATTATTTGTTAAAGGGAAGAAAACTGTAACAGGCTATTCAAAACAGTTGTTATAAAAGGAGGCAAAAGCATTTTTATATATTTTTTAACCATTTGTATGCCATAAGTGTCTATAGACACAAATGGCAGACCTTTTTTAATTAAATTCAAAATATCGTGGCGGTTAACTGGTTAAAATTGATTTTAGAAGGAGAGGAAATGAGAGAGCCTAGAAAGAGAGAGAGAGAAACATTGATGTTAGAGAGAAACAAGGATCGGTTGCCTCTCATACACACCTTAACCAGGGATCAAACCAAAACCTGGGTATGTGCCCTGACCAGGAATCAAACGCTGGACCTTTCAGTGTACAGGACGATGCTCCAACCCACTGAGCAACACTGGCCAGGGCAGCATTTCTACTATATTTGTAATGGCTTTATTTTCTTAGTAGATTTACTTTGTGTGTGTGTGTATTCCTAAGGCTTAGATATGAATATGGGCTTATATGTATACACATACATGTATAGACATATATTGGCCACATACCAGTTACCAATGAGGTTAGATCTGCTGGTTGGTATGGGTGGTGGCCCAAGATTAAACATTGTGATTAATCTAGGATGTGATTGTCTAGGGTGGTCATCAAGTGTCCTTCGTGCCCAATAGCCTTGTTCTGGTTTGTCCACATCTGAATTTCCAGTTTTAACACATGGTAGATACTCAGTGTTTATTTATTCATTATAATTATTACCATAACTAGTGGCCTGGTGCACGGATTCATGCATATTGAAAGGAAATTAATTAGAAAAAATATTTTAATATTGCTATTCACCCTTTCTCTATAATAGAAGTGTCAAAGGTGAAAGAAAATTAGTAAAATGTATATTAGGAAATGTTATTTGCAGTAAACCAGATTTGGGGCCGACAGTGCCCCAGCAACCCACGGCCAAAGGTGGAATCGCGCGGCCCCTCAAGGAATCAGGCTCCCTCCTCTCTGGTTCCGGGGTGCATCACCCGAGAACCGCAGCTGCCAAGTCACCACAGCTCAGCAGCACCTGCTTTGAGTGTCTGCCCCCTGGTGGTCAGTGCACATGATATGTACTGGACGGTCAGATGGTCACTTAGCCTTTTTTATATACATATATCTACACTAATAAAAGAGAAACATGCAAATTGGTGTTACTCCACTACGCCAACCAGCCAATCAGACGAGTATGCAAATTAACCCAACAAAGATGGCAGTTACTTTGCATATACAGGCACAGAATGAAGACTGAAGACAACGTAGAAGGAAGCCAAGTGCTGCAGAAGGGAGCGAAGCTGCAGAGAAACAAGCGGGGCAGCGGAGGCGGGAGCGAAGCCCGTCTCGGCGGGTTTCGCTCCCTTCTCTGCTTCACTCCGGTTGCAGAAAGCCCTATTTTTTGCAGGAATCTTCCTGCAATGGGCCTCTAGTATATATATTTGTGCACTCGGGGGGCGGGGGGGGTCCCTCAGCCCGGCCTGTGCCCTCTCGTAGTCTGGGACCCCTTGGGGAAAGACCACCTGCTGGCTTAGGCCCGCTCCCTGGGGGATTGGGCCTAAGCTGGCAGTCAGACATCCCTCTGGCAGCCCAGAAGCCTCGGGGGATGTCCACTTGCCAGCGGGGAGCAGGCCTAGCTGCAGTTGGACATCCTTAGCGCTGCTGAGGAGGCGGGAGAGGCTCTCACCACCACCGCTGTACTGGCAGCCGTCAGCCTGGCTTGTGGCTGAGCAGAGCTCCCCCTGTGAGAGCACACTGACCACCAGGAGGCAGCTCCTGCATTGAGCGTCTGCCCTCTGGTGGTCAGTGTATGCCATGGTGACTGGTCGTTCCGCTGTTAGGCTCAATTTGCATATTACCCTTTTATTATATAGGATATACACACACACACACACACACACACACACATATATTTATATATATTTGTAATTAAACATATTAAGTGTAGATTTGCTTTTTAACTTTTGATGAGAAGAAGCCTTTATTTTGAATCCAGGAGATGATTTTTCCCCCTTTGGATTTTTTTGGTGAAGACCTCTATTGTTAATGTTTTGTTGAATTGGATGCCTTAAGGAGTGCAAAGAAGCCAGTTCATCGTTTTGGTAGACTTTTGCTATAACAATTCTAGTGGAGACCACTAAGTTGTCTAGGGTTTGCACAAGTAATGGAAATTCTCTGATGATCCAGAAATCACTTGTGAGCCGGTTATTTTCCTTCTACTCGCATACCTTTAATGGATTCTTCAAGTAAAAATGGAATTGACTGAAATAGATGTCTCTGGTTGAGACATCATGAATGGCCCCTGTTGAGCCACTGGAGAAAGAGGAGCTAGAGGCTACAAATCTGTCTCCTGCATAGGTTGCACAATCAGGGCCCGGAGGTAAAGGACTGATTTCATATATTACCCTGGCTCCTTATCCCTTTTAAGGTTCTGGAGGAAGTTTCTGAGGAAAGAATTTATGTGGGGTAATTTGAATTTTCTGGCTTCTTCCCATAAAGTTTAAGCAACTTTCTCATTTTTGGTTTACTCCATGAAAAATACTAAAAGTTATATGGGTCTTTTGGACACTCTGAATACTAAGTGAAAACAGCCCTTTTTTAAAAAACAGAGACAACTCGTCAGTCTATGCTGGGCTTGGCTTTTTACACTACTGTTAGGCTCCACTTGGGCCCAAGGCCTCAGTGTTTCTTATATCATTCAAACTTGTTTGATTTTCTGGACAAGTGGGTACAATCTGCAGAAGATGCTGGATAAATTACTAACTCTTGCTCTTTTGATTAGCCCAGAATAGAGATTATTTTAATGATTTGTATTCTTTAACTTTTTTTACCAGGAGACTGGATGACAATATTCGAACTGTTGTAAGAGGTCAAACAAATGTGGGACAAGATGGCAGGCAAGTAAGTAACTTATTCTTCCCTATTCATTATGCTCCCCTAATTTCTTCAGAACCCAACTACCAAGTGCCTCCTTACAGAGCATTTTCTTATGGATCTGTCCCATACACAGCAGGAAATGTACATGACTTGTTCTACTAGTAATAGCGGTAGGCTGCCCAGACCAGCCATGAACTCTGTCACTCAGTGTTCCTTGAGCCACGGGCATATCAGCACATCTCACCCAGGCCGGGACATGCAAGCTGAAATGAGAAAACAGAAATCATCTTATCTTTATCTTTTGTGTGCTGTGTCTAAATGTGGTTGCTACTTTTATCTAGCTTATCTAGCTAAGTTGTTGGGATTTTGGTATTACTTTTGTTACTGCAAAAGATGGCAGTAACCTATGCATCAAAAGACACTATCAACAGCCCTAGCTGGTTTGGCTCAGTGGATGGAGCGTTGGCCTGTGGACTGAAGGGTCCCAGGTTCGATTCCAGTCAAGGGCACATGCCTGGGTTGCGGACTCAATCCCCAGTAGGGGGCATGCAGGAGGCAGCCAGTCAATGATTCTCTCTCTTCATTGATGTTTCTATCTCTCTCTCTCTCTGTCTCTCTCTCCCTTCCTCTCTGAAATTAATAAAAATATATTAAGAAAAGACACTGTCAACAGAATAAAAAGGCAACCTACAGAATGAGAGAAAATATATGCAAATCATATGTCTGATAAGGGATTAATATCCAAAATATATTGAGAACTCCTAAAATTCAACAACAAAAAACCAAACAGCCCAACAGTGGGCAAAGAACTTGAAGAGACATTTCTCCGAAGAAGATACAAGATTAGTCACTAAGTACATGATGCTCAAATCACTAATTATTAGGAAAATGCAAAGCACACCCAGTAGGATGGCTGCTATCAAAAAAACAGAAAATGCCCGGCCAGCATGGCTCAGTGGTTGAGCATTGACCTATGAACCAGGAGAACACGGTTCAATACCTAGTCAGGGCACATGCCGGGGTTGCAGGCTTGACCCCCAGTGTGGGGTGTGCAAGGAAACAGCCGATCAATGATTCTCTGTCATCACTGATGTTTTTCTCTCTCTCTCTCCCTCTGCCTTCTTCTCTGAAATCAATAAAAATATATTTTAAAAACAAACAAACAGGAAACAACAAGTGTCAGCAAAGCAACAGGGCTAAAAATCATGCAAAGACTAGGAAATAAGACCAGTTTTAGGATATGGATAAATTGGAACCCTTGTGCACTGTTGGTGGAATGTAAAATGATACAGCTGTATGTAAAACAGTATGGAAGTTCCTCAAAAAATTTAAAATATAGAATTACCATATGACCTAGCAATTCCACTTCTGGGTATATATACCCAAAATAATTGAAAGCAGGGTCTTGAAGAGATACTTGTATAGCCACGTTTATAGTAGCATTGTTCACAATAAGTAAAACGTAGAAGCAAAGTGTCCATTGACAGATGACTAGGTAAGCAAAATGTGGGATATGTATACAATGGGATATTATTCAACCTTAGAAAGAGAAATTCTGACATATGCTATATGGATGAACGTGAAGACATTATACTAAATGAAATAATCTTGTCACAAAAAATACTATATGATTCCACTTATATGAAGTAATTAGAATAGTGAAAATCATAAAGACAGAAAGTATAATTATAGTTGTCAGGGGCTGGGGGAGAATGGAAAGTTACTGTTTAATGGGTATAGAGCTTCAGTTTTAAAAGCTGAAAAGAATTATGGGATGGATGGTGGTGATGGCTGCACAAGAATGTGAATGTACTTATTACATTCAATTAAAAATGATTAAGATGATAAATTTTATGTGTATTTTAACACAATAAACTTTAAAAATCAAGATGGAAATAAAATTCATATATTACAAAAAAATAGTAATGTGACCTAGCTACAGTTCCTCGTGCCTAGTAACTAGATTGATTTCAGGAATTTTACATTTCCTTAGGATCTAGCTAAGGAGGGCTGTTGGAAGGGAATGAAGGGAAAAAGTATATGGGGAGGAGGTATTCTTCAATGATTCAGAGGCCAGATGTTATCTACTAACATTTCCCTTTTCATTTGCATTTTATTTTTCTGTTTAGGCATCATTTTTCAGAAATTGCTATCTAACAATGACGTGCATGTCTTTCCTCGTCTTCTTCTCATACAGTGTCTGGTTCTCCCTTTCCAGTACTAATTCAGTGAGGTTGGGTGTGCATCTTTGTAATAATAGCTTCAATTCTGTTATTTGTCCTGTTTGACATTTTTTAGTACAGCTGATTCCTTTTTTAAAAAAATTTGTATTGAATTTATTGGGATGACATTGATTAATAAAATTATATAAGTTTTTCGTGTACAATTCTGTAATGCATCATCTGTATATTGTATTGGGTGTTCATCACCAAAAGTCAAGTCTGCCGTCACCATTTATCCCCCTTCACCTATTTCACCCAGCCCCCCAGCCTCCTCCCCTCCAACAGCTGTCAGTACAGATGATTTCTTAAAATGTTAATTATGCTACCCAGATTTTTGGAAGGTGGGTGGAGGTTGTAATCCTGTGTAGAAATTTCCTCATCTTATATTCCTGTTCTCTCTACTAGTAGCTGACATGTGTTGAGTCTCTTTCTTTTATATTTTCAGTTTATTCATTTCTCTATTTTTCTTACATTCTATGACTTTCTTTTCCTGTTAATAATCACCTTCCGCTTGTCCATTTGTAAGTAGTCTACCTTCTTCCTTGTTGTCACCATCACTATTTGTGTGTAGACATACTAAATTCCTAAAACTGGTCCTATTTCCTAGTCCTTGCACGATTTTTAGCCCTTGCTGTTTTGCTTTATCTATTTAGGTTTTTCCAATGAAGCTTTGCTTCTCTGGCAGGTGAGGCCTATGTAATCGGGGCCCTTATAGTGGGAGATGTCATGTCATCTGGTCATGTCATCTACCTCTTCAGAAACCTCAGTGGGCTCTGTCTACCAAATTAAACCCAAATTCCTTTGCTTGGCATTCAGGGCCTCAGTCTACCTTTCCAATGCTGTTGCCTGTGTTTCATCCATACTGAAGACTTAATATTTTCTGGACTTAGGATGTGTCCTTCCTTTTTTAAAAAAAATTTATTTTTATTGATTTCAGAGAGAAAGGGAGAGGGAGAGAGAGATAGAAACATCAATGATGAGAGAGAAGCATTGACTGGCTGCCTTCTGCAAGCCTCCCACTGGGGATCGAGCCCGAAACCCGGGCATGTGCCCTTGACTGGAATCGAACCTGGGACCCTTCAGTGTGCAGGCTGACGCTCTATCCACTGAGCAAAACCAGCCAGGGCAGATGTGTCCTTCCTTTTGCTTAAAATTCTCTCTCCTTTTTCTCCCAATAGCTTAATTTCAAAATCTTACCTATTCCTAAGGCCCAGCTCAAATACCAGTTCTTTCATGAAATTTTGATTTATCTTAACTAGACAAACCAAAGGAATCAGAATTTTAGAACTAGAAGGGATTTGGAACTTGTCTGTTCCATTCCTCTCGTTTTACAGATGAGAAAATTGATCCCAGTGCCCCTCAGTTAATTAGATCTATTCCTTCCTGCCTGCAGACTCCCACAGCCCCCTGCTCGACTTTTCATTTGGCTTTCCTGGTCTCCTTGGACGTGCTAGTGAACACATCTTGTCCCATTGACTAATGTATAAGCTCCTTGAGGCAAGAACTGCATCTTTCTCATCTTCACACTTCTCAGAACACATAGTCCATGTGTGATAACAGTTTATTTAACTGTTGTTTAAAACTTGATTTGTATATGACTAGTTGCAACTTACTACTCTTTGAAATAATAATGCTACTGTTTATTGTGATTCAGCCTGTGTTTATTTTTATTTTATTTTATTTTTTTAAAAATATATTTTATTGGTTTTTTACAGAGAGGAAGGGAGAGGGATAGGGAGTTAGAAACATCGATGAGAGAGAAACATCGATCAGCTGCCTCCTGCACGCCCTCTACTGGGGGATGTGCCTGCAACCAAGGTACATGCCCTTGACTGGAATCGAACCTGGGACCCTTCGGTCCACAGGCCGACGCTCTATCCACTGAGCCAAACCGGTCAGGGCCAGCCTGTGTTTAGAATGGCTCACTAGAAACCTTAATACACAAAAGAGAGTCTCCGGTATTTAAAATTCCAAGATTGTGAAAGTAAAGTAAATGATTCATCAAGACTTTTTGTTGGGTCATGCTACGCAGATACACATCCCTTAGTTAGTTATGTTTTAACCTGTGGTCACAAACTAGCAGTGCTGGGGAGTCCGGCCCAGAATTAGACAGCCTGCAGGAATGCCGGCCTCCCCACCTCGCATGTTAATAGGTTACAGGTTGCTGTAGAGCAAAGCAGGTCATATTTCAGAGAGTAAGACCACATTTTCAAGAATGTTTAGATAGCATTTCAATCTGTGATGGAATTTTGTATTCGTCTCCTCAGAATCCAGACAAAAAGGAAGCCCAGAAGAAATAATTGCTTTTCCTGTCATCCCCTCCATCTGTCTTTTCCAACAGTTTGTAATGCAAGTTGAAGTAGAGACTTTTTTCTCAGGGAGCTTTTGAGTCCTATCCTTGTCAGCTCCTGAGGGTGAAAGCCTCGCTGTCCAGCCCTGGCTGCCGGGTGGTTTGCTAAAGGGAGACTCTGACTGGCACAGACTGGGGAGAATTACGGATGTTCCAAAATACTGAGTTTTATAGGTCAAGAGGCCCCAGGTTTTCCCCTTTGCTGGGGCAGAGGAAAAGTTTCCTTTCAGAACTTATTTCCTAAGCTTCTGAGGAACACTCGGGAGGGGAGCAGTAATATGGACAAAAGGAAGTTTTCCTTTAATAAATTTCATCTTGATTGTGTTCAGTCAGAACAGATGTATAAATAAGGGGAAAGTATTCACTTTACATTTATGGTGTCTTAAAAAGACATTTTTAGCAGAAAACATTCTTTTTGGAAAGCAGTTATTTCTGACTCAAAAATCATTTGTAGGAAGGGAGTAATTTAGAAATTGAAGACACGGTGAAGCAGTTTCTTTAGTTTCTTGACATTTCTGAAGTGCCAGCTGCCTGGTTAGCCCTCTGCTGCACATTTTGGAGAGGCTTGGATTGCTGGCCACCTCCTGCGTGGGTGGACTTGTGCTGGTCTAGTCTGTGACCTCTCCTAACCAGACTGTGATGCTCACACAGAGTTATTACAGCACTGGATTCTCCCCATTTTTATCTGTTGAAATCATCAGGCAAAAGTTTTAATTAAATGCCCACATGTTTGAAACTTTGTGGATGAGTCAATTCAGCAAGTACTTGATCTGATATGCAGTGAAACTTATCCAGCTTCCCAAGAATTAAAATGGACAACTTGGAAGTAGGTAGAAAGAGAGGTGACTAGTGGAGTGGGTTAGAAGAAAAAGTTGGCATGTGAAATTTCAAGAGTAGCCAAACCTTGACCAGTTCCCAGTAAGATGAGAATCACCAAGAGAGTATCAGCCACTGAGCTTCTGTCTCTTCAGTGGGGCTTGGCTCCAGTGTAAGAGTTGCATCAGAGCAAGACGAATTAGTTTGGGAGGGGAACAGAATTAGTACAGTAGTCCCCCTTATCTCTGGGCGATACTTTCCAAGACCCCGAGTGGATGCCTGAAACACAGATAATACTGAACTCGCCCCTTTTCACTTCAAAGAAGCACTTGACTGCTTCTTTTGGCATATTTGAATTGCCAGCATCACTCCTCTTTCGGGCCACTGTTAAGTAAAATAAGGGTTACTTGAGCACAAGCACTGCGATACACCATCAATAAAGCGGAGATAGCACGTACAGTGTGAATATGCTGGACAAAGAGGTGATTCACACACCAGGCAGGTGCGATATTTTATCATGTTACTCAGAAAGGCATGCAGTTTAAAACTTATGAATTGTTATTTTTTAATATATTTTTATTGATTTAGAGAGAATGGAAGAGAGAGAGTTAGAAACATCACCCCACTGTGGGTCGAGCCTGAAACCTGGGCATGTGCCCTGACCAGGAATCAAATCCTGACCTCCTGGTTCATAGGTCGATGCTCAACCACTGAGCCATGCCAGAAATTGTTTATTTCTGGAATTTTCCATTTAATATTTTCAGATTTTAGTTGACAGCAGGTAACTGAAACCATGGAAAGCGAAACTAAGTAAGGGGGGGACTGCTGTATCACCATCTCCAGCTCTGCTCACAGAAACTTTGATTTGGAAGAAGGTAGCGTTAGGTAATTGTATCCAGTGTTCCACTCAGTTCAGGAATCCTTTCTATGGCATCTCTGACATTTCATTATCCTGCTTTTGCTTGGACACTTGTGGTTTTGTAGAGGTTTAATTGTAAGAAACTTCTTTCTTAGACTGAACTAAAATAGTAAAATACACCTCATTGTAATTTCTCTTTGATCTTAGTTTTGCCAGTAGAACGATGTAAATCTAATCCCGTTTCCTTATTACAGCTTCTAAAATTGAAAATGGATATTATGTTCCTTACCGAGTGTTCCTTTTTCTAGGCTAATCATTCTTAGTTTCTTCAACTTTATGATATGATTTCCAGACCCTTTATTATCCTGGTTGCCTTGCAATTTGTCAACCTGCCTCTTAAAATGAGATGCCTGGCCAGGAGTAGACATAGTGCGTTAATATACAGTGGGACAATTTCTAGACTGGGCTTATTAACTTGGGGACTGGAAGTTCAGGGCGTCTGTCAACTGAAATTAGTTGTAAAAGTTTGTATGATAGACGTATTTTTGGAGAGAAGATTCATTGGTTTTTCTAGATTCACCAAGGAGTCTGTGACTCTTTAGAAGTTAAGGGCCAATGATTTAGGTACTGTTCTTCCATTTCTTTGGATTGGGTGAAATTTTTGGCTGCCATATTACACCATTGGCTTCTGTTGAATTGGCAGTTATCTGAAACTCCTAGGTCAAGAGTTGGGAACAGATTCCCACAGAGCTAACAAGTGGCTTCACAGGCCAACGTGCATTCATAGGCATCCATTGGCGTGACTGTCCTGTCGGAAGGGGACAGCCACAACTCAGCTCTGTGGAATTGTTGTCATGTCTGAATGCAAACCTGGAGTTTCCAGGTCTATCAGTGTTTCAAGAGAAGCCAGAAATCCAATTTTTATGTGACTCTCCCAAGTTTTAAATGTTGGCTTAGGGTTTTTTATAAATACTGTAAAGGCCAAACAAAACACATCTCTGGGCCAACAGTTTGCAGTATCGGCCCAAGGCCTTATGAACTGCTTTTAAACTCTTCCCTTCTCTACTTCTGTAAGAGGTTCTTTGAAATTAAGTACAGGACTTTATGTGACTCACACTTGATTTCATCTTGCTAGTTTGCTTGATTGTTCCAGCCTATTGAGACCTTTTAGAACTTTGATAACCTTCCCATTTTCTCATTACTGGATTTTCCAGACATGCCTTCTATGTCTTCATTCAAGTTGTGGATGAAAAGGTTGAACAGGATGGGTTCAGAGCCATATGGCATGCTATTTGAGACTTCTCGTTCTTCTCTTTCTAATCCTCATTTAATACAAAATGCCAGGCCCGAAAACAAAGAATTTCTTCCTGTCGTCAGTATCTGTCCAGGGCTGTGTTTCTTAATTTGTTTCTTAATTTTTGCATGTCTTCACTTTCCTCAGAAAATGAGGCTCATCATACTTGCCTTCTCTTTTCACAGAGATATCATAACGATTTATTAATTAGCTCTGGCCAGTGTGGCTCAGTTGGTTGAGCATCTTTCTGTGCACCAGAGGTTCGCTGGTTCAATTCCCGGTCAGGGCACATGTCCAGGTTGCGGGGTTGGTCCCACTAGGGGTGCATTTAGGAGGCAACCAATTGATGCTCTCTCTCTCTCTCTCTCTCTCTCTCTCTCCCTCTCTCCCTCCCTCACTTCCTCCCTCCCTCCTTCCCTCCCTCCCTCTCTAAAAAAAACCACTGAAAATATTAAAAAAAGATTTATTAATTAAATCAGCAAAGCACATTGCCTTCCAAGGAAAAAGTGTTTTCTGCTTCTCATCCTCAAAATGAGCATATCTATTTTGGGCATTAGAACAGAAATAACTATGCTCTCCCAGACGCTGCACTAGGTAGATGGTAGGGCTTCACAGCACAGCATCTATCTTCATTACGTGTGACTGTAACTCCATAATTGTCAGCTCTCTGGCAGAAGGACTTGAAGTCTTTCCCTCCATCACTTTAAATTTATCCTTTCTCTCATCTTCTCTGGGAGGAAAACGAAGTCCATTGATGGAAGAAAATAAATGGCATCATTACTAAAGAGACCATAAATAGTTCAGGGGGGAAAAAAGCAACTGTCACTTGCTTCCTCTGGGAACATACTAAATCTAACACAACTGATAACCAATGTCACCCAAATAAACTTAATAAAAATAAATAAATAAAGCAATTGAGCTTTTCAAGTATGACTCAAATTTTTCCATTAGTGATCAAGAATGATTAGAGAGTTTTGTTTCCTTTTAATTATTTTGAATTCTATTTTTCAGAATGTCTGCAGATAACATTAAACTTCAGAAATTGCAAAGGCCTGAGAATGACCTGGGAGTGCAGGAAGAGTCAGTGGGGTAGTTCTGGGGTTGAGTTGTAGTTCTGTCTTTGGTATGGGCACGGTGCTCTTGGTTCTGATTGGGGCTCTCCACTGTTCCCCAACCAGGGTTTCTTACATCTGGTGCAGAGGTCGAGGTTGGCATGCTGTTATTTGACAAGTCGAATCCAAGTGAATGTTCAGTTTGCCTAGAGTTCTAGTGCAATATTGACTGTAGCTGAGGCAAAGACTTCTAGAATGTCCATTATTTAGCACTGCAGTGACTGGGTGCAGTCTTGTCACCATGCCTCATCCTGCTGATTGCACATGAGCCTTGATAAGCACTTTTTGGCAGAGTGACATATCTGCTGCGTATTGGAAGCCTTTGCCACTTGTCCTCCAAATCTCTTCGTTTTAGATAACCTATAAGGAATCCAAACAGTTATCTTCTCTCTCCTCTATGTATAACACTGAGCATTTTATTTGCATCTCTAAGGATTGGGGTAATTGGGCAGTGTCACTAATGTAACATTGGGTGGCAGCCTGGTCAAGTGAAAACTTGGGCTTTGAATTTAAGTTGTGACTCTGTCATGCTCTCTCTCTGTGACCTTGGGCAAGTTACTTAATTTCTCTGAACCTCAGGTTCCTCATCTATGACATGGAGATAATACCTACTTTGGGGTGGTGGGGATTGGAGTTTATTTAAAAACACCGACCCCTAGCTGTTAATAGCTCAGTTGGTTAGAGCGTTGTCCCGTACACCGAAAGGTCTCAGGTTCGATTCCCAGTCAGGCATATACCCGGGTTATAGGTTTGATCCCCAGTTAGGGTGCATGCGGAAGGTGACTAGTCAATGTTCTTCTCTCTCGTTAATATTTCTCTCTCTCTCTCTCCCTCTCCCCCTCCCTCTCTCCCTCTCCCTCTCCCTCTCTCCTCCTTTCTCTCTAAAATCAATAAAACACACCTCCTTGGGTGAGGATTAGAAAAAAAACAAAGCACAGAGCACAATGTTGGGCTCAGTTGTGCTCAGTACATGGCAGTAATACTGCTGCTGCTGATTATGGTGTAGCCCCCGGGAAAGGTCAGTGTTCCTAATTCTGAGCATCCAAGCATTTGTCCAGTTCCTGTGGCTTTTCCATCAGCTCCACTCCTTTCCACCCCGACAGCCCTGCTTTATTTATTTTTTAAATATTTGTATGTATGTATATATTTATTTAAATCCTCACTTGAGGATATTTTTTCCCCATTGATTTCTAGAGAGAGTGGAATGGGGTTAGAAGGGGAAAGAGAGAGAGAAACATTGACGTGAGAGAAACATTGACTGATTGCCTCCCTCACGTATCCAGACTGAAGCGAGGATCGAACCTACAACCCAGGTACGTGCCCTTGACTGGGAATCAAACCCTCGACCCTTTGATCCAAGGGCAGATGCTCTAACCACTTAATAACACCAGCCGGGGCCCTACTGCCCTGCTTTAAAGCAACTCTAGGTTTACTTGATCTGAAAGCCTCCTTACTGTCCCCAGTGTGCTGTTCTCTGAATGAAAATTGCAGCACAGCTTCCCTGTGTCCAAAATATCTGCTATTGCATCAAAGGCAGTGAAAGGCTCTGTTCTCTTGTCTTGTCCTCAAGACCTGCATCAGATGCTGGCCAAGGCTGCCCCTCGCTCAGAGGCTTGAGAGGTGGGTTTGAGCAAGGGTGAGGGTTACCAGGTCTTCATGTTTTTTCCTACAGTGCCCACTAATCTCCACATCTGCACCTCAAAAGGTTGTTCTTTCTGGTCTTCCATTCTGCCTGCAATTTTTCTCATGAGCACCTAGTAGAGGTCTTGGCAAAGATCCTGAGAGTAGGTGCAAACGGCCATGTGTGTGCAGGTCTCAGCACTTCTGTACTGTTGCACTAATCCCACACTTGGCTGCTGGTAATTTATTAAAATTTATAGTTGATTCCTTCTTGCCTGCTTGCATAGCATCCCTGTCTTCATCTTACATTCTGTCACATATGAGACCTCCTTTGGTGCTCCCATCCTTCAGCAGCCTGTCCTTCCTTCAATCTCAGGATACCTGCATTGCCTTCAGCTCTTTGATGGATTCAAGAAAAGCTGTGATTTTGCAGTTTACTTATTTATTTTTTCATTGTTAATGTAACAGCAACATTCTTTCCAGCTTTCTGCATTGTAGCCAGAAGCACAACTGAGCAGTGGACTTTAATATAGCGGAGTACAAGTTCATTAATAAGATTTCAGATTCCATAGTTCTCATCCCATATTGCTAGTGTTTAAGAATCTACCACTTTTCACGTTTTGGTGTAGTTTCAAAGACCATCTTTTCTGACTGTATACAGGATGGGGCAAAAGTAGGTTTACAGTTGTGAGTACTTGAAACACAGAATTTATTCTTGTATTATTTATTAACTATCGTATTGTTTTCTAAAAAACAACTGTAAACCTACTTTTACCCTACCCTGTATCTGTGTGAAACCAGATTTTCACCTTATTTTCAACCAAAACCACATATCACAACAGATTTAATACAGAAAGCATATATGAGAGTTCAGCTGGCATCTATCAAAACAGACTCTAAAGATGTTTGGAGAGACACAAAACAGTGCCAGTCTTCTCAAGAAATTTATTTTTGGGGGGAGGGAATGTAGTTATTATTCACATAAATATGTTACTTACATTAACATGTAATGGGTTTATTATTGTTATTTTAAAATGGATTAATAGGTAAACATTTTTAAACTTCTCAGTTTTAATTTCCAATATGATATATATCAATAGATATAGCCCACATAAATAAGATGTCTTTGGGGCCTTCAATAAGTTCCAAGAGTATAAAAGAATCCTTAGATTAAAAGTTTTAGAAAAGCTCTTTCTGAATAGTATTTCAGTGTTGAGTAGGGATGGCAGGCAATTTGTTCTTGATTTTAATGACCATGACTCTAGTTAGTATATTTGTTCATTCACTCATTTAGTAAATATTTAATGAGTGCCCTTTGTATGTTGGACACTATTATAGGCATTGGGGGTAATGCAGTACACAAACCAAAGAGCCCTTTCTTTTAGAGCCGACACTGAGTGTGATGTTTTCTTGTTTCCAGATTCTTTGACTATTGAGTTATCTTCATGATTTGGGCTCACTAAGCCTGTTTGCCAAAAAATAGATGTTGAATTTTATAATATGCTTTTCCAACTTCTACTAATATGATCATATGGCTTTTTCATTTTGTTCATGAGCTTCTTATTTATTAATATTTAACCCTCAAATAACTGCTGGGTCATTGTGGATTGTCTTTTTAATGTATTGTTGAATTCTGGTATTTTTATCTGGGAAATTCATTCCTTTTTGATGACTGAATTGCATGTAAATATCACACTTTGTTTATCCATTCATCTATCTGTTCATGGACACTTGAGTTATTCCTACCTTTTGACTGTTGTGAACAATACTGTATGGCTGTAATGAACATTGATATACTAATATCTGTTTGAGTTCCTGCTTTCCATTTCTTTTATTATATACCTGTGCATAGACTTGCTGGATCATATGGTAATTTTTAATCATCTCAGTATTTAATCTCTTTGGAAACTTTCTTTCCATATTGTTCTGAGCTTTAATAGATTTATTTTTCCACTAGACACGCATTCATTCCTATTTTGTCTTCATTTAGTCCATATAGACTGTGTTCCAGATTAGCTATAGAATCTTAAAGTTTTTGTGTTAAGTGCCTAATAGTAGTGATGCTGCCTCCCCCCAGAAAGGAAAACTACCATGATTATTTCTTTGCATTAGCAAGTTCAGCAGTTGGACTATTTCCTTCCTGACCTTAGAAACATACCAAGTCGCACTTGTGTGCAATGGGATTGTTGAAAATGGTTTTAGGAAAGTAGTGTGCCAAGAAGGAACACTGAAGTTTATTCTTCTTCTGAGCCATCTCCATCTAAATTGGCACTCTTCAGGAGCCAAGAAAGAAGGGCAGACATAACTTTGCCATCTGCTTGTTTCCATGTTAAAGGCAGTCACAAGTTTAAACTAGAGCTTCTCCATCTAAAGAGGAAAACACCATTCATCACTACTGTAACTGCTCTGGCTGTTACCCAGCGTACTCCTGCTTCTATCTGCTAGTAGTTAGTAATTTTGGAAGGAAAATTCCATCCTTAGTTTGAGGTTGCACGTTAGAAAAACTGCAGTATTACTGCTGACAAGGCAAAGCTTTCTGGGTTTCAGGTCCTTGACACAAGAAGTCATTCAGATATGTTTAAACAATGGATGGGAATTTGAAACTGTCTTCATGTAAGAACTTGATCTCTTTTTTCCCCTCTCCTGTCTCTTTCATCCATGGAAATACAGGATTTCGAACAGCATGAATTCAGTGCTGTGGTTGTTTCTCAACATTTCCATTTATAAATCTGTTTTCAGTAGCCTGTAACATAGCTATGAAATTTCCATTGCTCTAATTTGCACTCTGAGATCTCCGCTGGAGGGAGATTAATTTTGCAAAAACTAGAAATAATCCTTTTTTTTTTTTTTAGTCTACTTGGTTTGGTGTTCTATAGTCATCTAGATCAGTAATTTTCAACCTTTTTCATTTCATGGCACACATAAACTAATTACTAAAATTCTGTGCCACACCAAAAAATATATTTTTGCCAACCTGACAAAAAAAAAAAAAGTATAATTTTGGTTGATTTACCAAAAAGAAAAGAAAAAAAAGTAATTACATACCCTTTTTGCTCCAAAATGACTTTTAAAAAAATGTATCTATTATTGATTTTTTTACAGAGAGGAAGGGAGAGGGATAGAGAGTTAGAAACATTGATGAGAAACATCGATCAGCTGCCTCCTGCACACTCCCCACTGGGGATGTGCCCGCAACCAAGGTACATGCCCTTGACCGGAATCGAACCCGGGACCCTTGAGTCCGCAGGCCAATGCTCTGTCCACTGAGCCAAACCAGTTAGGGCTGGTTTAGCATCTTGTGGTCAGGTTCCAGTACAGTTGTCAACCCTGGAGTTATCCAGATCTCTAGAATTAAGAACATATTCTTATAAGACTAATATGTCTTTCTTGATTGATTCACTATAAGCAAAGACACATTTTGAGTTTCTTTGGCAGAAGGTACATTTTGAGCCATCTGTCTTAATCTATAATGCTAATTAATGTTTTATTACAATATAAATGTACATTCTATACAAAATATTGTTGCAAATATTATTTTTCTTGATCCTCACAAAGATGTGAATTCAGCCATGTAGATGTTATTCTCCCTGTTTTGCAGATGAAGAAATAGGCTCAGATAGGTTCTGTGACTTGCCCCAAATTTCTGACTCATAGTATGCTACATACTTGATTCTCTTTATACCAAATTCTCTTTATAACAGTGGCAAACTTAAAAAGCAGATTTTGGAGGGAGCTACTTTTTTCCATTATAGAATCTGAAAAGTTGACTGGCTCACAAGGGAATTCTAGCAATTACAGTGACCCATGACCTCATTAACCATCTGGGTCCCTCTCAGTATAAACAGCCAAAAAGAGCTCAATGCTGAAAGGAGACAACTGTGTTGACTGCACACCTTAGGTACTGAAGAGAATTAAGTGAAATAGGAGGAGAAAATCACTTAGATGAAACCTCAAGGGTGTCCATAGCCTGAGGGCTTTTGGTTCAGAAGCCTCGCTAAAAATAAGGTAAAGATATAACCAGGCCCTAACCGGTTTGGCTCAGTGGATGGAGCGTCGGCCTGAGGACTGAAGGGTCCCAGGTTCGATTCCGGTCAAGGGCATGTACCTTGGTTGCAGGCACATACCCAGTAGGGAGTGTGCAGGAGGCAGCTGATCGATGCTTCTCTCTCATCGATATTTCTAACTCTCTATCCCTCTTCCTTCCTCTCTGTAAAAAATCAATAAAATATATTAAAAAAAAAAAAAAAGAAATACCCAGATGTCACCACAAAAGGACGTTCTTTTCTAAATGAAGACCCATAATATAGATGAGAGTTACTAAGTGACTAAAGTGAGAAATAATATAGTAAGATATGGGGGATCAGAATTTAACTTGGCAGCTGGGAAATCCTACTATTTGGGGGAAGTAGTTTTTTTGTTAAACTTGTACAAATTGTTCCTTTAAATGTGCCCCATTTCCTAAAGTATTGACTTCCCGTATGTTTTATTCAGCAAAAGCAGCTGAGACTTTTGCTTAAACATTTTCTTCTCTTTTGCCATTCGGAGCTATTGCTTTAAACGCAGTCATCCTCATGGGTTCCATTTCATCAAAGGAAGCTGTGCATGAATGCATTCACCACTCCCACCTATTTCAGGGCTAAGATATTTTAAGTTATGGGTGATAACAGATATAAGCAGAACTTTAAAATGTAAATGTTTAGTCTTGTTTGGGCACTGCTAAATTTGTGCGCCAGCCTCATCTTGTGATTTTAACTTCTGGCTTGTCTCCCAAAAACAATAAAAATGAACTCTTTGGTTCACATTTTCAGTGGATGTGGTGTGCAGAAATCATAAATAAAAGTAATTTAGGTGGAACAGAGAATTTTAACAAATAAGGTGAGAATTACTCCTTTTGCTCTTTACATTCTTTTGGTTCACAAACTTGGAAAGAAACCTGTGCTTTAAATAAAGGCCTTTTATACTCAAGGTTTCAGAATGGGCTATGGAGGAGTTAGTATTAACACCAGTGATTCCCATCTGACGGATTCCCGTCTGGCATTTGACCAGGGCTACCAGTTCTAGAAGGCACCTGTTGTGTTCGAGGACACAGGGAAGCAGGAGGCTGTGCACATGCAGTCATCCACAGCTCAGATTCCTGTAGCCTCTGCTACTGTTTGGCACCATGGTGGGGAATGGCCTGCATTGTTATTATTGCTAAGTCCTCCTTGAGCACTTCTCCAGCTGGTGATGCCCTATTTCCATAGCAGCAGCTCTAGAGGTGCCATGGTGGCCAGCAGTATCAAAAGAAGGAACATTCTATAAATAGAATCTACTTACCCCTAGGTATCTACCTGCAGTAGATGTCACAGTAGGGGCCACTGTTGAGAGCTCATCAGAGCTGGTAGCCCTCAGCAATATTTTTGCTCTCTTGAGCAGTCAGTCCCTTGCTTTCCAAATAATTTTGGCATTCATTACTCAGACCTATTTATATTATTCTTATCTGACAGTTTTATTTGTTTCTTACATGTATACCTTACAAGCTCTTTAAAGACGTGTGCCCAGTTAGTGATCTTTTTCTCTCAGTATCTAACACAGTACATATAGTAGGCACTCACTTTTATTGAAGGATTGAACTAAGGATGGAAACTTTTTCTGGAGAATGTCTTGTTTTCAACATGGTTTGAAGAGATCATCCCCCTGATCCATGAGCCATTCTTATGCATCTTCCTGCAGATGTTGAACGTAATCAGCTTACTTACAAAGCTCTACAAGATGGGTCGAGCTTTGGCTCTTTTTTTTTTTTTTAATATTTTTTATTGATTTTTTACAGAGAGGAAGGGAGAGGGACAGAGAGCCAGAAACATCGATGAGAGAGAAACATCGACCAGCTGCCTCCTGCACACCTCCTACTGGGGATGTGCCTGCAACCAAGGTACATGCCCTTGACCGGAATCGAACCTGGGACCTCTCAGTCCGCAGGCTGACGCTCTATCCACTGAGCCAAACCGGTTTGGCAGAGCTTTGGTTCTTATCTGAAATATAGCATTTTGTCTGGGAGATCTGAGAATAATATTAATAGTTACCATTTAGTGAGTCCTTTTTATGAGCTGAGTTCTCTATCAGGACTCTTTGCAGAAGACAAATTCCCAATTCAAAGTGTCCTAGGCAAAAAGGGAGATTATTTGGAAGGCTCTTATGTCTTGTTTTGAAGGAGAAGTTGAACAGTTAAATGTTGAAAGAGTAGTGTTGCAGCTGGATTTGTCAAACAACTGAAGCCCAGGATTGGAAAAATGCTCAGGATTATCTCTACTTGGAGACCAGAGCCCTCCCCTTACTGAGGAACCTTGCCACAACCTAACTCAATTTCACATGGGGTTCTCACCATCAGAGAGAGATGAACTCTTTCCTGATTCATTCTGGAAAGTCACAGGAAAACTCTATTTGGCCCAGCTTGGGCCTGGACTGGCTCGGAGACAACAAATTCCATAGTAACAGGGTGAAAGGAAGAGTCCTGGGAAGAAGGAGGGATACCAGGTAAACAATTCCACAGTGCTCGTTACTAAGCCCTGTGTTTTCCTTAAATGTTTTTATTGATTTCAGGGGGGGGCGGGGGGCGGATAGAAACATCAATGTTGAGAGAGAATCATTGATCAGCTGCCTCCTGCACGCCAATCAAGCTCAAAACCTGGGCATGTGTCCTGACCAGGAATCGAACCATGACCTCCTAGTTCATGGGTTGATGCTCAATCACTGAGCCACACTGGCCAGGCAGCCCTGTATTCTTTTGTAACAAAAAGCTTTTGAGGTAGGGTCTCTTATTCCTGTCCTTGAGAAGTACTGTGGCTTGACAGAGATCAACAGTATTTGGCAAGACCAACAGTCAAATCCATCTACTGGTTAAAAAACTCTTGCTTTTAACTAATAGAATGCATTGCTTTTCCAAGCAGTAGGCAGGGAACAGGCAGACAGTTGTAAAGTTGGACAGCAGAAATGATGGCAGAAAAGTGGGAAAATAGAATTTTCTTCCCAGCAATCTTGAGAAAGAAGAACAAAGTTGGAGGGAATCACAAAACTATACTGCAAAGCCATTGTAATCGAGACAGCCTGGTACTGGCACAAGGACAAGCATATAGATCAATGGAGCAGAACAGAACATTGATGTTTCTATTCTTCTCTCTCCCTCTGAAATAAATATCTCAAAAATGTATCCATGCCATTATGATCAATTAATATTTGACAAGAAACCAGAAACACCAATCAGAAAGGATATATGCACCCATATGTTCATAGCAGCACAATTCACCATAGCTAAGATCTGGAAACAGCCTAAGTGCCCATCAGTAGATGAATGGATTAGAAAACTGTGGTACATCTACACGATGGAATACTATGCTGCTGTAAAAAAGAAGGAACTCTTACAATTTGCAACGGCATGGATGGAGCTGGAGAGCATTATGCTAAGTGAAATAAGCCAGCCAATGAAGGAAAAATACCACATGATCTCACTCATTCATGGATAATAGAGACCATTATAATCTTTTGAACAATAATAGATACAGAGGCAGAGCTGCCTCAAACTGATTGTCAAACTGCAGTGGGAAGGCTGGGGAGGGTTGGGGGGCAGGAGGGAGGGGGGTAAGAGATCAACCGAAGGACTTGTATGCATGCATATGAGCATAACCAATGGACATAAGACACTGGGGGGTAGGGGAAGCCGGGGTATTGTCAAGGGCGGGGAAAAAAAGGACACATATGTAATACCCTTTGTAATGCTTTAAGCAATAAAAAAATAAAAAAAAAAAATAATAAAAATAAAAAAAAATAAAAAAAAAAATTAATATTTGACAAAGGAAGCAAGAGCATACAATGGAGTAAAGGCAGTATCTTCAATAAATGGTGGTGGGAAAACTGGACAGGTACATGCAAAAAAGAGAAACTTACACCCTATACAAGAATAAACTCAAAATGGATAAGAGACTTAAATTGTAAATGTTAGTCACAAAACGGTTAAAATCCTAGAAGAAAACATAGGCAGTAAAATCTTAGACATCTCACATAGGGAGAATTTTTGCTGATACATCTCCTAGGGTAAGAGAAACAAAGGAAAAAATAAACAAATGGGACTATATCAAACCAAAAAGCTTCTGCACAGCAAAATAAACTATCCTCAAAATGAAAAGGGAACCTACTGTATGGGAAAATATATTTGCCAATGATACATCTGAAAGGGGTTATTTCCAAAATATGTAAAGAACTCATTCAATTCAACTAAAGGAAGACAATCCAATTAAAAATTGAGAGAATAGACACTTCTCTAAAGAGGACATACAGGTTATCAAGAGACATATGAAAAAAATGTTCACTCTGGCTGGTTTGGCACAGTGGATAGAGCATCAGCCTGTGGACTCAAGGGTCCCAGGTTCAATTCTGGTCAAGGGCACATGCCTGGGTTTGCGGGCTCGATCCCCAGGAGTGGGCGTGCAGGAGTCAGCCAATCAATGGTTCTCTCTGAATCATTGATGTTTCTGCCTGGTGCACGAAAATTCGTGCACTTGCGGGGGGGGGGGGGGGGGTCTCTCAGCCCAGCCTGCGCCCTCTCGCAGCCCGGGACCCCACGGGGAGCGGGCCTAAGCCGCAGTTGGACATCCTTAGCACTGCTGAGGAGGCGGGAGAGGTTCCCGCCACCATCGCTGAGCTCGCAGCTGTCAGCCTGGCTTGTGGCTGAGGGGAGCTTCCCCTGTGGGAGCACACTGTCCACCAGGAGGCAGCTCCTGCATTGAGCGTCCGCCCTCTGGTGGTCAGTGTATGTCATGGTGACTGGTCGTTCCGCTGTTAGGCTCAATTTGCATATTACCCTTTTATTATATAGGAAATGTTTTCTCTTCTCCTATAAATGGTGTTTTATTTTTTTTAAAAATGTTCAATGCCGAACCGGTTTGGCTCAGTGGATAGAGCGTCGGCCTGTGGACTGAAGGGTCCCAGGTTCGATTCCGGTCAAGGGCATGTACCTGGGTTTCGGGCACATCCCTACTGGGGGGTGTGCAGAAAGCAGCTGATCGATCTCTCTCATCAGTGTTTCTAACTCTCTATCTTTCTCCCTTCTTCTCTGTAAAAAAATCAATAAAATATTTTTTAAAAAATGCTCATTGTTACTAATTGTCAGAGAGATGCAACTTAAAACGACATGGGGTATCATGTCACACCTGCCAGACTGGCTACCATAAATCAATCAACAAACAACAGGGATGTGGGGAAAAGGGAACCAAGTACATTGCTGGTGGGAATGTACATTGGTGTAGTCACTGTGGGAAACAGTATGGAGATTCCCCCCAAAATTAAATATGGAACTGCCATTTGACCCAGTGATCCCACTTCTGGGAATATATCCAAGAATCCTGAAATACCAGTCAGAAAGAAAATATGCACCCCTATGTTCATAGCAGCATTATTTACAACGAGAGGCCCGGCACATGAAATTCGTGCATGGATATGGTCCCTAGGCCTGGCCTGCGATCAGGGCCATCTTCCCCAGCTGCCTGCAGCTGGCCCCGCCCCCTGCCACCACCCACCCCCGGTTCCCCGTTCGTCATATCAGGTGATCAGTGCCTGACGGCGGGGGGGAAGGGACCGAGACCGAGAGGTCAGCTGTTCCCGCCTGCTCGCCGGCCCCGCACCTGCCTTGGGTGGCCATCAGGCGATCGGAACCTGATGGCTGGGGAAAGGGACCAAGCGGTGGTCAGTGCGCCTCATAGTGACTGGTCCAGTGGTCGTTCTGCCATTAGGGTCAATTTGCATATTACCCTTTTTTTATATAGGATAGAGGCCTGGTGCACAGGTGGAGGCCAACTGGCCTGCCCTGAAGATGTCCCTGGATCGGGGTGGGGGTCCCCCCCCCCGGGGTGTGGGGCCAGCCAGGGTGAGGGGCAGTGGGGTTTGCAGGCCGGCCATGCCCCCGGCTTTGTCAGGAAGGACATCTGGAATGATGTCTGGACTATTGGGTCTAATTAGCGTATTACCCTTTTATTAGTATAGATAGCTAAGATCTAGAAACAGCCCAAGTGCCCATCAGTAGATGAGTGGATAAAAAAGCTGTGGTACTTTACACAATGGAATACTACTCGGCTGTAAAAAAAAGAAGGACCTCTTACCCTTAGAGACAGCATGAATGGACCTGAAGATTATTATCCTAGGCTAAATAAGCCAGAGAAAGACAAATATCACATGATCTCATATGTGGAATCTAATAAACAAAATAAACTGATGAATAAAATAGCTCCAGAGACATGGATGCATGGAACAGATGGACAGATCTCAGAGGAAAGGGGGAGGGGGAAAGGCAGAAAGAGATTAACCAAATAATTTATATGCATATATGTATAACCCATGGACACAGTCAGTAATGTGGTGAAGGCCTAGGGTTGGGCGGGAGCTGGGTGGAGGGGGGCAAAAGGGGGAAAGTGGGAAACATCTGTAATACTGTCAACAATAAAAATAAATTTTAAAAAATGCTTACTTAAAAAAATAAAGTCTCTTAGAAACTGCCTGTGGACTCACAGGATAAAGACGCATATAAGAACCAGAGGGGATGTTAATTTCTCAACGCATTTCCATTGGCTCATATCCCCTCTGTCTACATAGGTGGCAGACAATAGTTCTGGATAAAAGAAAATAAAAAGATGAGAGAAGAAAAAAGCAGTAGAGCCTGTGCCAGGTTCCATGCTGATTATCTTCCGCATACATGACCTCGTGTGGCTTCAGTAGCCTGTGCAGCCTACTTCAGGCAGCAAGGAGAATGAAGAACAATGGCTACAGTTAATGATGCTCAGAAATACAGAGATAGTGTAATTGGTTCTGCTGAGCCTTCTAGACTGGCTCAGTGGGTTGCTTTGCACCTCCCGATTGCAGAAATTGAGTTACTAAATAGGACCAGTACAGCAACTGCTCCTAACAACACCCTCGGATGCAGGCTGCCGCCACGCTCCAGTGCTCAATTCGGAAACTCCAGTAAGGGTAGATTGAAAGCAGACATTTTTGGGTGATTAGTTGTGTTTTTAGTCCACATACAGCTTGGAAAGGAAAAGTAGCCCCATTTTATTTTAGAGTGTCTAGGGCCAGACTCTATCTTTCAGCACATTTTCTGATTAGCCAGGTAGTAAAAGTATTTTTTAAAAATCTTAACCTTTTTTAGGTCTTAGGACTCTTCCAGTTACAAAATGCTCTTCTTTCTGTGTAACTGATTACTAGAAATTAGATTTCAAATATTGGGGTGTGTGTTGAGAATGGACTTGCTTGATGGAGTGACTGCTTCACAAGAACCCTTTTGACTCTGGAAAATGAATTATATTAAATTTCCTTGACTTTGGTACATTGTTATAACAAGCAAAAGCATTCCAGCCTGAAAAAAATCTGGCAGACAGTTTATCTTTCTTTAAGACTGAAATGTGAGATTGTGTGAGTCTTATTTGTTTGCTGGAACAAAAAAGTGGTACCTTTAGCAGAGAGAGTGCTGGTGGGATGCCAGATTGAGAATAAGAGAAATAGAGATAGAAACCCTTTCTCTGAGAAGGAATCACACACTTCTTCAGACCTTAGCTTGGCCCTTTTTGCCTTTCTTAGCTGAATGTCATATGTCTTAAGGCAGTGATGGCGAACCTATGGCATGCGTGTCAGAGGTGACATGCGAATCATTTTTTTGGTTGATTTTTCTTTGTTAAATGGCATTTAAATATATAAAATAAATATCAAAAATATAAATCTTTGTTTTACTATGGTTGCAAATATCAAAAAATTTCTATATGTGACACGGCACCAGAGTTAAGTTAGGGTTTTTCAAAATGCTGACACGCTGAGCTCAAAAGGTTCGCCATCACTGTCTTAAGGTGTTTGACAAAAGACAGTGCTTATAATCCCAATAAGAGCATCATCAGAACATGACATGACCAATGATATCACAGAATTCTGTGCAAGTCATTTCTGGTGGGCAGTTGTCTGCAGAGGCCTCTGTAGTGTGTTGTTGTTGTTGTTGTTTGTTTTTTTGTTTTTTTTTGTATCAGGACCCAACATTTTTTTAGAGGGTTCCAATCGTTTTAGAACTTACTGACCCCTTGCATCATCCTGGGCTTTAGACTCCACAACAGGCAAGTAGATAACAGAGTTTGTGAGTGTGGTGCTATTTTTGAACCACTACTTATAATCGTGCCTGAAGTTAGGGAAAGCATTCAGAGCAGTAGTCTCAGCACTGCTACTCTTAGAAGTGCCCCGTGATGTTTGTTATTTTAAAACAATTTTATTGATTTTTTTTAAAGAGAGGGAGGGCCGAAACCGGTTTGGCTCAGTGGATAGAGCGTCGGCCTGCGGACTGAAAGGTCCCAGGTTTGATTCCGGTCAAGGGCATGTACCTTGGTTGCGGGCACATCCCCAGTCGGGGGTGTGCAGGAGGCAGCTGATCGATGTTTCTAACTCTCTATCTCTCTCCCTTCCTCTCTGTAAAAAATCAGTAAAATATATTTTTTTAAAAAAAGAGAGAGGGAGGGAGAGAAAGGGAAAGAGAGAGAGAGATAACAGTGTGTGAGAGAAACATCCATCAGTTGCCTTCCGTAAGCACCCCGACTGGGGATGGAACCTGCAACCTGGGTATGTGCCCTGACTGGGAATGGAGCCTGACACTTTTTAGTGTACCAACAAACCGAGCCCCACTGGCCAGGGCCCCATGGTAGTTTTAATCAGTTGGCAAATATTTTTATTGAGTTTCAGTTGTGCTCTAGCTTTGGTTAGATGCTAGAGATGAGATGACAATATGATTTATCACCAGAAACACTTTTTTTTTTGTATTTGTAAAGCTATCTAATCTTTTTTTTATTAAATCTTTATTGTTCAGATTATTACAGTTGTTCCTCTTTTTCCCCCCCCATAGCTCTCCTCCACCCAGTTCCCACCCCACCCTCTGCCCTTACCCCTCCCACTGTCCTCATCCATAGGTGTACGATTTTTGTCCAGTCTCTTCCTGCACCCCCACACCCCTTTCCCCCCAAGAATTGTCAGTCCACTCCCTTTCCATGCCCCTGGTTCTATTATATTCACCAGTTTACTCTGTTCATCAGATTTTTTATTCACTTGATTTTTAGATTCACTTGTTGATAGATATGTATTTGCTGTTCATAATTTTTATCTTTACCTTTTTCTTCTTCCTCTTCTTAAAGAATACCTTTCAGCATTTCATATAATGCTGGTTTGGTGGTGATGAACTCCTTTAGCTTTTTCTTATCTGTGAAGCTCTTTATCTGACCTTCAATTCTGAATGATAGCTTTGCTGGATAAAGTAATCTTGGTTGTAGGTTCTTGCTATTCATCACTTTGAATATTTCTTGCCACTCCCTTCTGGCCTGCAAAGTTTCTGTTGAGAAATCAGCTGACAGTCGTATGGGTACTCCCTTATAGGTAACTGACTTTTTTTCTCTTGCTGCTTTTAAGATTCTCTCTTTGTCTTTTGCTCTTGGCATTTTAATTATGATGTGTCTTGGTGTGGTCCTCTTTGGATTCCTTTTGTTTGGGGTTCTCTGCACTTCCTGGACTTGGAAGTCTATTTCTTTCACCAGGTAGGGGAAGTTTTCTGTCATTATTTCTTCAAATAGGTTTTCAATATCTTGCCCTCTCTCTTCTTCTGGTACCCCTATAATTCTGATGTTGGTACGCTTGAAGTTGTCCCAGAGGCTCCTTACACTATCTTCGTATTTTTGGATTCTTTTTTCATTTTGCTTTTCCGGTTGGGTGTTTTTTGCTTCTTCGTATTTCAAATCTTTGACTTGATTCTTGCGATCCTCTGGTCTGCTGTTGGGAGTCTGTATAATATTCTTTATTTCAGTCAGTGTATGCTTAATTTCTAGTTGGTCCTTTATCACAACATCGAGGGTCTCACTAGATTTCTTAAGGATCTCAATACATTTATCGGCGGTTTCCATAAAATTCTTGAAAAATCTTAGAACCGTGGTTTTGAACTCTATATCCAGTCGTTTGCTGTCCTCCATTTCTGTCATTTGTGACCTGTTTCTTTGTCTTCGCATTTTGTCTGCTTCCCTGTGTTGGTAGAGTGGTTTTGTGTGCTAGGTGTCCTACAGGGCCCAGTGGCTCAGCCTCCCCAGTTACCTGAGGTGGACACTCTTGGTGCACCCCCTTGTGGGCTTTGTGCACAGTCTTGTTGTAGTTATGCCTTGATTGTTTTAGGTGTCACTGGGAGGAATTGACCTCCAGGCCAATTGGCAGTGAGAATCAGCTGTGTCTGCAGTGGGAGAACTTCTGTGCTGAAGACACCCTTCTGGGGCAAGACTTGCTTCAGTGGGGCTTTGGTGCTCACTGAGTCTGCCCCCTGAGTGTGTCTCTTATGGATCTGAGGAGTTGTAATCTGGATGGTCCCACTCTGACCACTGGGTACACTGGCTCTTGGATTTAAGGAGGTGCTAATTTAGCCTCTGCCTGAGGCTACCCAGCAGGAGCTACGAAGAGATCTGCAGATTCCTCCTATTTGTTTGGGGTTTGGAGGTGCCCAGATGAGGCCCAGCTGTGAAGTAATGCAAGCTGCTGTGGGGCCTTGGGCCTTCTTTTGGAAGCTCTGGGGTTCTCTGACCCAGCTACAGTTTGACAGGTTTTTAGGCGGAGAAAGGCCAGGCCATTCTATGCAAAAGCCTCTGTGCACAGCTTGGGTGGGGTTGTAAATTGGGTGAGGCGGGGTCTCAGGGAATCACCTGGGCGGAGCAAACCTCAATGGCTGCCAGTCTCCTTTGCCTCTGAGAGGTCCTGGGGTCTGTGTCCCGCGGCCCTATGCAGGAACAATGAACGCTGCAAGCACCTCTGCAAGAAAGCCGCCCTCACCTTTCGGCCCGATGCCAGACAGTCCAGTTTCTCTTCGTATGAGTCTGGGTCCCCAAATTCTCGCCCAGAGCTGGAGTACAGAGCAGTCGGGAGCTTGTATCTTCCTCCCGTTTGAAAAGACAACAGCATACCCAGCTGCCAGCCCCTTTCGCACGCGCCTCCGTACCTCTATACTTCCACACCTCTGCACCTCTGCACCTCCTACCAGACTCAATGTGCTTTTGTCTTTCCTTCTAGTTGTAGAATTTCCACTCAGCCAGCATTCCCCTGGTTCTGGATGATATTTGTTTTGTCTTTTAGCTGTAGTTTTAATGTGATTGTGCGCAGCAGCAAGTTCAGGTATTTACCTATGCCGCCATCTTGGTTGCTCCATCATGACTTATTTTATAACTGGCAGTTTGTACTTCTTAATCTTCTTCAACCATACCCTTCTTCCCCTATGGCAATCATCAGTTCTGTTTCTATGAGCCTATTTTGGTTTTGTTCTGTATGTTTATTTTGTTTTTTAGATTCTGCATATAAGTGAAAATATATAGTATTTGTCTGTCTGACTTATTTCACTTGGCATAATACCCTCTAGGTCCATCCATCTTGTCGCAAATGGCAAGATTTCATTCTTTGTTATGGCTGAATAATATTTCATCGTATAAATGTACCACACTTTTTTTTTTAATCCCCATCCGAGGATATTTTCCCATTAATTTTTAGAGATAGTTGAGGCGAGAGGGAAAGACAGAGAGAAATATCAATGTCAGAGAAACACATCAATTGGTTGCCTCCTGAACGGGCCCTGAGTAGGGCCCGGGCCGGGAAGGTGTCTGCAACCGAGGTATGTGCCCTTGGCCGGAATCAAACCTGAGACTCTTCGGTCCGCAGGCCAATGTTCTATCCACTAAGCCAAACCAGCTAGGGCTGTACCACACTTTCTTTATTCATTCATCTATTGGTGGACACTTAGTTTGCTTCCATATCGTGATTATTGTAAATAATGCTACAGTGAACATAGAGGTGTATATATCTTTTCAAAGTAGTGTTTTTGTTTCCTTTGCATAGGTACCCAGAAGTGGAATTACTGGGTCATATGGTAGTTCTATTTTTTATTTTAAAGAATCTCCACACTATTTTCTATAGTGGCTGCATCAATTTACAATCCCACTAACAGTGCACTAGGGTTCCCTTTTCTCCACATCACTACTAGCACTTACTATTTGTTGTCTTTTTGATAATAGCCAATCCGACAGGTGTGAGGTGATATGTATTGTGGTTTTGATTTGCATTTCCTTGATGATTAGTGCTGTTGAGAAGGGGTAGGGAGGTGGAATGAGTGGGCATGGATTCACTCAGGGAGGGGCTAAAACTAAGACGGGTCAGCTAGTAGGCGGGCCTAGAGGTTGTGTGTGAGAGAGAAAAGTGTCGTCAGAGGAGAACATTACATATATATGTGTGTATTTACCTATAAATATATGCATACATGCATTTGCTCAGGTTGGTCATAAGTTCTGGAAATAAATAAAATATTCATGCAGCTTTTTACACCTCTTATGTCATTAAATTTTCCCAACAACCCTGGAAGTGCCATCATCACCACTTTTCAGACAAGGAAACTGATGCCCGAGATATACAGCTAGTATGTGACAGTGGAGAGAGGCCTCATATTCCTGCCTTCTGACTGAAAAATGGAGGGTTGTCTCATGACACCACAGCTGTTTCTTTTTTTTTTTTTTTTTTAATTCTTACCTGAGGATATGTTTTTCTTGATTTTTAGAGAGAGAGGAAGGGGGAGAGAGAGAGAAACATTGATGTGAGAGAGAAACATGAATCAGTTGCCTCTCATACTCGCCCCAACTGGGGATCAAACCTGAAACCTAGGTGTATGCCCTGACTGGGAATCGAACCCAAACCTTTTGGTGCATGGGATGATGCTCCAGTCAGCTGAGCCACCTGGCCAGGGCGACACCACAGCTGTTTCAGGGATGCCAAGTCCTGGAATCAGAAAGACAGGATGGTAGGAAGCTGAGTGAAAACAGTTGCTGAGTGAGGCATCCTTTTCGGGTGGGATGGGATGGAGAGGGGCCACCTAGAGTGACCCAATTCCATTCCATTGCCCCCTTTCCAGCTCCAGGACCAAACTTTCCAATGATGAAAATACCTGTGTCCAGGTAGCAGAGATGACAGGTAGAAAGCTCCTTTGCTCACAAACATCTGTAGATGTAAGTAAGTTGATCCAGCAGAGCAAACACACACTGCCCAGGGAGGTGGTGGAGCAGCTGCTGGAATCGTGACCTCAGACTTGGCAACAAATGGGCTAAAGGCTTTCTCAGAGGAGCTCCTGGACGTTCACTGCGGAAGCCATAGCATAGTCACATGCACTAGCTTAGCATCCTTGTCCCCACATGTGAAACCTCCTGCAAACCCCAGAGGAGGTGGAAGAAGATCAAAAGAAAGCCATGTTTGGATGTGAGCTGCACGCAGGGCAGGGAGCTCAAGATTAAAAAGGCTTCCCAATATGAGAAGAAGCGGACAGCTCAGGAAACCTGGGAAGGACAGGGAGATATGATCCCTCTAACAAGGAAAATATTTCCTGCAGAGGAAGCCAAGTTAAGTTTGCTTTTTGGGGATTTTTTTTTTTAAGCAAAAAAGAATATGTATGAATTCATAGTGTAGAGGTAGCTCTCCCATTGGGTACAGCTGGATGCAGAGGTTCAGATAATTCTGTCTGCCTTTTGTCTTTCTCCAACTCAGCTTTGTTTTCCTCTTCCCTCTGTGAGGGTGTCCTTCCCACGAAGGCTGTCTGTTTTTCTCTGTCGGCAAAGATGGCCACACACAGCTCTAGGGTTACATTAGCCCTGTCATTACATTTATAAAGGGCTAGTGAGACCCAATTAGGACAGGCCACTCTTAAATCCAAACTAAATAAAGTGCTTTTGATGAAATGAAGCATGGGTCCTTTGACTGCTGCATCTTTTATAAATACACATGTTCTGCACATGTGTGGCTTTTGCACCCTCCCAGATCCCTGAATATTGCTTCCCCTCCTCACAGAAGCTACTGTGGGTTGTAATATTTTTAATGTGTGGCATTCGTCTTTGTAGGTTCTTATTTCAGGGGAAACATTTGGCTCGCCTGTAGCTTTAGGCGTCCCTTTCTAACTTCATTTCTTTGATTTCCAAGTGGGGTATTATAATGTGTTTAAGGTTTGCCGCAGTCTGGAGTTCCCATGGATAGTTGTGATGTTTTTGAAGGCACAGTCATCTGGAAGTTCCAAAATTCAGAGCTTCCCCTACCCCCATCAGTCATCTCTGTCTCTCTACAGGTTTTGAAGGTTACTGCATATGTGCGCATGCATGCACGTGCACAGACACACACACGCACGCACGCACACACAGATATGCATGTCCTGTTTATTTGTTGTCATCAATGTGTGTAGTAATCACTGGGATAGAGGGAAATAGTTTCGTTTTTAAATTAAAACTTTATGATGTATATTGGCAAGAATCCCGAGTATTTGCCTGTATCCAAATGCTGGACTCTGTCTCTACTACTTTGGTCCAGTAAAATTGTCAGCGTAAGTGCAATGAATCAAGAGAACTTTATTAATTTTCTTCTGAAGCTGGACTTGATTACAGTGTAGGGACTGGTGCCGTCTAGTTTTTCATCTATTTCTCTTATTCTAGGCACTTGAAGAGGCCCAGAAAGCGATTCAGCAACTCTTCGGCAAAATCAAAGATATTAAAGACAAAGCAGAAAAATCAGAGCAAATGGTGAGTTTAGGTTTCTTCCTAATTTTTTTGCTCCAGGAGAGGAAGTTTGCATCTCATCCACTTATACTTGTTATTGGACTTAATACTCCCATTTGTTGCCGACCACAGCACCCACATCTCTAAAACAAGCCCTCTGAGTACACTCTAGATCAGTTCAGGAGGAGGAGCTAGCGGTGCAGTGACTCATTCCCTGCCGCCCGATATTTGCAGCCCTGTGTTTAAATAGTTTTCTAGTCATTTTGGATTCCTTTCTCTAGCACTTGTTTATATCACGTATTTTATATCACGCATAGTACTAGGCTTGTGTTAGTTGCTCAATGAATGGAAGCCATTATTAAGATATACAATATGTCACTTGGTATCACATGAAAATGGTTCCTGGATCTGGGAGGTGGATGTAGCCTGCCCATGATACATGCTTATGGTTTTGATTAAGTTCTCCCTCTACACATCTGTCCTCCGGTGATGTACTCTGAAGGCCCCGCTGCTGACGAAGAATCCAGCCTCACCCACTCGTACTCTGTGGGAGGTGCTGTGAAATGCCAACTCCTGGGCTCAGATTCTGACTACATAATGTAATGTCTCTGAATTCCAGTTTTTTCAACTATAAATAAGAATAACAACATCTAGCTCAAAGCGTTATAAGAATTGAATGTATGAAGAGCCCTGAGATGGTCTTAGACTTGTGTTAGTTGCTCAATGAATGGAAACCATTATTACTATCCTTTTTTCCCCTAATCTTTTTGGTTACAAAAAACCTTGCAAGTTTGTGATTGTGAAACTGAGCTGTGCAGGTCAGGGTTCATGCAGGGTGATCCAACTAGAAAATCAGGTCACATGAACTTAACTCACTACCAGGTTTTTCACTTTTTTTATTTAAAAAATTTTTTAGCCCTAACTGGTTTGGCTCAGTGGATAGAGCATCGGCCTGTGGACTGAAGGGTCCCGGGTTCGATTCCGGTCAAGGGCATGTACCTTGGTTGTGGCAATTAATAATTCAAGAATTGGTTAGAGCCAAAATCTTAAAAAAATAAAAAAATTTTTTTTAATCCTCACCTAAGGACATGGTGTGTTTTTTAAAACTGATTTGAGGTGGGGAGCGGAGAGAGAGAGGGAAAGAGAGCAGTTGGTTACTCCCTGTACGCACCCCGACCGGGGATCGAGCCTGCAACCCAGGTATGTGCCTGGACTGGGAATCGAACCCATAGCCTTTCAGTGTACAGGACAATGCTCCAACCAACTAAGCCACCCAGCCAGGGCCCAGGTTTTTCACTTTTAATGGGAGGTATATCTTTCCAGTAACCAGGATATGTGTGCCTGGTATTGGGGCCCTTCCTCCCTTCCAGGTATCAGAGAACCTGGGAAAGCAAGTTGCTCTTCAGAAGCTTCTTGGTCAACATGAACTCAGGCAGTTAGTGGAAGATTTTACCTGGGTGTTGGTAAAGTTGGAAAATTGTCCCCACTTCACTACCCAGTGTACTTTTCTAGTGACTAAAATATACTTGTGTTCCCAGATACAGCACTTCTTCCTCTTGGACCTGACAGATCAACACTTGGAATTTTACTCCTCCAATTTCCTTCTCACTCACTGAAGACTCTGCCTCTTCTCTTGTGACATTACATGCTAAGCTTATGTTACGGGGTTTACATTCTTAAAAATCTTCAAATTTGAGAGGAATTCTTTCTTTTCTGAAGACAGTAAACCCTCGTTCCATGAATGAAGACCATTAGCCAACTAATACCATCCATTTTTATTCTGAACCTAGTAGTCCCAGCGGCAGAAGGCATACTTTTCTGACCTTGTTTAAGGTCAGAAAAAGGTCAGAATAGTACATGCACTGTACTTGGCTTCTGGGCCCGGTAGACTCCATTGGGGGTGAAAAATAAAGTTCATTTCATTCTCACAAATGAGGATTTTATAACCCTGGGTAAAGTCGGTTGAAGAAATGCCAAATTAAATTTAAATGGGCTGATTGGGAATGAATTTGATTATCTGTTGTGAAAAAGCCTGTGTTTTCTCCAAGGGCTAACCTGAGAGTTTTTTTTTAACATTTTATTTTTTAATTACAGTTTATAGTCAGTGTTATTTTGTATTAGTTTCGGGTATAACCTGAGTTTTTTCTTCTTCCTTCATTTGCATTATTTCCTTGTGGAGCTCCTTGCGGATGGCTTTACATCGTTCTTACCTTCTTCCTTTTTCTCCCGTGGTTTTCAATATTTAGGTTAAAGAAATCACCCGTGATATTAAGCAGTTAGATCATGCCAAACGCCACCTGACCACCTCAATCACAACGCTGAACCACCTGCACATGTTGGCAGGTGGCGTCGATTCCCTCGAGTAAGCAGTGTCAACTTTCTCTTTTCGGTCCACACGAAATGAATGTGTCACATAGAGAAAAGGGTTTATTTACTTCTCAGCCAGTAAAGTCTCACCATCCTGCCCCACTTTCTGCAAATCTGGCTCAGATGTTCAGTCACCAGATTTACTTTCTGCCCTCTGGTGTTCGAAACCCAACAAACAACCTGACACTTTTTGCTGTTGTTAATCCTCACCCGAGGATATTTTTCCCATTGACTTTCAGAGAGTGTGGAAGGGAGGGAGGGAGGGATAGGGAGAGAGAAACATCAATGTGCGAGAAACACGTGGATTAGTTGCCTCCTGAACTTGACCCCACTGGGGCCAGGGATTGAACCTGCAACTCAGGTATGTGCCCTGGATCGGGACTCAAACCCGCAACCCTTTGGTGTGCAGACTGACGCTCTAAACACTGAGCAAAACCAGCCAGGGCACAGCCTGACACTCTGAAATGAGATGCAAATGAATCTGAATGGGCCCTGGAAGCATGTGGAGAAATGACTCCAAGAATACAAACAACCTGACAGGTAGATCTGGTAGATCTCTATCATTGAAGCCCACAAGGTGATTCGGGGCCATTGTCCCTCCCTACAGCCTTGACCTTGACAAGTTTTCCTGCTTGTGATGGGCTGAGTCACACTGTCATTGAATGTATCATATAAAAACATATCTTTGATTTATTCAACCCAGTGTTTCAAATACAGTAGCTTCCTGTTTGGTTTATAGAGGAACTATAGGGAATGATGCATGAGGACATTAGAAATAGTATTAAAAGAAAGAGCTGGCCCTACCTGGTTTGGCTCAGTGGATAGAGCCTGCAGACTGAAGGGTCCCAGGTTTGATTCCAGTCAAGGGGATGTACCTTGGTTGCGGTCACATCCCCAATAGGGGGTATGCAGGAGGCAGCTGATCGATGTTTCTCTCTTATCAATGTTTCTAACTCTCTATCCCTCTCCCTTCCTCTCTTTAAAAAAAATCAATAAAATATATTTAGAAAAAATAAAAATAAAAGAAAGAGCTGGTTATTTACCACAAAGAAGCAGTGTCAAGGCCTCCTTCATTAGCAAGATTCTGACGTGCCAGTTCTCCTCTGTGGTCTATCTCAGGCCGAATTCCCCCTGCCCCAGCCTCAGTGTAATCTCATGTATGGACAGAGAAAGAGCATCTTCACGTAAATTTAGATGCAGTATCCAAAGTTAAGGGCGGAGGACTGGCTCCTTCTTGATCTCTCCCAGATGTTGCATGAGTTTCAGTGAACCCTGGTCCATTCTCCTGCAAGTAGTGATCAGAGAGGTCAGAGGCCAGTGGCAGACTGGAGGAGCAATTTCCTTGTCCCTTCCCCCAGATGCTTAGTTTTGTACAACTATCTGACCCGGCAGCAGCATCACATCTTAGCTTGAACTTGATCCTGTCTTTGTAAATGCCTCTTAAGGGAAGTCATAAAATATACTTTTAATTTAAAAGCCCAACCCTAATGAAAGATTTAGATCTAATGGTTTGTCCTTCCTTGCTATGTGTAACTTGATTTTATCAGCATCCTCTTTTATGCTTCATTAACGTTTGCAATAGGGAAACAGAGTTGCTTAACATTGGCTTAAAACGTACAGATCTGAGTTAACATGTAAATGAACCTAAATGCCCTTTGTTGTATCCTGGGAAGATGTGTTTGGTTTGCCCCTAAACTGTAACCCTCAGATAATAACATCCTTACCCATGTTCTCTGTCAAAAGCCTGCTAATCCCATAACCCAACTCAAACCCAAAATTCATAGTCTTCCCAGATTTCCCTTTCCCCACACAATGAGAACCCATTACTCACGCATTCTTTTGTACCTCCCATAGCACATACCTAGTATTTCTGTTTAGAACTCAGTTCATCCTATCTGGTATTCGTTAGCTGTGTATTTGGCCCTCTCCCTGACTAAATGTTGTTGCCTTGAGGATTTAGACGTCTCCCCCCACTGCATAGCACCATACTTTTTTAGTGCTCAGCAAATACTTACTAAATTGAGTTGATGTCTGTTTTATTTTTTGGATTTATATAATTTGTTGTTTTTTTAATCTTTATTGTTGAAAATATTACATATGTCCCCGTTCCACCCCCCACCCCCTGTCAACGCCCTCTAGCCCACTCTCGCCCTCTGCTCCAGTGATGTCTGTTTTAGAGCTCAGAGTAGATTGTTCCACATCTGTTTCTTGTGTCCTTAGTGGTTTTCTAGAGTTCTCAACTTCTTACTTCCTTGCAGAGCCATGACCAGGCGGAGGCAGTATGGAGAAGTTGCTAATCTTCTTCAGGGTGTGATGAACGTTCTGGAGCACTTCCACAAGTACATGGGAATTCCACAGATCCGGCAGCTTTCCGAAAGGTACTGTGTCATCAGAGAAAATGATCTTCCCGTTTAAGAAGAGATGGTGCTGGGAAGTGCTGGAGCACTTCGCTCCGTATGTTCCTTATACAATCCTATTATAAGAAGGAACCTTAGATGGCATCTGATTTAACTCTGTGATGCAGACTTCCCATCCACCGTACCCTTACCAGCTCCTGACCAAGTCTTCCAAAGCTGCCCATGTCACATAGTTGCTGGCCTGCCATCATTGCAGTGGCAGCTGGCAAGTTGTATATCTCAACAACTCTCAGTTGTCTGTATTAGTGAGAGGAACTCTCCCAGTTGTCTATTTCCTTGTAACAAACCACACACGACTTAGAGTTTCTAGTTTACCACATCTTTTTTTGTATGGTTCTGGATTTTTATTAAAATCTTTTTATTATTTCTGCTGCTCTGGGGCAGGAAGGGGAGACGGCAACATGCACTCAGTGTACCCTCCTGCAATGGAAATGCCCAAGAACTACAAAGGAATGTCAGAACAGAGCTTGGCAGAGCACTAGGGAAGTCACCGCCCTTCCCCTCATCCTTCCTAACCCCTTCACACTTAGAGATGGCTGGTCGCCATGCCACACTGGGGATGGAAAGCAGCTAAGAGAGTGGGCAAATAGGGCTTTATGAGCTGCGAAAAGGAAGGAAGCTTGAATGGAGACGGCAGACAGCTTGCTCTCAGTGGATGAGGGAGAAGGGAAGGAGGCAGTAACTCCTCCCCCTGTCCTCATAATGATCCGGAGTTGATCTGTTTTTCCCATTCATTTATTCTTCCCTTCATTTACCTAATAGATATTTACTGTGCACCTTCTATATCCTAGACCCTGTGCTGGAGTACCACAGGCACAAGATAAGCAATACACACTCTCTACTCAAGGAGTTCATCTTTGTGTAGAGAAGAGAAACACTGATATAAAATTTCAGCAGAGCACAGATACAACAAAACTGGTATTTGCTATACAGGGCGTGGCAGGATCTTAGAGGAGGAATTGATAGAATGAACCTTCAGGGGCTAAGGGTAGGGGTTATAGAAGAATTCAATTTTAATCTGATTTTAAAAGAATGGGAAGGATCTTACCATCAAGATAAAAAGGAGAGTGGGAGAATAGAAGAGAGAGAGAGCATCCTGTCACTTTGGGAGATGATAGTGAAAGCCTGCATAGGTAGGCAAGGTCAGCATTCATATGCCTTGCTAGAGAACCTTTTCTTTATTTGGTGGGCAATGAAAGATTTTGAGCAGGAGGGGCATGATCTCATTTGTATTTTATGGAAGTCTGGTGGATATAGGTACATGACACTGGGGGTTTAGACTATGTTCTAGACTAGAGAAGATAAGGACTATACCAAAATAATGGCCATGAGGTCAAGGAGATGTGTTGAGGGGTTGGTTACCAACTGGTTGGTTGTTTGTGATGAGCATTGTTAATGGCAGGAATGGAGCAGAACTGAATTTTATTTATAAAAAAACAACTTAGAGTCATACAAGCAAATGTGCTCTTTTAGGACTCTTTGCTTTCTAACATTTTTTTGAAAGGTGGTTTTATAAATTTGAAGAACGTTGTGATCACTGTTGTAATGACATTCCCCTTATAAAGAGAAAATCTAACACTTCATCAATATATTTCAGTGCTGCAAACACTCATTATCATGTACAGAGCTTGGCAGAGCACTAGGGAAGTCACCGCCCTTCCCCTCATCCTTCCTAACCCCTTCACACTTAGAGATGGCTGGTCGCCATGCCACACTGGGGATGGAAAGCAGCTAAGAGAGTGGGCAAATAGGGCTTTATGAGCTGCGAAAAGGAAGGAAGCTTGAATGGAGAAGGCAGACTTGCTCTCAGTGGATGGGGGAGAAGGGAAGGAGGCAGTAACTCCTCCCCCTATCCTCATAATGATCCGGAGTTGATCTGTTTTTCCCATTCATTTATTCTTCCCTTCATTTACCTAATAGATATTTACTGTGCACCTTCTATATCCTAGACCCTGTGCTGGAGTACCACAGGCACAAGATAAGCAATACACACTCTCTACTCAAGGAGTTCATCTTTGTGTAGAGAAGAGAAACACTGATATAAAATTTCAGCAGAGCACAGATACAACAAAACTGGTATTTGCTATACAGGGCGTGGCAGGATCTTAGAGGAGGAATTGATAGAATGAACCTTCAGGGGCTAAGGGTAGGGGAAATATTAAATTCATGGATCTTGATTTGAATATAGTTATTTTTTTCCAACTTCCCCTCTGGAAAATGCTTAAACACTAATATAACATTGAAGGAAAGATTTTTTAAAAAATATCATCTTCATATTACAAATCCTCCTGGCTTAAGAATATCCATGAAAGCAAATGTTTCTAGTAATCAGTCAATATTTCCTGAGAAAGAATGGAAGAGTCTTGTATTCTCTTGAAACCCTTGAACTAAAAATATTTTTCAGGGCTACTTCTAATCTCTTACATGTGAGAGATACCTGGCAAATTGCGATCACATGATGTAGCGATGAAAGAAACTAAAGTAGAGAATGGAAAGGCCTGCCTAGCTGTGTGTACTTGACAAGGGTTCCTGCTGAAAGAACTTTAGTTTAAAAAGTGTAAGTTGCGAAAGAGTAAGGGTTTCAAAAGTGTAAGGGTTTCAAAAGTATAGGGGTTGTACTTGATGTCCTCAAAAGCATCCAGCTGAGTCACTCTAAGATTCTGGGTTGAGATTGTAGAGTCTCTCTGTTTGGAAATAGAGCAGCTCAGACCAATGTGGCTAATTAACCATCTGTCCAGGACACACCACGTATTTGGGAGGTCAGTTTATTGTGAACCTTTGTATTTTCGTTGGGACTGTCATTCACAAGATAAAGGAAGCATCAGGGTTACTTTATCTACAAATGTCTAAATAATTTTCCTAATTTGCTGCCCCGTTGCTTCCACCCTTTATGAAAACTGATAACACATTTAGGAAAGGGCACCTTTAAACAACCCGTAGTCACGTGACGTGGAGGATGCTAGGAGCCAGTTGGTTGACCTTTCTTTCTAGGCAGTACAGTGAATCTTTTATTTCCTAAGAGTGATCAACACTCAACCAGGCAGAACTTATTTGGATGCCAAGAGGAATTACTATTTACTGCCCTGTTCTCTATCAGTTGTAGATTGGTTTTCATAAGAGTGAATAGGAAATCTTGGTAGCTCACCCCTTCTATGTGCTCTGCTAACAGAGTCTCAGCTGTTCCCTCTCTTTACATAGGCATTTACTTTTCATTGTTAAAAGAGGAAGGAATATAAATAAAGGAGTCAAGTTGAAGATAGATTCTTTCAAGTGATTTTTCCCCCCTAGGATCCTGTTTAGGCAACTGATTGTAAAGGCTGCTGTTCACATCTCGCCCTAATGTTACATGGAATCGTGGTTTGGGTTTACAGACACCATCATTAATGTCAATAAAGGAAATGGTTGCTCTTTCATTGGAATCACTGATAAGACACTTCAAAAACTATGCTAGGAAACCTTTATGTGCGGAAGCTTATTCTTCAGCTCCAACGTTAATTATGCATCTGACTTGTAGTCTCCTGTAAACATGGATGCTGTCGGCAGCTAGTGCTGCAAGAGGGGTGTTGTGGAAGAATCGGTACTAGAGAGGATGCTGAAAGGCATCTGGTACAGGCCTCCATCCCCGCCCTCTTATTCCACAACTGTTCTTAGCTGTAGCCTGTGTAGGGGAAATGGCTTCCTTATGATTATGCCTGGCGCACTAGTGGCACAGCTGAGTCTAGGCTAGCCCAAGAGGTGACTAAAAATGGATTGAAGATGACTAGGGGTCTACAGATCACAGTCCGAGATACTTCACCTCTTCTGTACCCTGGAAGTACCAAGCCTCTGGTTCTTTTCAGACAACCCCAGTTTTAAATCCAGTAAGAAGATGGAGTTAAGGGATGATGGGGTGACAGAGGCAGAGCTGGGCCCATCGGTATCACTGAGATGCTCAGGAGCCCTGAGGATATGGGCAGAGTGCCCCCTCAGGAATGGTCCCTGTGGTTCAGGAGGGAATGTGCTCTCTGTATATTGCCAAGAGGAGAGTAGGAAGAGAGGGGCCTGAGGCTCTGGAAGCTCAGTCTTGTGACCTGGCACCAGGGGAGTCTGTCTGCCTAGCCCATTACGCGGAGTCACAGGACCTCCAAGGTACAGTTTTACAAAAGCTGGTTCTCTTTCCTGTCAGGAATATTTCCCATTGACTTTGGGCAATTCTGGATGGATGGCCTTGATTCTGATTTGGGGAGCCATGCGAGGAATAGCCTTATCTCGGTCATTTCTAGCCCCCTTGAAAACTAACTGAAAAGGCTGCAAACCCACCTATCAGTGGTTTTGAAGATAGTGGAAAAATCCTGTAAAGTATTTAAAATAAAAGCATAATTATGACTATGCCACAGAAAAATCAGACTGTTTTGGGTCCTGCCTATCCCCTCATTAAAAAAAAAATCTCAGTAGGTTGCTAGGCACTGCCTAGTGGCCAGAGAAATTGTGGTTTTGAGCTATTCACTATTTCTAGAAACTTCATAAACTTAATTCCAAAGTAGCAGGGTGGAGACCAAGAAAGGAAGAACACTATTTTATGGTGCTTTTAACAAAGATAAAGTATTTGCCTCGGGCTCAGGGCAGTTTAGCAGCTGCCTCCGAGCCTTGCTCCACCCCAGCTCCCGAGGCCGGCGGGGGCATGGCTGGCGGGGGCATGGCCGGCTGCTGGTGGAGGACATGAGCATTGCAGGGAACCATGATGACACGAACTTTCTTTCTCATCCCAGCTGTGCTGCTTTCTCCTTTCATTTAAGCTGAAAAATACTTGTGCTCCTAATGTACATGCAATCCACTGTGTCAAGTACTGACCCTCCATTTTTAACTGATTTTCACCATAACTCACTCAGTTCTGATATTCACAATCTTCTGAGCAAACGTAAATCTTCATTCAATGGCCTTCACTCTCAATTAGCAGTTCATCTTTATCATTTCAGTCTTTATTATTTCTGCTCTAAAAAACATTTTTTTATTCATTTGTTAAAATTTATGAACCTGATCTTGGTTTCTTGGTTGGAAAAAACAACAACTCTGAAATAGTATGGAGCTCTCCTCCCATTCTTTACTCCAAGGAGTAGGTGAGGAGTTATACTGGTAATTCAAAATGGATTTATATCTGATTTGGGCCTTATTATATAGCATTTTCCTATGGTAAAACTACTACCTCATTCATGACAGGCGAGGCATGGCCTAGAACAGTGGTTCTCAACCTTCCTAATGCCGCGACCCTTTAATACAGTTCCTCATGTTGTGGTGACCCCCAACTTCATTGTTACAAATTGAACATAATTAAAGCATAGTGTTTAATCACAAAAACAATATGTAATTATATATGTGTTTTCCGATGGTCTTAGGCGACCCCTGTGAAAGGGTCGTTTGACCCCCAAAGGGGTCGCGACCCACAGGTTGAGAACCGCTGGTCTAGAAGAACTTGGACATAGAAAATCTAAGGATATAGAAAACCCATGTTGTGATTAAATCGGATAAACCTGGATCTTGGTCATAAACCTGCTACTAACTAGTGTGTGACCTCTCATCTAGCCACCTTCTCCCTTCCTGTCTCTGAAGACTCCACTAGTTCTGACTTCTATAGATCTTTGCATAAATTACTTATGAATATTTGAAAGTTTCCAGACAATGATATGTTTTATTTTCTCTACAGAGTGAAGGCTGCCCAGACTGAGTTAGGACAGCAAATCCTGGCTGATTTTGAAGAAGCATTTCCTTCCCAGGGTACCAAGGTATAGTTTTGCCTGTTCTCTTCAGTCTTTAATATTACCACCATTCTTACCTAATTCACACTCACTACAGGTACTATTCCCATTTATCATCCCAAAAGTCTTCGCTGGCAGCCATCAGTCTATTTGCCAAACGTTCAGGATAATGAGACCATTCTTGATTTCAAATATCCCAAAGCGATGTTGATTCCTCATTTATGTTCTTTCAGCATCAAAATGTGAGGCGTGAGGATTTGTTTTGGTTTAATTTAATGTGTGTCAAACCTAATGTCTTGTCTGCCCAGTAAATTCCTTTTTTCTCATGTGTTTTTTTTAAAAAAATCTTCAAGCCGCAGCGTTTTTTAGGATTGTTACATAACTTATTGGTTTCAGTTTGGTGAAAAGACAACTGGGAGGGCAGTCCACGGACTTATGTAACTTGGAGTGACACAGTTCGGAGACTCGTTTTTAACGATCAGAATCCTGTTCTTTGGCATGAATCCCTTTCGTTCTCACTGGTGGCATAGCTGTTTGTGTTGTGTCTGGGAAGCCCGCAGTATTTCGCTTGTGAGCTATGGGTTACACTTCTCATGTAACAAACTTTGCCTCAGTTGGCTGGCATTGTGCTTGGTGAACTGCCTTTAGCTCTACCTTTAAACTGTAGCAGACATGATCTTAATGCTTTGCATGTGTCAGGGAGGGAAGGGCATTCAGAAGCTTTTATTCTTCCTCTATTATTTGAGCTGTTTCAAGAGAAAGAATTGTTCAATGCAGATATGAGCCAAAGTACACCCGGGCAGGCAGCATTCCTCACTGCCCATGGTGGGCGGAGATGGTAGATATATTTTTATTTACTGAGCCAAGGAACATTTTCTGAATCTGTGTTATAATTCAATAACTGGAAATACCTTAATCATTTTTTTTGTGTGCTTCCTAAAAGAAACTTAAGAAGTAGGTGGGGGTAGCTGCCCCAGCTTTGTAGATTGCTACTTTCTATAGGAAACCTGCTCCTGATTTTAATGTCTGTCCATATTGTGCCTGTCTTTTGGTAATCACACATTTTATTTGTAAAGCTTGTTCCTTTGAGGACTGTATATCCTTATCCATTTGATGTAACTCTGGGAAGGGGATATTGGAAAGCCATTCTGTGAATAGAGATTGTAAGGAATTCACAGATTATAAGCACTAGACTCTTGTTAGTGTCGGATCTGCTGTTCATCCCAGTTTCAGGAAGTTTCTGAAAGATGTGGATGAAGCCCAGCTTGATTACTTAGAAGAAAGTAACTGTGACCTACAGCATCTCTTTATCCCAGATCCCACCAGGCAGATGAAGTTAAAATGGTTTTCTTTAACAACTTGCTTCCCTTTTCTCTGACTGGGTAACAGTGGTTTTTTTTTTAGTTTTCTTTTGTCCTTTTTAATGGTTGTTGCTTTTTTTAAAGACCTTGTGCTGTTACTTCTATTTCACAAATGGAACTCGCGATATATATATATTTTTAATTATCCAAAGTAACCTATGAAGTTCTTTTGAAATGAAAAAATCTGAACCCATGAGCTCAGGGTTTGGCTTCCATGACTTCTCTATTAGATCAAACGCTTTTACCCACAAGCAGGAGTTGAGCAGAGGATGACGTAACAGCCACTCAGTGTGGGGCTAGTCAGCATTTTAACAACTGAGCTCCGAGGCAGCTTAGGTAACACTTATGAAACATAAATTTCAGTGCAGGTGGGTAAATTGGACAGAACTGACAAAAATAAAACAAAACACAAAGATTTGGAAGAACCTTACTTATTCACCTAGTTAAAGTCCATTATTTTTCAGATGAGGTTCAGTAACTGTGCCAAAGCTGCGTGGCTACGTAGCCAAGCCAAGCGTAGATCCAGGCGTTCTTTTTACTGTGGTCCACTCAGCCAGCCACGTTCATGCAGTGAGGTAACATAAAGAAAGGTTCATCGAGATTAAATTGCCTTCGGTGGTAATGACAAAGGCCTTCCCAAATGACACAGGTCTTCCCGTTGTGATGTGTAGATACAGCCCCTCCATGTCCTTCTACTGTTCTTTTTAGGTCAAAGGGCTGATAGTATAATATTTTACCTTAGCTACATGTCTGAGTGGTTGAGTATCTGTAAAACAAATCTGATGGAACTTGCTTTTAGGTTTTAAATGCCACCGTGTTGTTTGGCAGAAATATAGCACCTTAAGAATAGGAATCTTACCTCTCTCCATGTCATAGCTGAAGCAAGGAAACATTTTTTGGAGGCCTTTTAACTCTTAAAGATCCCTTTTGTGAAAGAATACTAGTAAGAGAAAATATGTCATTCTTTTTGTCAGAATAACCAAACTACTGCTCTATAATGAAAGATTACTTCATGACATTCCCTTCCTACCTCCTTAAAAAAAATAACAGTAATTAAATGTATTTTTTGAAAGCTAATAAAAGTACTTACATTACAATAATAATTTTGTTGCAAGTGCATCGTAGTTCTGAGACACTGTCAAAAAAAACCAGGATTCTGAGGTTGGAATCAGGGAAAGTGGCACAGGTGGAGTGAGACTGGGGTCATCTGCCTTCTGGGCTCTTCCATAAGGCGGCTTCAGTTTTGGTGTTGGGAAAGCAAAGTTTCCTATGATCATTACAGGCCATGTTTTTCAAAATGTCTCATTGCTGATTGACAGAGTAGCTTTTATATTGGCTACTGCACTCTAGCTTAATGATTCTTTCATCAAGGAACAAGTAGCTAAAATATCCATCCACAGCAGAAGAATGAGTCAGGGGAGTGGGAGCAGTAAGAACTTCAAGAGAGGAGCGGGAAGTAGCAGCTGTCAGAGGCCAGGAGATTCAGAGGTGGTTTCTGGCTTCTGAATTGGTGTATGTTTGTTTTAACAGAGGCCAGGAGGACCCAGCAATGTCCTACGAGATGCGTGTCTGATTGCTAATATTTTGGACCCCCGAATCAAACAGGAAATCATTAAAAAGTTTATTAAACAGCATCTGTCAGAGTATCTAGTCCTTTTTCAAGAAAACCAAGATGTAAGTATTGACCAAATGAGATCAGATGTGACATTTGAATTGTATTGAAAATTGAATGCTCTCAAGCCTCCTGATTTATACTTTATTATTATCATTACTGTCTTAAAGAGTTGGTTGTTGAACCATGAATGCTAGGGGCTAACTGTATAGTTCAGTGGTTCTTAACCATTTTGGGGTCACTGGCCCTTTGGAGAAATTAATGAATGCTACAGATCTTCTCTCCAGCAAAAGGCACTTATGCCTAAAACTTTGCATACAGTTTCAGAAAATTTATAGACCTCTGAAGCCTACTCATGAACCTCAGGGTAAAAATCTCTGGATCAAGTAAAAACGTAGCCTAGATTCTTTAAAACCCTGAAAAGTAGAGAGTTTGGCTGTGTTTTTCTTGGTTCCGTGTTTTTGCTTTCCTTAAACTGTCAATACTCCTTCTAATACTGGGGTGGACTTTGTTCCCTAATTTTCTAAGGTTGCCTGGCTGGACAAAATTGACAGACGCTATGCCTGGATAAAACGCCAGCTTGTGGACTATGAGGAGAAATTCGGCCGAATGTTTCCACGTGAGTGGTACATGACCGAGAGGATTGCAGTAGAATTTTGCCACGTCACAAGGTAGATTCCATCTCTGCTGGTTTTGGTGTTAATTGAAATCAGTCCTCCTGTCTTTAGCGGGTCCATGTTGTCTTGTGGATTGGAATCACTTCCTGACCCCACCAAAAGATTGATGGCACCCTCATATCCAATTATCGCCCCCCTCTCTGCTTCCGTCTTCGCTCCAGGACTTTCCTTTGGCCTAGCCCTTGCCCGAACAGCCTGTCTTCTTGGCTTCACCAACTCAAGATTCATCAACCAAATTTACCTGTAGTGATTCATTGCCCACGTTTTCCTCCATGTCTGGATCACATATATCAGTTTGCAGTTGTATATACCTATTATCATTTTGCTTTTCTAACTTGATAGATAGCTAGTTCCACAGGGACAGGGGTAGTACCAACTTCAGTGACATGTAAACCATCAGGAAATATTTGTTGAACAAATTTCCCACTCCACAGTATTTATAATCTTCGGGTAGTTAATAATATTGGCATCTGAGTGTTCTAAGCATTTCAAAGACCTGTCTTCTGTGTCTGTGAGTGTAACCCAGGACCACATAGTCCTTTATATTCAAGAAGGTTTGATCAGTATATCCATGATAAAGCTAAAGCTAGAGTCAAAATATTTTATTTTTTACTTGCAACTGTACCATAGCAGTGGTGGTAACTGAGTTTTATTAGTTATATATTTCTTTTTAATAGTTCACAATTACATTAATTCTGGGATAATAAAAATTTTTTATATCTAACCATAACTCAGCCACCTTAGAGTAATTCATTATAATCATTTGTCTTAAAATCACAGAGACTATAATCAAGTTGCAAGCTTTAAGCACATTGTGGTGCGGGATATGTTTTAAGGAAAACTGGCTGTTGGTTTTGTGGTTTGTGTTTTTTAATAGAATTTCTTTTTTAGAACAATTTTAGGTTCACAGCAATAGTGACAGGAAGATACAGAGATTTCCCATATACCCTTGCCCCACACATATATTGCCTCCGTCATTATCAACATTCCCCCACCAGAGTGGTGCACTAGTTGCAATCAATTAGCTTACACTGACACGTTATTATCACCCTGACTCCATAGTTTACATTACGGTTTACTCTTCATGTACATTCTTTGTGGCTGTTGTTTTAAGAAACACATTTGCTATAATAGATTTAATATTGAGTCAGGGTCAGTTGTGGTTGTCACTTCCTAAGTCCTGATTAGCAAAGAAAGATGAATTCTTCGAGAAACTGGTAGGTAATTCAGTCACTTGCAAGCTAACTCTGAAAAATGAAGTCTGCAGGAGACTGGAAGTATATACTACACCAAACCTGCCATTGTGTCAGCTACTGGCAGTGTTTCTACTAAGCTTTCACTGTTTCAAAATCCTACAGATAATTCTCAGATAAACCTTGTTTGATTTTATCATTTACTTGTGGCGGGGTGATGATCATAGCTCAGTTCAGAACTCTTATGTCACTGCTCCCGGACAACTTACATTCTGAAACAGAGCACATGAGAGGCACATAGACAGGCAGGAACCACCTAAACACATACGTGTCACTTTTCACATGGAGGGTCTGGTCTCTCACCTGTGTTTCCAGGGTTATTGCTCTCTGTTCGAGGAGAAGGTTATTTCTTTGGAAGATCGAGGGCTTTGTAATTCAGTAATTAATGACTTGTGAAATTACATAGAAAATATGCATTTTTTATAAAATACTGTTTCATATATATAATTAACAAAGTATTGAAAGGTTTAAATATTTAAAAATAGTAGTAACAATGTAAACAAATTGGTGTCCATAATCCTTGATTTTTTTTTTTTTTTTTTGGACTGGTGGATAATTTCACCTTAAAATTCTTATTTAGAACTAGAGGCCCGGTGCACGAAAATCATGCATGGGTATGGTTCCTAGGCCTGGCCAGTGATAAGGGCTGATCGGGGCCTTCAGGCTGCCGGCCAGGGCCTCCCTTCACTGGCTGCCTGCTGCTGGCTGGGGCCTTCCTTCGATCCACACCATGCCCTGGTGGTCAGCGCACGTCATAGCGAGCGATGGACTCCTGGTCTCCCGGTTGAACTCCCAAGGGGACACTTTGCATATTAGCCTTTTATGTAGATAGAAGATAGATATGTATTTCTATTTCCCAGGCATCAAACTGAGTTGGTAACA